>NC_059181.1:69189015-69507124 GCF_019923935.1 Bubalus bubalis
GAGATACTACGTAAGCTGGGTGTGCTTCAGTCTTCTTGAAGCATAGTGCTTAACCCTTTGGTAACTTTGCTTAACACCTGTAACCATTCCCAAAGGTGCAGCTGAAGTGACAGTGAAGAAAATAAGCCAACACCATAATTTTGTACTTTGAGAAGGTCCCTTTTCCCCTTTTCTTTTTTTCTTCTTTTATCTGCTCCTCAGAGAAACTCCTAGGGAAGCTGCTAAGTAGCACCTGAATTTTAAAGGTAAACTGTAGACAAACAATCCAAAGACAGTTTCTAAGAAAAATGGCCCCCGGATAGCAAGCAGCCCTGGTATTAAATTTTTGTCATCCTCAAGGTTGGTAGAACTTCTAGAAGAGCTCTTTAGTCTTTCCCATTCTACTTTATCCCTCTATTTCTTTGTATTGTTCATTTAAGAAGACCTTCTTATCTCTCCTTGCTCTTCTCTAGAACTATACATTCAATTGGATATATCTTTCCCTTTATCCCTTGCCATTTTCTTCTTTTCTTCTCAGAGCTATTTGCAAGGCCCCCTCAGACAACCACTTTGCCTTCTTGCATTTCTTTTTCTTTGGCATGATTTTGGTCACTGCTTCCTGTACAGTGTTACAAACCTCCGCCCATAGTTCTTCAGGCACTTGGTCTACCAGATCTAATCCCTTGAATCTATTCCTCACCTCCACAATCATATGAGATTTGATCTATATCATACCTGAATAGCCTAGTGGTTTTCCTCATTTTATTCCATTTAAGGCTGAATTTTGCAATAAGGGGCTCATGATCTAAGCCACAGTCAGCTCCAGGTCTTGTTTTTGCTGACTGTATACAGCTTCTTCATCTTCAGCTGCAAAGAATAGACGCAATCTGATTTTGGTGTTGACCATCTGGTGATGTCCATGTGTAGAGTCTTCTCTTGTGTTGTTTGAAGAGGATGTTTGTTATGACTAATGTGTTCTCTTGACAAAACTCTGTTAGCCTTTCCCCTGTTTCATTTTGTACTCCTAGGCCAAACTTGCCTGTTATTCCAGGTATCACTTGACTTCCTACTCTTGCATTTCAATCCTTTATGATGAAAAGGGACATCTGTTTTTGGTGTTTAGTCTAGAAGGTATTGTAGGTATTATAGATCCAGTCAACTTCAGCTTCTTCAGCATTAGTAGTTGGCGCATAGACTTGGATAAATGTGATGTTGAATGATTTGCCTTGGAAACATGCCCAGATCATTCTGTTGTTTTTGAGACTGCAACCAAGTACTGAATTTCAAACTCTTGTTGACTATGAGGGCTACTGCATTTCTTCTCAGGGATTCTTGGCCACAGTAGTAGATATAATGGTCATCTGAATTAAATTCAACCATGCCCTTCCATTTTAGTTCACTGATTCCTAAAATGTCAGTGTTCACTCTTATCATCTCCTGCTTGGCCACATCCAATTTACCTTGATTCACGGGCCTAACATTCTAGGTTCCTATGAAATATTGTTCTTTACAGCATCAAACTTTAATTTCACCACCCAACACATCCATAACTGAGCATCATTTCCGCTTTGGCCCAGACACTTCATTCTCTCTGGAGTTATTAATAATTGCCTTCTGCTCCTCCCCCAGTAGCATATTTGATACCTTTCGACCTGGGGTGTTCATCTTATGATGTCATACCTTTTTGCCTTTTCATACTGTTTATAGGTTTCTTCAGGCAAGAATACTGGAGTGTTTTTCCATTACCTCCTCCAGTGGACCAAGTTTTGTCAGAACTCTTCATTATGACCTGTCCATCTTGGTTTCCCTGCCTGGCATGGCTCATGGCTTCATTGAATTATGCAAGCCCCTTCACTGCAACAAGACTGTGATCCATGAAAGAGGGCTAAGGTAGTAGTTGGATTATTTACATGGACATGAAAATCTCTCTAGATGACATGCAGATTTAAAGTGGAAAAGTAGCTTAGATATAGGGCCTTCATGAAATGAAAAGAGCAGTGATCAACAGATAGCATCAAAATGGAAGGAGAGGATGGTAGAGCCATGTGTCATTTATCTCGAAGGACAACAATTGTGGTACATAATAAAGAGAGATTTTTGGTCTGGCAATGACAACGAGAGAAAGGAGGCTACTAATGCCACCCCTGGAGATGTGGAAATCAGAGGAGAACCAAAGTCACTATTTGATGAAGCTGCAAGAGTACCACTTAATGCAGGGTTTGCTAATTGTCTGAGATTTGAGACTGACCTCTTGTTTTTTTTTTTTTTTATTTGTTGATTAGAATTTATTTTCCTCTATTTCTTTATACTTGGGTAAAAGGAGTGTTTTATTTGTTCTCAAAAAGAAATAAACCCAAACACTTTGAAGCATGTGAAATTTTTGAAAGCTAATTTTACTAGAATTCAAGGTTCTAATTTTTTTACTTTTTTTCATTTAACTTATAACTGTTTTGTTCTGTGACTTCATGGTCCTGGGCAGACAAAAATAAATGCTATCCTTGGAATTAGATAATAAGTATTTAGGTGGTCCTGCTGCTGCTGCTTCTAAGTCATTTCAGTCGTGTCCAACTCTGTGCGACCCCATAGACGGCAGCCCACCAGGCTCCCCCGGCCCTGGGATTCTCCAGGCAAGAACACTGGAGTGGGTTGCCATTTCCTTCTCCAAGGTGATCCTCAGTTCAGTTCAGTTCTGTCACTCAGTCGTGTCTGACTCTTTATGGCCCCATGAACCACAGCACACCAGGCCTCCCTGTCCATCACTGACTCCCGTAGTTTACTCAACTCACGTCCATCGAGTCAGTGATGCCATCCAGCCATCTCATCCTCCATCGTCCCCTTTTCCTCCTGTCCCCAATCCCTCCCAGCATCAGAGTCTTTTCCAATGAGTCAACTCTTCGCATGAGGTGGCCAAACTACTGGAGTTTCAGCTTTAGCATCATTCTTTCCAAAGAACACCCAAGACTGATCTCCAGAACACATGTATACCTGTGGCGGATTCATTTTGATATTTGGCAAAACTAATACAGTTATGTAAAGTCTAAAAATAAAATAAAATTAAAAAAAAAAAAAAAAGAATGGACTGGTTGGATCTCCTTGCAGTCCAAGGGACTCTCAAGTGATCCTAGTAAAACACAAATAAATGTTGAACTTTAGAAGAGTAACATATTAATAGCCATTATCATTCACAGAACACAGAGATGTGTAAGTGAAGTTTGGGAAGAGGCAAGAAAAGTTCTTCAGTTTGAACACAAGTATAAACATGAATTTGAGGTGTTATTAGGCTGGGTAACAAAGGATGGGTCCAGTTGAGTAGTTTCGGTGGTAATAGTGAGAGTAAGAGTGGTGAAACACACAGGCTAAATATCTAGAGGTTAATTGTCATGGCCAATATGTATATTCCTTTGAGGAAAGGGGATAATGAACTGAGTATCTACTGTGTACAAAGCCTGTGATATTCAGCATACAAATTTATTTTTCACATAAACCCCTAGTTGTTGTTTTTAAGCTTATTTTATGGAAGGCAAGAAATGAAAGATCAGAAAAGTTAAGTAAAATGCTCAAGGCCAGACAGCTAGTAAATGGTAGAGCTGAGATTCAAATCCAGGTCTAAATCCAAAGCCCATCTTCATAATAATTCTAAATTACAACTTTGCATTAAAAGTCAGATTAAACTAAAGAAGAAGGAAGATTATAATGTGAATCAGGGTAAAATAAGAATTAAGTGTGCAGCCTGACATTCCTGGTCTACCACTTATTTTTTGTTGTTGTTTTAATCTTTTTTTTTTTTTTTTCTTTTAAACTTTTTATCTTGCAGTGGGGCATAGCCGGTTAACAACGTTGTGATAATTTCAGGTGAACAGCAAAGGGACTCAGCCATACATATACAGCTTGCATTCTCCATCAAACCCCATTTCCGTCCAGGCTGCCATATAACATTGGGCAGAGTTCCATGTGCTGTACAAATAGGTCTTTGTTTGTTACCCATTTTAAATATTTCAGTGTGTACATGCCCATCCCAAACTCCCTAACTATCCCATCCCTCTGGCAACCGTAAATGTGTTCTCTGTGAGTCTCTTTCTGTTTTGTAAGTATCATATCATTTGTATAATATCTTTCTAGATTCCACAGATAAAGAATGACATATGGTATTTCTCCTTCTCTGTCTGAGTTGCTTCACTCAGTATGACACTCTTTAGGCCCATCCATGTTGCTGAAAATGGGATAATTTCATTATGTTTAATGGCTGAGTAATATTCCATTTATATATGTACCACATCTTCTTTATCCATTCCTCTGTTGATGGACATTTAGGTTGCTTCCATGTTTTGTCTATTGTAAACAGTGCTATGATGAAAACTGGGGTGCATGTTTCCTTTTGGGTCATGTTTTTATCTGGATATATGAACAGGATGGGATTGCAAGGTGTTATTGTGGCTTTAAGCTTAGTTTTTTTAAGGAAGCTCCATATTGTTTTTGCAGTGACTGTACCAGTTTACATTCCCACTAACAGTGTAGGAGGGTTCCCTTCTCTCCACACTCTCTCCAGTATTTATTATTTGTGGATTTTTTGATGAGAGCCACTCTGGCTGGTATGAGGTGACATCTCATTATAGTTTTGATTTGCATTTTTCTAATATGGGTGTTGAACATATTTTCATGGGTGTCTTGACAATCTGTATGTCCTCTTTGGAGAATATATATTTATTTACTTAGTTGTTGTTCAATCTCTCAGTCAACCCCATGGACTGTAGTACTCCAGGCTTTCCTGTCCTTCACTATCTTCTGGAGTTTGCCCAAACTCATGTCCATTGAGCTGTCTTTTCAAGCAGCATATTAAAAAGCAGAGACATTACTTTGGCAACAAAGGTCCATCTAGTCAAGACTATGGTTTTTCCAGTAGTCATGTATGGGTGTGAGAGTTAGACTATAAAGAAAGCTGAGCACCAAAGAATTGATGCTGTTGAACTGTGGTATTGGAGAAGACTCTTGAGAGTCCCTTGGACTGCAAGGAGATCCAACCAGTCCATCCTAAAGGAGATCAGTCCTGGGTGTTCATTGGAAGGGCTGATGTTGAAGCTGAAACTCCAATACTTTGACCGCCTGATGTGAAGAGCTGACTCACTTGAAAAGACCCTGATGCTGGGAAAGATTAAGGGCAGGAGAAGAAGGGGACGACAAAGGATAAGATAGTTGGATGGCATCACCAACTCGATGGAGATGGGTTTGGGTGGACTCTGGGAGTTGGTGATGGACAGGGAGGCCTGACATGCTGTGGTTCATGGGGTCTCAAAGACACGACTGAGAGACTGAACTGAACCGAAAGATTTCAGAGAGTAAGATAATTCACCTTTCTATGTGAAAACGAATTTCTGCCACCCAATTGAGTGTGTGGAATCTTTCAGATTTTGAAAGAATCATATTAAAATCTGAGCTATATACTCAGTGAGACAAGGTGGGACTATAAGAGGAAAAACTTTAAAGTCTAATTGTGTTTATTTTTCACTTTGGTGAAAATTTGCTTTTTCTGTGTCTATTGAGATGCTTCCAGATCTCAATAGACACATTGAAATCCAATTGAGAACTTCCAGATGTTCAAGCTGGTTTTAGAAAAGGCAGAGGAACCAGAGATCAAATTGTCAACATCTGCTGGATCATGGAAAAAGCAAGAGAGTTCCAGAAAAACATCTATTTCTGCTTTATTGACTATGCCAAAGCCTTTGACTGTGTGGACACAATAAACTGTGGAAAATTCTGAAAGAGATGGGAATACTGGACCACCTGACCTGCCTCTTGAGAAACCTATATGCAGGTCAGGAAGCAACAGTTAGAACTGGACATGGAACAACAGACTGGTTCCAAATAGGAAAAGGAGTAAGTCAAGGCTGTATATTGTCACCCTGCTTATTTAATTTCTATGCAGAATACATGAGAAATGCTGGGCTGGAAGAAGCACAAGCTGGAATCAAGATTGCCGGGAGAAATCTCAATAACCTCAGATATGCAGATGACACCATCCTTATGGCAGAAAGTGAAGAGGAACTAAAAAGCCTCTTAATAAAAGTGAAAGATGAGAGTGAAAAAGTTGGCTTAAAGCTCAACATTCAAAAAATGAAGATTATGGCATCTGGTTCCGTCACATCATGGGAAATAGATGGGGAAACAGTGGAAACAATGTCAGACTTTATTTTTGGGGGGCTCCAAAATCACTGCAGATGGTGACTGTAGCCATGAAATTAAAAGATGCTTACTCCTTGGAAGGAAAGTTATGACCAACCTAGATAGCATATTCAAAAGCACAGACATTACTTTGCCAACAAAGGTCTGACTAGTCAAGGTTATGGTTTTTTCCAGTGGTCATGTATGGATGTGAGAGTTGGACTGTGAAGAAAGCTGAGTGCCAAAGAACTGATGCTTTTGAACTGTGGTGTTGGAGAAGACTCTTGAGAGTCCCTTGGACTGCAAGGAGATCCAACCAGTCCATTCTAAAGGAGATCAGCCCTGGGATTTCTTTGGAAGGAATGATGCTAAAGCTGAAACTCCAGTACTTTGGCCACCTCATGCAAAGAGTTGACTCATTGGAAATGACTCTGATGCTGGGAAGGATTGGGGACAATAGGAGAAGGGGACGACAGAGGATGAGATGGCTGGATGGCATCACTGACTCGATGGACGTGAGTCTGGGTGAACTCCGGCAGTTGGACAGGTAGGCCTGGCGTGCTGCCATTCATGGGGTCACAAAGAGTCGGACACGACTGAGCGACTGAACTGAACTGATTGAGATGCTAATGTGGTTTTTCTGTTTCTTTTTATTAATGTGGTGTATCATATTGATTGATTTGTGTTTGTTGAGCTATTCTTGTGACCCTGGAAGGAATATAACTTGCCCAGTATGTTTAATCCTTTTTATGTATTCTTGAATTCAGTTTACTAAAATTTTGATTGGAAATTTTGCATTGTTGATCATCAAGGATATTGGCCTGAATTTTTTTTTCTTTTCCTTTATTTTGTAGTGTCTTTGTCTAGTTTTGATATCTAGGTGATGATGGCTTCATAGAATGAATTTGGGAGTGTTCCCTCCTCTTCAAGTTTTTGAAATAGTTTGAGAAAGATAGGTATAAATTCTTATTTGTTTGGTAGAATTGTTTTCTAGAATTCCTCAGTGAAAGTGTTTTGCCCTGTACTTTGTTTTCATGGAGAGTTTTTTTTTTTTTTTAATAGATTATGCTTCATTTCCTAGTGATTAGTCTGTTTAAATTATCTGTTTCTTATAGAATTGGTTTTGGCAGGCTTTATGTTTGTAGCAATTTGTCTATTTTTTCTAGGTTGTCCATTTGTTGGCTTATAACTGTTCATAGTATTCTCTTGTAAGTTTTCTGTATATCTGATATCAGTGGTTATTTCTCCTCTTTCATTTTTAAATTTTGTTTATTTGGGTCCTGTTTTTTTTTTTTTTTTTCCTTAGTGAGCTTGGTTAAAGGTTTGTTGATTTTACTTATCTTAAAAAAGAGAAGAAAAAAAAAGCTCTTGATGTTATGGATCTTTCTATTTTTTGATCTCTATTTTATTTGTTTCCCCTCTGACCTTTATTATTTCCTTTCCTTTGCTGACTGGGTTTTTTTTTTGTTGTTGTTGTTTGGTGGGGGGGATGCTTGCTCTGATTCTAATTCTTTTCAATAATGAGTTAGAGGGTTTATTTGAGGTTTTTCTAATTTCTCAAGGAAGGCCCGTATTACTATGAACTTCCCTCTTAGAACTTCTTTTGCTGCATTTCCTAAGTGTTGTAATGTGTTTACATTTTTCTTTGTCTTGAGGTATTTTCTGATTTCCTATTTGATTTTCTCATTGGCCCATTGATTTCTTTAGGTAGCATATTATGTAGTCTGCTTGCGTTTGTTCATCCCCCATTTGTTTTTTATTTGATTGGTACATAGTTTGATACCATTATGGCCAGAATGTATGCTTAAAATAATATCTATCATCTTAAATTTTTTGAGGCTTGTTTTGTGACCTAATAGGTAATCTATCCTATAGAATGTTCCATGTATGCTTGAAAAGAATGTGTATCCTGTTTTCTGGATGTAGTGGCCTGTGTATATCAATTACGTTTAAATGTACTGTTGTGTCATTGAGGACCTTTGTTGTCTTACTGATTTTCTGTCTGGACAGTCTCTCCATTGAAGTCATTGGGGTGTTAAATTCTGCTACTATTATTATATTATTGTCAATTTCCCCTTTATGTCTGTTAGTATTTGTTTTATATTAATATGTTTAGGTGCTCCTGTGTTGGGTGTATATATGTTAATGAGTGTAATACCCTCTTCTTGTATCAATCCCTTTATCATTATAAAATACATTTTTTTATCTTTCTTTAGACCTTGATTTTAAAGTCTATTTTGTCTGATATGTGTATTGCTATCCCCATTTTCTTGTCATTTCCATTTTTAAGGAATATCTTTTTTCCATCCTCTCACTTTCAGTCTGTGTGCCCTGAAGTGAGTCTGTTGTAGAGAGCTTATTGTAGATTCTTATTTATTTATCCAATCTGCCACACTATGTCTTTTAATCAGAGCATTTAGTCCTTTAATATTTCAAGTAATTATTGATAAGCATGTACTTATTGCCATTTTAATTCTTGTTTCCAGTTGTTTTTGTAGTTCTGTGTTCATTTCTTCTTTTTGCTATTACTTTTGTGGTCTGATGATTTTCTTTTTTATTGTGTTTGAGTTCTTTTATTTTTGGTTTTTGTGAATCTATTGTATATTTTTGATTTCTGCTTAACATGAAGTTCAAGTATATTGACACATGACTATATCTACTTGTTTTAATCTGTTATTCATTCAAGTTCAAATGCATCTAAAAAGATTTACATTTTTATACTCCATTTCCCCACATATTGTGATTTTGACGTCTATTTTGCATCTTCATCTTTATCTTTGTGCTGCTAACTGTAATTAAAATGACTTTTAAATTTTTATTGTTTTTTAAATCTGTGCACTGGCCTACTTAAGGGATCATAAATCCTTTCTATGTATTTGCCTTTCCTATTGTGATTTTCCTTTTTCTATATTTTTTGTTTCTTTTTTATTTATAGAATATCCTTTAATATTTCTTTTAGGGCAGGCTTATTATTGCTTAATTCTTTTAGCATTTCCTTGTCTGGGAAATTCTTTATCTTTGTATTCTAAAATATCATCTTGATGAACAGAATATCATAGGTTGTAAGGTTTTCTCTTTCAGGACTCCTTTCTGGCTTGCAAAATTTCTGCAGAGAAATCAGCTAATAGCCTTATGGGTATCCTTGTTAATGACTGTTTTTCTTTTACTGCCTTTAGAATCTTCTCTTTGTCTTTTCTTTTGCTATGTTAATTATGATATGTTTGATATGGATCTGTTTGAGTACCTCTTTTTTTTGGATTCTGTTTCCTATACCTGGGTTTCTGTTTTCTTCTTTAGATTTGGGAAGTTTTCAGTCATAATTTCTTCAAATACATTTCAACCCTTTTCTCTATCTACATCTTCTGGAACCCCATTATATTTAGGTTAGCACATTTTATATTATCCCGTAGACATTGTATGTTGCTTTAATTTTTTTAAAACTTTTTTCTTTCTGCTGTTCTGATTGGGTGATTTTCATTATTCTATCTTCCAGTTCACTTATTCATTCTTCCATGTCATTTAGCCTGCTGTTCATTGCTTCTAGATTGGTTTTTATCTCAGCAATTGAATTTTCTATTTCTGAGTGGTTCATCGTTATAGTTTCTGGTTCCTTTTTACAGTGATCTGCATTTCTATTGATACTCTTTCTTAATTAAGTTAGCCTTTTTAATCCACTTTTTGAACTCAAGGTCTAGTAGGTTGGTGAACTCTGTTTTCTTATTTGTTCTTTCAGTGAATTTTTGTTATTTTAATTGAGAGTAGTCCCTCTGCCTTTTCATGTTGCTTAACTTTCTCTGTTCATTGGAAGGACTGATGTTGAGGCTGAAACTCCAATACTTTGGCCAACTCACGCAAAGAGTTGACTCACTGGAAAAGACCCTGATGCTGGGAAGGATTGAGGGCAGGAGGAGAAGGGGACGACAGAGGATGAGATGGCTGGATGGCATCACTGACTCGATGCATATGAGTTTGAGTGAACTGCAGAAGTTGGTGATGGACAGGGAGGCCTGGCATGCTGTGGTTTATGGGGTCGCAAAGAGTTGGACACGACTGAATGATTGAACTGAACTGAACTGAACTTTCTCAGTTTCTGTGAATTTATGAGAAATAGTCATATACTGTGGTTATGAAGGGATGTTTTATGTGGTAGTGTTCCTGTGTAGACTGTGCTTTTCCAATATTTTTGGTTGAAGGGTTGGTTTCATTACAGACAGCAGCTGCATTTTTCCTTAAAGTGTGCTGTCCATTATTCCCTTGATGGTTGTAGTTTGTGTTGTAGTATCTGGAAACTGTGCTGAACATGAGGCAAAGCTTCCTCTCTGCTCCATGGCTGTCCTTGCCCTGCCAGGAGAGAGGTCTGCTCCCCAGTTGTTGGAGTAGAAGCCCTGAGGGTCAGATTTGCCCATGCTCCATTGCCCTTGATTACATGTTCCTCCCTAAAGAAGGTGATTGCTAAAGTAAGTTAGGCCTATGCAGTCACAGAGGACTTTTGCACTGCCTGTGGAGTTGTCCAAGATTCCATTCAGTAGTCCACGATTGCATCTCTGTCTCTTTTGTGTTCATACTAGATCTAGTGCAGGACTGTGGTGTGGATCAGACTGGGGAATTGAGGCTGCAGTAATTGAGATGACTGTACTGCTGCTGCCTTGGATCTGAGCTGCTTCGATGGCATACTTCTCCCAGGGCTGTTCTGCCTGAGATCTAGTGCTAACCTTAAGTGTAGAGTGAGAGGAACTAGGACACTCTCACTGGGAGGTGAACCTGCATGTACTTCTGAGTGTGCCATCAGTGGTTATTCTCACCCCATCCAGACCATACTTAAAGCCCTCTAGGCTGTCTCTGCATAGCTAGATCAAGTGCTCTCCCAGGGCCCATCCGCCAAGATTCAGTGCTTAACTGCTGCTTATTCCTATGGCACCTCTTTGCACACACACTGACAATATCCATTGTGATTATATCCACTGCTGTGTGGGCATGCTGATGATATTTATGGTTCCACCAGGTTCATATCTCAGGATGTCTGTCTCTGTCTCTGCAGCTAGACTGGGTCTATGTATAGATTTTTGCACCAGGCTGTGGTATAGACTGAGTGAGGCCAGGGTGTAGACCCCTTTGTATTGGGAAATACAGTGAGGTGGCAGACATCAGTGCAAGGCTCTCTCTTCCCTGATTGTCCACAGCCAGCATGGACACACTTCTTTCAAATAGAGTCAAGGCTTGTCCAGCTCTTCTATCTGTTGTAACAGATTTTCCATCATGCAAGGGAACCCATCTCTTCTGTAAAGGACTCCAGGACTGGAATGCCTGGATTGTGGTTTGACCTTCTCATTCCCCAAGATAAGGGTCCTCCTGTGCAGACATTCTCCTTCTTATAGGTCCTTCCCAGTGGTGAAGGTCCTGACCCAATGCCTTTTATTCCTGTCCTACTCGATTATTTGGAAATATTACTTGCAGCTTTGGTTGAATAAGAGTCCTTCTGCTAGTTTCCAGTTAACTTTTCTTTAGAATTGTTCCACATGTGGATGCATTTTTGATGTGTTTGTTGGGGGAGGTGAGCTGCATGTCCTCCTACTCTGACATCTTGATCCTAATTCATCCTGGCTTTTGAGACTGCCACACAAAGAACATACCCCTCTATAGTCTATTCTGGTTACCAGCAGAGCTCGTGTTCACCAGGTCAATGATAGCACACAAAGAAATAGTTCTTAACTGGCTATCACTTGATGGCTCAGTACAGAGGAACAGACAGAAATGCCCATCTCCCAGTCTT
This sequence comes from Bubalus bubalis, assembly GCF_019923935.1. Classification (NCBI taxonomy): domain Eukaryota; kingdom Metazoa; phylum Chordata; class Mammalia; order Artiodactyla; family Bovidae; genus Bubalus; species Bubalus bubalis. The sequence continues at coordinate 69,200,921 of NC_059181.1, forward strand.
CCCCTGTAAGAGGTATATTTGCAGACTTAAAACCTGTTGCCTAAGGTTCTAGTTGCCAATCAACCTCATTCTAGGTGCTGACTGAAATCATGCTTGTTGGAACATGGACAGATCTTGGCATACTCTCAGTTACTGGGAACCACTAAGAACAAAGTAGACTGCTCGGACAATCACAAAGGCTTGAAAGACAACCACAGCTAGGGCAAGGTTAAATGATGTTTCATCTTCTATATTAGGCCACTCTTTTAAGACTAGGAAAGGTGGATATTTATTCTAATGCACAGAAACAAAAACAGAATTAAAGAAATTGATGAAACAGGGGAATATTTTTAAAAGGACAAGATAAAACCTAAAAAAACTAAAAATAAATACAAATGATATAGCTGATAAATAGTCAAAAACAACAATATGAGGAGGTTTACCAAATTTAAAAGAAGAATGAATCAACAAAGTGATAATTGCAACAAAGAGCAAATATAAGGAAGTGCCATGTAGAAGTCACACAGCAGAAAAACAAGAACTAAAAAATGCAGTAGAGTGGGTTCAACAACAGATCAAATGAAGTAGAAGGATCAGTGAACTCCAAGACAAAGTAGTGAAAAATCACCTAATGAGATATCAAAGAGAAAAAATAATTAAAAATATGTGAAGATAGCTTAAAGGAATTGTGGAACAATATCAAGCAGATCATCTTTTGCATTATGAGTCTTAAAGGGATAAATGAAAGTGAAAGTTGGTCAGTCATGTCAAACTCTTTGTGACTCCATAGACTACATGGTCCATAGAATTCTACAGGCCAGAATACTGGAATGGGTAGCCTTTCCTTTCTCCATGGGATCTTCCCAACCTAGGGACTGAACCCAGGTATCCTGCATTGCAGACAGATCCTTTACCAGCTGAGCTAACAGGGAAGCCCAAAGGGAGAAGAGAAATTAGCTCTTTTACCTTTTCCTTCTCTGGAAACTCCATCCCTTCTTCAATTCTGAAGGAAATATTTACCAGGTAGGTTTCTTGGTTGGAATTTTGCATATACATTTTATATATATATATATATATATATATATATATATGGAATATTACTCATAATAAAATAGAAAAGAAGGTTATCCTGTCATTTTCAATAACAGGAATGAGCCTTGAAGGCATTATGTTAAGTGAGATAAGTTAGACCTAGAAAGATTAATACCATATGACCTCATTTATATGTGAAATACAAAACAAAAAGAAAACCAAAACTCAAAATTATAGATACAGATAATGGATTGCTAGTTGCCAGAGATAGTAATTGTAGGTGTGTAAGATGTGTGAGAGTGTTCAAAAGCTAAAGTTCTAGTAAAATAAATAAGTCTGGAGATGAAATATACAGCATGGTTAGTACAGCTAATAATACTTGAAATATATATTTCAAAAAATATTTGAAATTTTAAAAAAGTGTGTCTTAATTCTTATCACGTGAACAAAATTTTGTAACTATGTATGGTGATGGATAACTAGACTTATTTTTGTAATCATTTTGTGGTACACCTGAATCTAATGTAACATTAATGTCTATTATATCTCAGTTTTAAAGGATACTAAAATAATAAGTGGTAGAGAGAAAATGTGTGTGCATGAACTGTGATGGTTGGAGGAGGTATAATGTGATTCAGCATGTCAGTCTATGACCAACTTGATTTCCCCAAAGTGCTTTAGATAAATCAATGAAAAAAACCCAGTCTCTCTCCTCCTTTCCCTGATAACTATGGCAAAGCAAAGATTTACTATGCTGGAACCATGGCCACTATTGCAGAAGTTCCTCAACAGAGTCCAGTCTAGCATTTTATCATTTAGACTGCTTTGATTCTACTTGAGCCTTCACAGATCTGTTGGAATCAGCAGCACACATGAAACCTAGATCACAAATATGCAGTTACTCAGTTCAGGGGAAAGACAGTAGTAAGTTCTGGAAAGGAATTTTCCCAGAGCAATTGTTTTTCCTGAGGTAATTCATTGAAAGGATTCATTTAAAGGGTGTCCATTCTGTATGAATGCCAATATAGTCACTCCTTTGCAAATAAAAATAAGCCTTTATGGTGAGTCTGGCCCTGATTTGAACCAAGGTAAAAGTTTATTCTGGGAACTTCTCAAAAACGTTTGTTTTTCTAAATCTGAATCAGTAAGAGAACAAAGGCAAGGATTCAGAAACTTTGACTCCAAGATTGTATTAAATACATTAATGTATTTCCCACCACTTATACCTATTTCTTTCCTCTTTTGGGGAAATATAATACATGATTATTTGCACTTCCTAAGGGAAATGGACAACTGAAAACATTCAACTTCTAGGGAGTACTTACCTGATGAGTATGTCTGTATATACGGTGTGGCAAGTGGAAAATTGCTTTACGTTGAATGGCCAGACATAAGCCATAATGTGGTAAGACCCAAGGATAAGCTACAGAGGGAGAATCCTTGGAGCTGGATATGAAAGTTACTGTGGCTTCCTGAGTCATCTGCCATTAGGAACCTCTGAAAGGAACAAAAATCATCTTACTGTGTCAATGGTCACCTCAGGTTCTACCCTCTATGCTTTGTATTTTTCATATAAAAATACATATTTTCCAGTGGTCATGTATGGATGTGAGACTTGGACTGTGAAGAAAGCTGAGTGCCAAAGAATTGATGCTTTTGAACTGTGGTGTTGGAAAAGACTCTTGAGAGTCCCTTGGACTGCAAGGAGATCCAACCAGTCCATCCTAAAGGAGATCAATCCTGGGTGTTCATTGGAAAGACTGACGCTGAAGCTGAAACCCCAATACTTTGGCAACCTCATGCAAAGAGTTGACTCATTGGAAAAGACCTTGATGATGGGAGGGATTGGGGGAAGGAGGAGAAGGGGATGACAGAGAATGAGATGGCTGGATGGCATCACCGACTTGATGGAAGTGAGTTTGAGTAGACTCCGGGAGTTGGTGATGGACAGGGAGGCCTGGCGTGCTGCAATTCATGGGGTTACAAAGAGTCGGACACGACTGAGTGACTGAACTGAACTGAACTGAACTGAATATTATATGGTTGGTCCATTTGAAAAAATGTCAAAACCTTATAAGCTTATGCTGCTGCTGCTGCTGCCAAGTCACTTCAGTCGTGTCCGACTCTGTGCAACCCCATAGACAGCAGCCCACCAGGCTCCCCTGTCTCGGGATTCTCAAGGCAAGAGTACTGGAGTGGGTTGCCATTTCCTTCTCCAATGCATGAAAGTGAAAAGTGAAAGTGAAGTTGCTCAGTTGTGTCCGACTCTTAGCAACCCCATGGTCTGCAGCCTACCAGGCTCCTCCATCCATGGAATTTTCCAGGCGAGAGTACTGGAGTGGGGTGCCATTGCCTTCTCCAGTCCCCCATGCTAGTAAGGTTATATTCAAAATCCTCTAAGCTAGGCTTCAGCATTATGTGAACTGAGAACTTCCAGATTTTAAAGGTGGTTTTAGAAAAGGCAGAGGAACCAGAGACCAAATTGCCACATTCACTGGATCATAGAGAAAGCAAAAGGAATTTAAGAAAAAACAGCTATTGTTTCATTGACTAAGCAAAAGCCTTTGGTGGTGTGGTCATAACAAACTGTGGAAAACTCTTAAAGAGATGGGAATACCAGACCATCTTACCTGTCTCCTGGGAAACCTGTATGCAGGTCAAGAAGAAACAGTTAGAAACCTGTATGGAAAAATTGACTAGTTTAGGATTGAGAAAGGAGCATGACAATGCTGTTTATTGTCAATCTGTTTATTTAACTTATACCAGAGCACATCATGCAAAATGCTGGGCTGGATGAAGTACAAGCTGGAATCGAGATTGCTGGGAGAAATATCTACAACCCCAGATATGCAGATGATACCACTCTAATGGCAGAAAGTGAAGAGAAAATAAAGAGCCTCTTAGTGAGGGTGAAGGAGGAGTGAAAAAGCCGGCTTAAAACTCAATATTAAAAAAAAAAAACAAAAAAACAAAAAAACAAACAAACCCTAAGATCATGGTATCAGTTCCATCACTTGCTTATGTTCAAGTTGGATTTAGAAAAGGCAGAGGAACCAGAGATCAAATTGCCAACATCCATTGGATCATAGAAAAAGCAAGAGAGTTCCAAAAAAACATCTACTTCTGTTTTATCAACTATGCCAAAGCCTTTGACTGTGTGGACAACAACAAGCTGTGGAAAATTTTTAAAGAGATGAGGATACCAGGTCACCTTACCTGCCTCCTGAGAAATCTATATACAAGTCAAGAAGCAACAGTTAGAATCGGACATGGAACAGAAGACTGGTTCTAAGTTGGGAAAGGAGTATGTCAAGGCTGTATATTGTCACCCAGCTTATTTAACTTATATGCAGAGTACATCATGTGAAATGCTGGGCTGGATGAAGCAGAAGCTGGAATCAAGATTGCCAGCAGAAATATCAATAACAAACCGCACAGATTAGAAATATTAAAAAATTAAGGTACATCATGAATGCATAAAACATACATAAATACTATTTTGTCTTCTACTACAATAAAATATACACAGATACAATAAAAAACAGAAGATGGCAGAGGAATAGGATGGGGAGAACACTTTCTCCCCCACAAATTCATCAAAAGAACATTTAAACGCCGAGTAAATTCCACAAAACAACTTCTGAATGCTGGCAGAGGACATCAGGCACCCAGAAAAGCAACCCATTGTCTTCAAAAGGAGGTAGGAAAAAATATAAAAGACAAAAAAGAGACAAAAGAGGGAGGGATGGAGCTCCATCCTGGGAAGGGAGTCTTAAAAAGAGAGAAGTTTCCAAACACCAGGAAACATTCTCACTGCCGAATCTGTGCCGAGCCTTGGAAGCACAGAGGGCAACATAACAGGGAGGAAAAATAAATAAACAATTAAAACCCACAGATTATGAGCCCTATGGTAACTCCCCCAGCGGAGAAGCAGCACAGACGCCTGCACACGCCACTAGCAAGCAGGGCCTGGGCAGGGAGGTGCAGCGCGGGCTGCATCTCTTAGAGTAAGGATCTGACCTAAATACCCTGAGCGCTATGTGAGTGAAATAATTTGGGCTAGCAAACCAGACTGTGGGATATGTACCATGCGAAAAGCCAGCCCTAACCTAAGACACCGCCAGACCTGCGCACGAAACAAAGGACTGAACAGAGATAGCCTGCTGCAGACCATCCCCCTCTGGTGACAAGCAGCCAGAGCCGTAAGGGGGCAATCGCAGCCCCAGAGAGACATTATCTACAAAACTGTAAGCAGGCTTCTTTGCTAGCTAAAACTTCTTGGGGTTCTGTAAGGTCAACATCCGCCTGAGAAGGCGCTCCGGTTGTACACCTAGATAACCAAGCGGCGGGGAGGCGATAAGTTGCAGCAACTGCGCTCGCCAAACACCTCATCACCTGAGCTGCTTGGACCTGGGAAGGGCACAAAACACAGGCCCAACCGAGTCTGCACCTCTGAGGACTACCCGAGTGCCTGAACCTGAGTGGCTTAGACCTGGGAGGTGCAAGCAGCCCAGGGCCAGCCGTGGATGGTTCCTGGCGGAGCAACCTAGAGCCTGAGCAGTGTGGGCAGGGAAGCTAAACACGCCGTGAGTGGGGGCAGGCCCAGTGTGGCCGAGGCACTGTGAGCACATGCCAGTGTTATTTGTTTGAAGTGTCCCTCCCTCCCCACAGCGTGACTGAACAAGTGAGCGTAAAAAAAAAATATCCACCACCGTCCCCTTTGTGACAGGGCAGAAATCAGAGACCAACAAACTTCATATATATATATTTTATAATTTTTGTGACCTTGTTTTTTTTTTTTTTTTCCTTTAACATTGTATTTTTGAAATTCCAAACCCTACTCTAGATTTTTAATTTTAGCTTTTTGGTATTTGTTATCATTTTTGTACCTATTTTTTTAAATAATTTTTGTGACTTTTTTTTCTTCTCTCTCTCTCTCTTTCTCTTCTTCAACATTGTATATCTGAAATTCCAAACTCTAGATTTTAATTTATGCTTTTTGGTATTTGTTATCAATTTTGTAACTATATTTTCTTTATAATTTTTGCAACTTTTGCCTCTCTTTCTTTTTCTTCTTCTTTTCTTTAACATTGTATTTTTGAAATTCCAAACTCTGCTCTAGATTTTCAACTTTTGCTTTTTGGTATTTGTTACAATTTTGCACCTATATTTTCTTTATAATTTTTGTGACTTTTTTTTCTTTTTCTCTCTTTCTTTTCCTTCTTCTTTTCTTTGACATTGTATTTTTGAAATTCCAAACTCTACTCTAGATTTTTAATTTTTGATTTTATGTATTTGTTACCAATTTTGTACCTTTAAGAACCCAATCTTCAGTACCCATTTTTTACTAGAAAGCGAGATTACTGGCTTGACTGCTCTCTCCCCCTTTGGACTCTCCTTTTTCTCCACCAGGTCGCCTGTGTCTCCTCCCTAACCCCTCTCTGCTCTACCCAACTCTGTGAATTTCTGTGTGTTCCAGACGGTGGAGAACACTTAGGGAACTGATTACTGGCTCGATCTGTCTCCCTCCTTTTCATTCCCCCCTTTTATCCTCCTGGCCACCTCTGCCTCCTTCCTCCTTCTTCTCTTCTCTGTATAACTCCATGAACATCTCTGAGAGGTCCAGATGTGGAGTGCACATAAGGAAGTGATTACTGGCTAGCCCGCTCTCTCCTCTAATGATTCCACCTCATCTCATTCGGGTCACCTCTAACTCCCTCCTCCCTCTTCTCCTCTCCATGTAACGCTGTGAACCTCTCTGGGTGATCCTCATGGTGGAGAAACTTTTCATCTTTAACCTAGATGTTTTATCAATGGTTCTGTATAGAAGGAGAAGTTTTGAAACTACTGTAAAAATAAGACTGATAACTGGAAGCAGGAGGCTTAAATCCAAACCCTGACTCCAGGGAACTCCTGACTCCAGGGAACATTAATTGACAGGAGCTCATCAAACTCCTCCATACCTACACTGAAACCAAGCACCACACAAGGGCCAACAAGTTCCAGGGCAAGACATACCAAGCAAATTCTCCAGCAACACAGGAACGCAGCCCTGAGCTCCAAGATACAGGCTGCCCAAAGTCACCCCAAAACCATAGAGATCTCATAACTCATTACTGAACACTTAATTGCACTCCAGAGAGAAGAAATCCAGCTCCACCCACCAGAACACCGACACAAGCTTCCCTAACCAAGAAACCTTGACAAGCCACCTGTACAAGCCCACACACAGCGAGGAAACGCCACAATAAAGAGAACTCCACAAACTGCCAGAATACAGAAAGGACACCCCAAACTCAGCAATTTAAACAAGATGAAGAGACAGAGGAATAACCAGCAGATAAAGGAACAGGATAAATGCCCACCAAACCAAACAAAAGAGGAAGAGATAGGGAATCTACCTGATAAAGAATTCCAAATAATGATAGTGAAATTGATCCAAAATCTTGAAATAAAAATGGAATCACAGATAAATAGCCTGGAGACAAGGATTGAGAAGATGCAAGAAAGGTTTAACAAGGACCTAGAAGAAATAAAAAAGAGTCAATATATAATGAATAATGCAATAAATGAGATCAAAAACACTCTGGAGGGAACCAAGAGTAGAATAACAGAGGCAGAAGATAGGATTAGTGAGGTAGAAGATAGAATGGTAGAAATAAATGAATGAGAGAGGACAAAAGAAAAACGAATTAAAAGAAATGAGGACAATCTCAGAGACCTCCAGGACAGTATTAAACGCTACAACATCGAATCATAGGGGTCCCAGAAGAAGAAGGCAAAAAGAAAGACCATGAGAAAATACTTGAGGAGATAATAGTTGAAAATTTCCCTAAAATGGGGAAGGAAATAATCACTCAAGGCCAAGAAACCCAGAGAGTCCCAAACAGGATAAACCCAAGGCAAAACACCCCAAGACACATATTAATCAAATTAACAAAGATCAAACACAAAGAACAAATATTAAAAGCAGCAAGGGAAAAACAACAAATAACACACAAGGGAATTCCCATAAGGATAACAGCTGATCTTTCAATAGAAACTCTTCAAGCCAGGAAGGAATGGCAAGACATACTTAAAATGATGAAAGAAAATAACCTACAGCCCAGATTATTGTACCCAGCAAGGATCTCACTCAAATATGAAGGAGAAATCAAAAGCTTTACAAACAAGCAAAAGCTGATAGAATTCTGCACGACCAAACCAGCTCTCCAACAAATACTAAAGGATATTCTCTAGACAGGAAACACAAAAACGGTGTATAAATTCGAACCCAAAACAATAAAATAAATGGCAACAGGATCATACTTATCAATAATTACCTTAAACGTAAATGAGTTGAATGCCCCAACCAAAAGACAAAGACTGGCTGAATGGATACAAAAACAAGACCCCTACATATGTTGTCTACAAGAGACCCACCTCCAAACAGGGGACACATACAGACTGAAAGTGAAGGGCTGGAAAAAGATTTTCCATGCAAATAGGGACCAAAAGAAAGCAGGAGTAGCAATACTCATATCAGCTAAAATAGTCTTTAAATCAGTCTGTGAAAAGAGACAAAGACGGTCACTACATAATGATCAAAGGATCAATCCAAGAAGAAGATATAACAATTATAAATATATATGCACCCAACACTGGAGCACTGCAATATGTAAGACAAATGCTAACAAGTATGAAAGGAAAAATAAACAATAACACAATAATAGTGGGAGACTTTAATACCCCACTCACACCTATGGATAGATCAACTAAACAGAAAATTAATAAGGAAATACAAATTTTAAATGATACAATAGACCAGTTAGACCTAACTGATATCTATAGGACATTTCATCCCAAAACAATGAATTTCACCTTTTTCACAAGCGCACACAGAACCTTTTCCAGGATAGATCACATCCTGGGCCATAAATCTAGTCTTGGTAAATTCAAAAAAATTGAAATCATTCCAAGCATCTTTTCCTACAACAATGCAGTAAGATTAGATCTCAATTACAGGAAAAAAAAACTATTAAAAATTCCAACATATGGAGGCTGAACAACACGCTGCTGAATAACCAACAAATCACAGAAGAAATAAAAAAAAGGAATCAAAATTTGCATAGAAATGAATGAAAATGAGAACACAACAACCCAAAACCTGTGGGAAACTGTAAAAGCAGTCCTAAGGGGAAAGTTCATAGCAATACAGGCATACCTCAAGAAACAAGAAAAAAGTCAAATAAATAACCTAACTCTACACCTAAAACAATTAGAAAAGGAAGAAATGAAGAATACCAGGGTTAGTAGAAGGAAAGAAATCTTAAAAATTAGGGCAGAAATAAATGCGAAAGAAACAAAAGAGACCATAGCAAAAATCAACAAAGCCAAAAGCTGGTTCTGTGAAAGGATAAATAAAATCGACAAACCATTAGCCAGACTCATCAAGAAACAAAGGGAGAAAAATCAAATCAATAAAAGTAGAAATGAAAATGGAGAGATCACAACAGACAACACAGAAATACAAAGGATCATAAGAGACTACTATCAGCAATTATATGCCAATAAAATGGACAACGAGGAAGAAATGGACAAATTCTTAGAAAAGTACAACTTTCCAAAACTGGACCTGGAAGAAATAGAAAGTCTTAACAGACCCATCACAAGCATGGAAATTGAAACTGTAATCAAAAATCTTCCAGCAAACAAAAGCCCAGGTCCAGACGGCTTCGCAGCTGAATTCTACCAAAAATTTAGAGAAGAGCTAACACCTATCGTACTCAAACTCTTCCAGAAAATTGCAGAGGAAGGTAAACTTCCAAACTCATTCTATGAGGCCACCATCACCCTAATCCAAAACCTGACAAAGATGCCACAAAAAAGGATAACTACAGGCCAAGACCACTGATGAACATAGATGCAAAAATCCTTAACAAAATTCTAGCATTCAGAACCCAACAACACATTAAAAAGATCATACACCATGACCAAGTGGGCTTTATCCCAGGGATGCAAGGATTCTTCAATATCTGCAAATCAATCAATGTAATACACCACATTAACAAATTGAAAAATAAAAACCATATGATTATCTCAATAGATGCAAAGAAAGCCTTTGAAAAAATTCAACATCCATTTATGATAAAAACTCTCCAGTAAGCAGGAATAGAAGGAATTTATCTCAACATAATAAAAGCTATATATGACAAGCCCATTATCCTCAATGGTGAAAAATTGAAAGTATTTCCTCTAAAGTCAGGAACAAGAAAAGGGTGCCCACTTTCACCATTACTATTCAACATAATTTTGGAAGTTTTGGCCACAGTAATCAGAGCAGAAAAAGAAATAAAAGGAATCCAAATTGGAAAAGAAGAAGTAAAACTCTCACTGTTTGCAGATGACATGATCCTCTACATAGAAAACCCTAAAGACTCCACCAGAAAATTACTAGAACTAATCAATGATTATAGTAAAGTTGCAGGATATAAAATCAACACACAGAAATCCCTTGCATTCCTATACACTAATAATGAGAAAATAGAAAGAGAAATTAAGGAAACAATTCCATTTACCATTGCAACGAAAATAATAAAATACTTAGGAATATATCTACCTAAAGAAACTAAAGACCTATGTATAGAAAACTATAAAACACTGGTGAAAGAAATCAAAGAGAACACTAATGGATGGAGAAATATACCATGTTCATGGATTGGAAGAATCAATACAGTGAAAATGAGTATACTACCCAAAGCAATCTATAGATTCAATGCAATCCCTATCAAGCTACCAACAGCATTCTTCACAGAGCTAGAACAAATAATTTCACAATTTGTATGGAAATACAAAAAACCTCAAATAGCCAAAGCTATCTGGAGAAAAAAGAATGGAATTGGAGGAATCAACCTGCCTGACTTCAGGCTCTACTACAAAGACAGTCATCAAGACAGTATGGTACTGGCACAAAGACAGAAATAGAGATCAATGGAACAAAATAGAAAGCCCAGAGATAAATCCACGCACATATGGACCCCTTATCTTTGACAAAGGAGGCAAGAATATACAATGGATTAAAGACAATCTCTTTAACAAGTGGTGCTGGGAAATCTGGTCAACCACTTGTAAAAGAATGAAACTAGAACACTTTCTAACACCATACACAAAAATAAACTCAAAATGGATTGAAGATCTAAACGTAAGACCAGAAACTATAACACTCCTAGAGGAGAACATAGGCAAAACACTCTCCGACATACATCACAGCAGGATCCTCTATGACCCACTTCCTAGAATATTGGAAATAAAAGCAAAAATAAACAAATGGGATGTAGTTAAACTTAAAAGCTTCTGCACAACAAAGGAAACTATAAGCAAGGTGAAAAGACAGCCTTCAGATTGGGAGAAAATAACAGCAAAGGAAGCAACTGACAAACAACTAATCTCAAAAATATACAAGCGACTCCTACAGCTCAATTCCATAAAAATAAGCGACCCAATCAAAAAATGGGCCAAAGAACTAAAGAGACATTTCTCCAAAGAAGACATACAGATGGCTAACAAACACGTGAAAAGATGCTCATCATCACTCATTATCAGAGAAATGCAAATCAAAACCACTATGAGGTACCATTTCACGCCAGTCAGAATGTCTGTGATCCAAAAGTCTACAAGCAGTAAATGCTGGAGAGTGTGTGGAGAAAAGGGAACCCTCTTATACTGTTGGTGGGAATGAAAACTAGTACAGCCACTATGGAGAACAGTGTGGAGATTCCTTAAAAAACTGGAAATAGAACTGCCTTATGACCCAGCAATCCCACTGCTGAGCATACACACTGAGGAAACCAGAATTGAAAGAGACACGTGTACCCCAATGTTCATCACAGCACTGTTTATAATAGCCAGGACATGGAAGCAACCTAGATGTCCATCAGCAGATGAATGGATAAGAGATGTGTGGTACACATACACAATGGAGTATTACTCAGCCATTAAAAAGAATACATTTGAATCAGTTCTAATGAAGTGGATGAAACTGGAGCCTATTATACAGAGTGAATTAAGCCAGAAAGAAAAACACCAATACAGTATACTAACGCATATATATGGAATTTAGAAAGATGGTAACAATAACCCTGTGTATGAGACAGCAAAAGAGACACTGATGTATAGAACAGTCTTTTGGACTCTGTGGGAGAGGGAGAGGGTGGCATGATTTGGGAGAATGGCATTGAAATATGTATAGTATCATATATGAAACGAGCTGCCAGTCCAGTTTCGATGCACGATACTGGATGCTTGGGGCTGGTGCAATGGGACGACCCAGAGGGATGGTATGGGGAGGGGGGAAGGAGGAGGGTTCGGGATGGGAAACACATGTATGCCTGTGGCAGATTCATTTTGATATATGGCAAAACCAATATAATATTGTAAAGTTAAAAAATAAAATTAAAAAAAATATTCAAATTTATGCACAAAATACTTATAGACTGTACATAGTACCATTTGCAGTCTAGAAAAATGTAAGCAAACATAAATAAGCAGTATTAAATCATAACTGCACAAAATTAATTGTGGTACAAAATATACTACAGTAAAAGCTTGGTAGCCATCTCCTGGTGCTATTGTGGTGAGTTCAAAAGTTTTATGTATCTGCTTAAAATGGCATGTGATATTAATCATCTCTGTGTAAGCAATCTGTCTTTCCAGTAAGTTTTGTTGTGCAGTGAAGAGTTATGGCTTGTTCTTCTCATGTATTTTTCACTGTATTTAGTATAATACCTTAACCTTGAGTAACACCATAAAACTCATGCAAAATGCCATTTGTGAAAATGGGAGTGCTCACAAGAAACAGAGAAAGGTCATGACTTCAGGAGAAAAAGTTGAAATGATAAATATATACCATAGATTGATGTATGCAGTAGCCTATCATTTCAATATAATTTATCTTAAGGACCACTGTAAAAAAGATAAAAGGAAATTTGTGAAATCATTATTGTGGCTACATCAGCAGTCATGAAAACCTGGAAGTTTTGTGAAATACTTTTTTTTTTTTTTTACTCACATCAATTGTGCAGCTTCTATGTGGGTGCAGGCAAAAGTGTCATAATCTGAAAAACAAATTCCACAAAAGACATGTATTAGTAAGGAAGAGATGAAATCACCAGGATTTAAGGCAGGAAGGGATAGGCTAACTCTAAGTAGTAGGGCAAATGCAGTTGGATTTATAATCAGGATTTCCCTAATCTTTAAAGCTGCTAAACCCTTGAGCCTGGAGGGGAAAATGTAAACATCAGCTGCCAGTCTTTTGGTTGTACAATAAAAAGGCCTGGACCAGGAGAATCCATTTTTTTTCTGGATTGCCTACATTGATTCTTTGTCCTCAAAATCAGGAAATACATTGTCAGTGAGGGATTACACTTTAAAATTCTTTTGATATTAGACAGTGCTCCTGGCCACCCAGAACCTTATGAGTTCAACACTGAAGCAATCAAAGTAGCATATTTGTGCCCAAACACAACTTCTCTAATTTAGCCTCTAGATGACAAGGTCATACAGACTTTAAGGCTCATTACACACAGTACATTATGGAACAGATAGTCACCTCTATGAAAGAGAACCCTGATAGAGAGAACATCATGAATATCTGGAAGGATTACTCCATGGAAGATGCAATAGTTGTTATAGAAAAAAACCTATGAAAGCCACTAAGCCAAAAACAATAAATTTATGCTGGAGAACATTGTCTTTAGATGTTGTGCATGACTTTACAGGATTTGCAACAGAGTCAATCAAGGAAATCATAAGAGATTGTGAATAGGGTCAAGAAGGTGTGGCTACAGGGTTTCAATATATGAATCTTGGAGAAATTCAAGAACTAACAGACACCACACCAGAAGAATTAACAGATGATGATGTGATGGATATGATTCGCAACTGAACCAGTGACACGTGATGAAGAAGATGTAAAAAAAAATGCAGTGTCAGAAAGCAATTGGCACTAGATAATCTGACAGAATGGTTGTGATAACTACAGAGTGCTTTTGACTTATTTTACAACATGAACCTTTATCTAATATAGGCACTGAAACTAAAGCAAATAGTGGAAGAAAGATTGGTACTGTATAGAAAGGTCTTATGGAAATAAAAACCCAAAAGTCAGACAGTAATTATGATTTGTTTTCAGAAAGTTGCACTGTGTTCTTGGCATTCCTGTCCCCACTTCCACCTCCTCCAGCTCTTCTCTGCCACCCATAAAACAGCAAAACCAACTCCTTCCTACTTCCTCCTTCTCAAACTACTCACCATGGAGCTCCTGCTCCAGCCTATCTTGCTCCAGCATTGCTTCCTACTAAGATAGAAGTTGATATTGTATTTGACAGTGCACACACTTGGAGGGAATGGAGCTGGCTAGGGCCGATCAAGGTAGAAGTAACCATTGCTAGCTCATGTGTCCCAGAACACACTGCAGAGGGAGTGTAGTTGGTTCCAAGGTAGGGACTGCCATCACATGAATGCACTTTCCTGTGCACAATTTGTGGAGGTGGGAGATTGGGTTAGCTCAGTGGTGTGGCATAAACCAGTGGCACCAGTCCTGACAGCTTCTAACAAGATGCTGCACAGAAGTGCAGCCCAAGACCTCAGGCCCCAGCCATATCGTAAACCAAGGCAAAGACTGCCATCACACCTAGGAGAAATCCTCCTCACTCAGGGTTCCTCCTCCAGCCCCTCATTTTCCAACCCCACTTTCAAGGGATGGTGATAGCCATTGAGCATAGGACAAATGCTGGTATGCACATGACTCTGATTCTAACCCCTCCAACTGTAGGCTTACCTCCCATTAAGGTGGTGATGCCAGCACACCCTGGGGAATGCAACCATACTCATTTCAGATGTAGCACTCCCACACAAGCCACTGGGCACATACAGATTGCACAGAGTTGCTCTTACACAAGGGCAATTGCTCAAGACAAGATTAGGTAACTTTCATTTCAGTTCACAGACACAGAGAAAGATAAACAAACATAGAAGACTAAGAAATGTTTTAAGCAAAAAAAAACAAAACAAAACAAAACAAAAAAACACTCATTAAAGATAGATAAATAATTTAGCTGATAAAAAATGAAATCAATAGTAACAAAAATGTAAACTGAACTGGTGAAAATAATGGATAATCTAAATGAGAATTTAAAAGAGGAACTAGAAAATATAAAAAAGAATTGCTCAGAGCTGAAGGATACAATAACAAATGAAAAAAAAAAAAAGCACTAGCAAGTATTAACAGTAAAATAGGATTTATAGAATAATGTAAAGGAATTTGTAATAATATAAGGAATGTATAAGTGAATTTGGAAAACTCAGCAGTGGCCACAGGACTGGAAAAGGTCAGTTTTCATTCCAATCGCAAAGAAGGCCAATGCCAAAGAATGCTAACACTATTGCACAACTGCACTTATCTCACACGTTAGCAAATCAATGCTCAAAATTCTCCAAGCCAGGCTTCAACAGTATGTGAACTGGGAACTTGCAGATGTTCAAGCTGGTTTTAGAAAAGGCAGAGGAACCAGAGATCAAATTGCCAACATCCACTGGATCATAGAAAAAGCAACAGAATTCCAGAAAAATATCAACTTCTGCTTTATTGATCATGCCAAAGCCTTTGAAAAAGTAGATCACAACAAACTGTGCAACATTCTTCAAGAGATTGGTATACCAGGCCAAATTACCTGCCTCCTGAGAAATCTGTATGCAGGTCAAGAAACAACAGCTAGAACCTGACATGAAACAGTAGACAGGTGCCAAATTGGGAAAGGAGCACGTCAAGGCTGTATAGTGTCACCCTGCTTATTTAACTTATATGCAGAGTACATCATGAGAAATGCTGGGCTGGATGAAGAACAAGCTGGAATCCAGATTTCTGGGAGAAATATCAATAACCTCAGATATGCAGATGACACCACCCTTAAGTCAGAAAGTGAAGAACTAAATAGCCTATAGATGAAAGTGAAAGAGGAGAGAGGAAATTTTGGCTTAAAATTCAACATTCAAAAAACAAAGATCATGGCATCTGGTCCCATCACTCCATGGCAAATAGATGGAGAAACAATGGAAACAGTGACAGACTTCATTTTCTTGGGCTCCAAAATCACTGCAGATTGCAACTGCAGACATGAATTTATAAGATACTTGCTCCTTGGAAGAAAGCCATGACCAACCTAGACAGCATATTAAAAAGCAGAGATATCACTTTGCCCGACAAAGGTCAGTGTAGTCAAGGCTATGGTTTTTCAATAACTTTGCTACTGATTACAGCAAACACCCTCTTCAAACAACATAAGAGAAGACTGTATACACGGACATCACCAGATGATCAATACTGAAATCAGATTGATTATTTTCTTTGCAGCCAAAGATGGAGAAGCTCAATACCGTCAGCAAAAACAAGACCAGGAGCTGACTGTGGCTCAGATCATGAATTCCTTATTGCCAAGTTCAAACTTAAATTAAAGAAAGTAGGGAAAACCACCAGATCATTCAGGTATGACCTAAATCAAGTCCTTTATGATTATACAGTGGGAGTGACAAATAGATTCAAAGGATTAGATCTGATAGACAGAGTGCCTGAAGAACTATGGCTAGAGGTTCATGAAATTGTACAGGAGGCAGTGATCAAGACCATTCCCAAGAAAAAGAAATGCAAAAAGGCAAAATAATTGTCTGAGGAGGACTTACAAACAGCTAAGAAAAGAAGGGAAACTAAAGACAAAGGAGGAAAGGAAAGATATACACATTTGAATGCAGTTTCAAAGAACAGCAAGGAGAGATAAGGAAACCTTCTTCAGTGATCATTGTAAAGAAAAAGATGAAAACAATAGAATGGGCAAGACTAAAGATCTCTTCAAGAAAATCAGAGATACCAAGGGAACATTTAATCCAAAGATGGGCTCAAGAAAGGACGGAAATACTATGGACCTAACAGAAGCAGAAGATGTTAAGAAGAGGTGGCAAGAATACACAGAAGAACTGTACATAAAAGATCTTCATGGCCTAGATAACCATAATGGCGTGATCACTCACCTAGAGCCAGACATCTTGGAATGGGAAGTCAAGTGGGCCTTAGGAAACATCACTACAAACTAAGCTAGTGGAGGTGATGGAATTCCAGCTGAGCTATTTCAAATCCCAAAGATGATGCTGTGAAAGTGCTGCACTCAATAAGCCAGCAGTTTTGGAAAACTCAGAAATGGCCACAAGGCTGGAAAAGGTCAATTTTCATTCCAATCCCAAAGAAAGGCAATGCCAAAGAATGTTCAAAATACCACACAATTGCACTCATCTCACAAACTATCAAATAAATGCTCAAAATTCTCTAAACCAGTCTTCAAAAGTACATGAACTGAGAACTTCCAGATGTTTAAGCTGGATTTATAAAAGGCAGAGGAACCAGAGATGAAATTGCCAACATCTGTTGGATCATTGAAAAAGTGAGAGAGTTTCGGAAAAAACATCTACTTATGCTTTATTGATTATGCCAAAGCCTTTGACTGTGTGGATCAAAAGAAACTGGAAAATTCTTAAACAGATGGGAATGCCAGATCACCTTACTTGACTCCTCAGAAATCTGTATGCAGGTCAAGAGGCAACAGTTAGAACTGGTCATGGAACAACAGATTGGTTCCAAATCAGGAAAGGAGTAGATCAAGGCTGCATATTGTCACCTTACTTATTTAACTTCTATGCAGAGTACATCATGCAAAATGCTGGGCTGGAGGAATCACAAGCTGGAATCAAGATTTCCAGGAGAAATATCAGTAACCTCTGATATGCAGGTGACACCACCCTTAGGACAGAAATCGAAGAAGAACTAAAGTGCCTCTTGATGAATGTGAGAGAGTCAAAAAGTTGGATTAAAACCCAACATTCAGAAAACTAAGATTCTGGCATCTGGTACCATCATTTCATGGCAAATAGATGGCGAAAAAATGGAAACAGTGAGAAAATTTATTTTTTGATGGGCTCCAAAATCACTGCAGATGGTGACTGCAGCCATGAAATTAAAACATGCTTGCTCTTTGGAAGGAAAGTCATGAGCAACCTAGACACCATATTAAAAAGCACAGACATTACTTTGCCCACAAAGGTCCATCTAGTCAAAACTATGGTTTTTCCAGTAGTCATGTATGGATGTGAGAGTTGGACTATAAAGAAAGCAGAGCACTGAAGAACTGATGCTTTTGAACTGTGGTATTGGAGAAGACTCTTGAGAGTCCCTTGGACAGCAAGGAGATCCAACCAGACTATCCTAAAGGAAATCAGTCCTTAATATTCACTGGAGGGACTGATGCTGAAGCTGAAACTCCAATAATTTGGCCACCTGATGCGAAGAACTGACTCACTATAAGTGACCCTGATGCTGGGAAAGATTGAAAGCAAGATGGGAATGGGTCAACAGAGGATGAAATGTTTGGATGGCATTACTGACTCAATGGACATGAGTTTGAGTAAGCTCCTGGTGTTGGTGATGGACAGGGAAGCCTGGCATGCTGTAGTCCATGGGATTGCAAAGAGTCAGATACGACTGAGTGACTGAGCTGAACTGTATAAGGAATCTGGAAGGCAGAATTATGAAAGTCACCCAATCAGAATGGCAAAAAGAAAAACAAATTTTAAAACATGAGAATAATTTAAGGGATCTTTTGGACAGCATCAAGCATGCCAACATTCACTTAATAGCAATCCTAGGAGAAAAGAGAAAAAGGAGTAGAAAATGTATTTGATGACATTATGATGGAAAATTTATCGAAGAAAGAAACAGATATTGAGTTATGGAAATCACAGAGAATCCCAAACAAAATGAACCTAAGGAGACTTATGCTAATATATACCATAATGAAAATGCCAAAGTTAAAAGTAAGAGAGAATTTTAAAGGTAGTAAAAGAAACACAAAATGTCATGTACACAAGGAACTCCAATAAGGCTATCAGTTAAATTTTGAACAGAAACATTGTAGGCCAAAATAGCTTGATATATTTAAAATCTCAAAGGAAAAAACTACAACCTAGTATCCTCTACACAGCAAGATTATCATTTAGAAATGAAGGAAAGATTAAGAGCTTCCCAGAAAAGCAAAAATTAGAAGAGTTTATCAATACTAAACTGAGATTACAAGAAGTGGCAAAGGGTCTTTTTTAAGTAGAAAAGAAATGTTTACCACAGGAAATAAGACATTATATAATGGGGAAATTTTGACTGTTGAAGGAAATATTTAGTAAAAACTGTTGATCAACAATGTAAATAAGAGTAGGAAGGTAAAAAAATGAAAATTGTAAAATCAGCTATAACTACAATAAATACTTAAAGCATAAGTATGAAAATGCATAATATGGCATTGAAAACAAAACATGGGAGAGGAGAATAAAAAATAATCCTTTAGGATGTGTTTGAACTTAAAGGATTACCAGTTTAAATCAAGAAGACATAGTTATAGGTAACATGTGTGAGTCCATAGTAACCACAAATCAAAAACCTACAATAGATACACACAAACTAAAAAAAAGGGAGTACAGACATAACATGGAAGATAAGTTGTCAAGCTACAGGGGAAGAGACTAAAAGAGCAAAATGACAGAGAAGAACAAGAAAACAAGTAAAAAACAAATAAAAAATGGCAGTAAGTGCATACCTATTGATAATCAGTGGACAAAATGCTTCAATCAAAAGACATAGGGTGACTGACTGTATAATAAAAAAACAAGACTCATCTGTATGCTGTCTACAAGAGACTCAATACAGAATTAAAGACACATGCAGCCTAAAAGTAAGGGGATGGAAAAAGAGTTTCTATATATGGAAATTGAAGAAAGCTAGGGTAGCACTCATATCAGAAAAAAAATATATATATTTTAAAACAAACTATAAAAATGAAAAAGGAGGACATCATATAAAGATAAAGGGATCAATAAAATAAGAGGATATAAAGTTCATAAATGTATATGCACCTAATATAGGAACAGCCAAATACATAAAGCGAGTCTTAACTAACAAAAGGGAGATGTTGACAAGAATAAAATAATAATAGAAGACGCTAGTACATCACTTATATCAATGGACAGATTATTTAGACAGCAAATCAATAAGGAAACAGTGATATTAAATAACATATTAGAACAGTTGGACTTCATAGATATCTCTAGGACATTCCATCTAAAAACAGCAGGGATATACATTCTTTTCAAGTGCATATGGGATGTTCTCCAGGATACTTCACATGCTAGGCTAAAAAACAAGTCCCAACAAATTGAAGAGGATACAAATTATATCCGAAGAAGGAAATGGCAACCCACTCCAGTACTCTTGCCTGGAAAATCCCATGGATGGAGGAGCCTGGTAGGCTGCAGTCCATGGGGTCGCACAGAGTCAGACACAACTGAAGTGACTTAGCAGCAGCAGCAGAAATTATATCAAGCATCTATTCCAACATCATAGGTATGAAACTAGAAATCAATTACAGGGAAAAAAATGGAAAAAAAAATACAAACACATGCAGACTAAACAACATGCTAGTAAAAAAACCCAACTGATCAGAAAACTAACCAAAGAGAAAATCAGAAAATACCTTGAGAACAATAAAAATAAAAACACGTTTCCAAAATTCATGGGACAGAGCAAATACATGTAATGAGGACATTCATAGTAATAGAGGCATACCTCAAGAAACAAGAAAACTCTGAAACAACCTAACTTATCATCTAAAAGAATTACAAATAAAGGACCAGTTCAGTAGAATAAAAAAATAATTAAGATTGGAGGAGAAATAAATTAGGTAAAGATTAAAAAAATAGAAAAGATCATGAAACCAAAAGCTGGTTTTTGAAGAGATAAAATTGATAAGCTTTTAGCCAGGCTCATCAAGAGGAAAAGAGCGAGGTTCCAAAGAAATGAAAAGGAGAAATTACAACTGATATCACAGAAATACAAATAATCATAAGAGATAACCATAGTTTATATACTAAACGGTTGGACAATTTAGAAGAAACTGATAAATTCTTAGAAAAACTCTTTCAGTACTTCATCGGGAAAAAACAGGTAATCTGAACAGACTGACTACTAGCATTAAAATTGAATCAGTAATGAAAAAATACTTCCAACAAAAAAAAAAAGTCTGGGATTAGATGGCTTCACAGGGGAATTCTACCAAATATAGAGGAAGAACTACTACCTATACTTCCCAAATTATCCTTTAAAAAATGAAGAATATAGAATATACCCCAGTTCATTCCACAAGATCACCATTACCCTGATACCAATATCAGACAAAGAAACTATAAAAAATTACAGACCAATATAATAGATGAATTGTTGTTGTTCAGTTGCTCAGTTGTGTCCAACTCCTCGTGATCCCATGAACTGCAGCATGCCAGGCTTCCCTGTTCTTCACTGTCTCCTGTAGTTTGCTTAAACTCACGTCCATTGAGTCGATGATGTTATTCATCCATCTCATCCTCTGTTACCCTCTTCTCCTCATGCCCTTTGACTGTCTGTTCAGGGTTAATTTTCTTTAGGATTGACTGATTTGATCTCCTTGCAGTCCAAAGGGCTTTCAAGAGTTTTCTACAGCACCACAGTTTGAAAGCATACATTCTTCCACATTCAGCCTTCTTTATGGTCCAACTCTCACATCCTTACATGACTATTGAAAAAACCATAGCTTTGACTATATGAACCTTTGTTGGGTAGGTGATGTCTCTGCTTTTTAATATGCTGTCTAGGTTTGCCCCAGCTTTCCTTCCAACGAGAAAATGTCTTTTAATTTCATGGCTGCAGTCACCATCCACAGTGATTTTAGAGACGAAGTAAATAAAGTCTGTCACTGTTTGTATTTTTTGCCCATCTATTTGCCATTAAGTGATGGGACCAGCGGCCATAATCTTCGTTTTTTGAATGTTGAGTTTTAAGCCAGCTTATTCACTCTCTTCTTTCACCCTCATCAAGAGGCTTTTTAGTTGCTGATCACTTTCTGCAATTAATGTGGTATCATCTGCATATCTGAGGTTGTTGATATTTCTCCTGGAAATATTGATTCTAGCTTTTGATTCATACAGCCTGGTATTTCATATGATGTACTCTGCATATAAGTTAAATAAGCAGGGTGACAATATACAGCCTAGTCGTACTCCATTCCCAATTTTGAACCAGTCTGTTGTTCCATGTCTGGTTCTAATGGTTGTTTCTTGACCTGCATACAGATTTCTCAAGACGCCGGTAAAGTGGTCTGGTGTTTCCATCACTTTAAGAATGTTCCACAGTTTGTTGTGATCCATAGTCAAAAGCTTTGGCGTAGTCAATGAAGCAGATGTTTTTGTGTAATTCTCTTGCTTTTTCTATGATTCAATGGATGTTGGCAGTTGATCTCTGGTTCCTCTGCCTTTTCTAAATCCAGTTTGAACATCTGGAAGTTCTCGGTTCATGTACTGTTGAGTCTGGCTTGGAGAATTTTGAGCATTACTTTGCTGACATCTGAGATGAGTGCAATTTTGTGGTATTTTGAACATTCTTTGGCATTGCCTTTCTTTGGGATTGGAGTGAAAACTGAGCTTTTTGCGTCATATGGCCACTGCTGAGTTTTCAAAAAATGCTGGCTTATTGAGTGCAGCACTCTCACAGCATCATCTTTTAGGATTTGAAATAGTTCAACTGGAATTCTATCACCTCCACTAGCCTTGTTCCTAATGAAGCTTCCTAAAGGTCCACTTGACTTCACATTCCAGGATGTTTGGTTCTAGGTGAATGATCACACCATTGTTATCTGGGTCATTATAATCTTTTTTGTTTAGTTATTCTGTGTGTTCTTGCCACCTCTTCTTAATATCTTCTGCTTCTGTTAGGTCCCTACCATTTCTGTCCTTTATTGTGCCCATCTTGGCATTAAATGTTGCCTTGGTATGTCTAATTTTCTTGAAACGATATCTAGTCTTTTCCATTCTACTGTTTTCCTCTTTCTTTGAATTGCTCATTTAAGACAGCTTTCTTATCTCTCCTTGCTATTCTCTGGAACTCTGCATGCAGTTGGTATATCTTTTTTTTTTTTTTTCTCCTTTGCTTTTGCTTCTCTTCTTTTATCAACTATTTGTAAGACCTCCTCAGATAAATATAGATACAAAAATACTCATAAAAATGTTAGGAAATCAAGCAATGCAATATACCACAGTAACAAAATGAAGGATACCTATTACATGATCATCTCAACAGGTGCATAAAAAGTATTTGATAAAATGTAACGCTGATTCGTAAGAAAAACTCTCAATCAAGTTGATACGGAGGGAACATATATAAACATTTGTCATTCATGACAAATCTACAGCTAACATCATACTCAAAGTTTAAAAACTGAAAGCTTTTCCTCTAAAATCAAGAACAAGACAAAGGTTCACACTCTTGTCATTTCTACTTAACACAGTAATCAGCCAAGCAATTGGAAAATGAAAATAAATTAAGGAGATCAAATAGGAGGCAATAAAATTACTGTATTTGCACATGATTTGATACTATATATAGAAAATCCTGTCTCCACCAAAAAAATATTGTTGTAGTGTAATTTTGTAATGTATTAGATTAATGTATATAAATTTGTTGATTTTCTATTTACTCATAATTATCAGAAATAGAATGCAAAAATATTTCAATTTATAATCACATCAAAAGGAGTAAAATATCTAACTTAATAAATGAGATAAAATATTTATTATCTGAAAACTATAAGAAGGCAATTGAAGGTGATTCGATGAAACTGAAAGATATCCAATGTTGGTTGGTTGGAAGAATTAATATTTTTAAAATATCCATACTACCCCAAGCAATTCACATATAAATGTAATCTTCATGAAATGACCATGACATTTTTCATGGAACTATAAAAAATAACCCTCCAGAACATTTATTTTGAACCAAAAACAAAACAAAACCATGAATAGTCAAAGCAATTTTCATTATAAAGAACAAAACTGGAGATATCATGCTCTCTAACTTTCACTATACTGCAAAGTTTTAGTAATCAAAGCAATATGGATCTTGTACAAAAACAAGCACAGAAATCATTGGGATGGCATTAGAGTTGAGAAACAAACCCATGAACATATGGTCAATTAGCTATTGAAAAGCAGAGACATTACTTTGCCAACAAAGGACCATCTAGTCAAGGCTATGGTTTTTCCAGTGGTCATGTATGGATGTTGGACTGTGAAGAAAGCTGAGCACTGAAGAATTGATGCTTTTGAACTGTGGTGTTGGAGAAGACTCTCGAGAGTCCCTTGGACTGCAAGGAGATCCATCCAGTCCATTCTGAAGGAGATCAGTCCTGGGATTTCCTTGGAAGGAATGATGCTAAAGCTGAAACTCCAGTACTTTGGCCACCTCGTGCGAAGAGTTGACTCATTGGAAAAGACTCTGATGCTGAGAGGGATTGGGGACAATAGGAGAAGGGGACGACAGAGGATGAGATGGCAGGATGGCATCACTGACTCGATGGACGTGAGTCTCAGTGAACTCCAGGAGTTGGTGATGGACAGGGAGGCCTGGTGTGCTGCGATTCATGGGGTCGCAAAGAGTCGGACGCGACTGAGTGACTGAACTGAACTGAACTGAACCGAAAGAAGGCAAAATATACAATGGGACAACAATGGTATCCTTCAAAAGTGAGGTAGGAAAAACTTTATATCTACCTGTAAAAGAAGAAAACTAGAAAATTTTCGCACACCATATACAAAAATATTTAAAATTTAAAACCAAGAATCATAAAAATTCCTAGAAGAAAACATAGGCAGTAAAATCTTTGACAAAAATCTTAGAGACTTTTTTTTTTTGGTATCTGTCTCCTCAGGCCAGGGAAACAACAGCAAAGATAAACAAATTGAATGCAATAAAGTTTTGTACAGAGAATGAAATCATCAACAAATGAAAAAGACAAGCTGTTGAATGGGAGAAAATATTTGTAAATAATATGTCCAATAAGTGTTTAATATGCATAATAAATAATATCTTCTTATAACTCAATATAAAAAATCCTCATTAAAGACGGACAGAAGACATGAAAAGACATTTTTTTCCATAGAAGGCATACAGATGGTCCGGTCACATAAATCGATGCTCTGAATCACTCTTCATCAGGGCAATACAAATCAAAATTCATAGTTGCCAGAATGATTATCATCCAAAGGACAACAAACAATAAATGTTGGTGATGATGTGGAGAAAAGGGAACCTGAGTTCACTGTTGGTGGGAATATGAATTGGCATAGCCACCGTGGAAAGCACTGTGAAAGGTCTTTAAAATATTAAAAGTAGAACTACCATATAAACCAGCAGTTCCTCATCTAGTATATATTGGAAGAAAATGAAAACACTAATTCAAAAAGATGCATGCACCACAATCCTCATATTAATAATATTTAAAATGGCCAAGATATCAAAGAAACCGAGGTGGCCATCAATAGGTGAATGAATAAAGATACATTATATATATACAATGAAATATTTGTTGCTCAGTCACTCAGACATGTCTGACTCTTTACAACCCCATGGACTGCAGGCTTCCCTGTCTATCACCATCTCCCAGAGCTTGCTCAAGTTACGTCCATTGACTTGATGATGCCATCCAACCATCTGTCTTCCCTCTGTCATCCTCTTCTCCTCCTGCTTTCTTTTTTTTTTAATTTTGTTTTTAAAGTTATTTATTTTAATTGGAGGCCAATTACTTTACAATATTGTAGTGGTTTTTGCCATACATTAATATGAATCAGCCATGGGTGTACATGTATTCCCCATCCTGAACCCCCCTCCTACCTCCTTCCCCATCCCATCCCTCTGGGTCATCCCAGCGCACCAGCCCTGAGCACCCTGTCTCATGCATCGAACCTGGACTGGCAATCTATTTCACATATGATAATACACATGTTTCAATGCTATTATTTCAAATCATCCCACCCTCGCCTTCTCCCACAGAGTCCAAAAGACTGTTCTATACATCTGTGTCTCTTTTGCTGTCTCGCATATAGGGTCATCATTACCATCTTTCTAAATTCCATATATATGCGTTAGTATACTGCATTGGTGGAGAAGGCAATGGCAACCCACTCCAGTACTCTTGCCTGGAAAATCACATAGATGGAGGAGCCTGGTGGGCTGCAGTCCATGGGATTGCTAAGAGTTGGACACAACTGAGCGACTTCATTTTCACTTTTCACTTTCATGCACTGGAGAAGGAAATGGCAACCCACTCCAGTGTTCTTGCCTGGAGAATCCTAGGGATGGGGCAGCCTGGTGGGCTGCCATCTATAGGGCACACAGAGTCGGACACGACTGAAGCGACTTAGCAGCAGCATACTGTATTGGAGATTTTCTTTCTGGCTTACTTCACTCTGTATAATAGGCTCCAGTTTCATCCACGTCAATAGAACCGTTTCAAATGTATTCTTTTTAATGGTTGAGTAATATTCCATTGTGTATATGTACCACAGCTTCCTTATCCATTCGTCTGTTGATGCACATCTAGGTTGCTTCCATGTCCTGGCTATTATAAACTGTGCTGCAATGAACATTGGGGTACATGTGTCTCTTCCAATTCTGGTTTCCTCGGTGTGTATGCCCAGCAGTGGGATTGCTAGGTGGTATGACAGTTCTATTTCTTTTTTTAAGGAATCTCCACACTGTTCTCCATAGTGGCTGTACTAGTTTGCATTCCCACCAACAGTGAAAGAGGGTTCCCTTTTCTCCACACCCTCTCCAGCATTTATTGTTTGTAGACTTTGGGATAGCAGCCATTCTGACTGGTGTGACATGGTACCTCATTGTAGTTTTGATTTGCATTTCTCTGATAATGAGTGATGTTGAGCATCTTTTCATGTGTTTGTTAGCAATCTGTATGTCTTTGTAGAAATGTCTGTTTGGCCCATTTTTTTGATTGGGTCATTTACTTTTCTGGAATTGAGCTGCATGAGTTGCTCGTATATTTTTGAGATTAACTCTTTGTTAGTTTCTTCATTTGCTACTATTTTCTCCCATTCTGAAGGCCATCTTTTCATCTTGCTTATAGTTTCCTTCATTGTGCAAAAGCTTTAAAGTTTAATTAAGTCCCCTTTGTTTATTTTTGTTTTTATTTCCATTACTCTGGGAGGTGGGTCATAGAGGATCCTGCTGTGATTTATATCAGAGAGTGTTTTGCATATGTTTTACTCAAAGAGTTTTACAGTTTTTGGTCTTATGTTTAGATCTTGAATTCATTTTGAGTTTATTTTTGTGTATGGTGTTAGCAAGTGTTCTAGTTTCATTCTTTTACAAGTGGTTGACCACTTTTCTCAGCACCACTTGTTAAAGTGAAAGTGAAGCTTGCTCAGTCATGTCTGACTTTTTGCGACCCCATGGACTGTAGCCTACCATGCTCCTCCGTCCGTGGGATTCTCTTGGCAAGAATACTGGAGTGGGTTGCCATTGAGATTGTCTTTTCTCCATTGTATATTCTTGCCTCCTTTGTCAAAGATAAGGTGTCCATAGGTGCATGGATTTATCTCTGGGCTTTCTATTTCATTCCATTGATCTATATTTCTGTCTTTGTGCTGGTACCATACTGTCTTGATGACTGTAGCTTTGTAGTATAGCCTGAAGTCAGGCAGGTTGATTCCTCCTGTACCATTATTTCTCAAGATTGCTTTGGCTATTTGAGGTTTTTTGTATTTCCATACAAATTGTGAAATTATTTATTCTAGTTCTGTGAGAAATACCATTGGTAGCTTGATAGGGATTGCATTGAATCTATAGATTGCTTTGGATAGTATACTCATTTTCACTATATTGATTCTTCCAATCCATTAACATGGTATATTTCCCCATCTATTAGTGTTCTCTTTGATTTCCTTCACCAGTGTTTTATAGTTTTCTATGTATAGGTCTTTTGTTGCTTTAGGTAGATATATTCCAAAGTATTTTATTCTTCTCATTGCAATGGTGAATATAATTTTTTCCTTAATTTGTATCTGTTTTCTCATTGTTAGTGTATAGGAATGGAAGGAATTTCTTTGTGTTAATTTTATATCCTGCAACTTTACTATATTCACTGATTAGCTCTAGTAATTTTCTGGTGGAATCTTCAGGGTTTTCTATGTAGAGGATCATGTCATCTGCAAACAGTGAAATTTTACTTCTTCTTATCCAATCTTGATTCCTTTTATTTCTCTTTCTGCTCTGATTGCTGTGGGTAAACCTTCTTAAACTATGTTGAATAGTAATGGTGAGAGTGGGCACCCTTGTCTTGTTCCTGACTTTAGGGGAAATGCTTTCAATTTTTCACCATTGAGGATAATGTTTGCTGTGGGTTTGTCATATATAGCTTTTATTATGTTGAGGTATGTTCCTTCTATGGCTGCTTTCTGGAGGGTTTTGATCATAAATGGATGTTGAATTTTGTCAAAGGCTTTCTCAGCATCTATTGAGATAATCATATGGATTTTATTTTTCAGTTTGTTAATATGGTCTATTACATTGATTGGTTTGCAGATATTAAAGAATCCTTGCACTCCTGAGATAAAGCCCACTTGGTCATGATGTATGATGTTTTTAATATGTCGCTGGATTCTATTTGCTAGAATTTTGTTAAGGATTTTTGCATCTGTGTTCATCAGTGATATTGGCCTGTAGTTTTCTTTCTTTTTTTTTTTTTTGTGGCATCTTTGTCAGGTTTTGTATTAGGGTGATTATGGCCTCTTAAAATGAGTTAGGAAGTTTACATTCCTTTGCAATTTTCTGGAAAAGTTTGAATAGGATATGTATTAGTTCTTCTCTAAAATTTTGGTAGAATTCAGCTGTGAAGCCGTCTGGCCCTGAGCTTTTGTGTGTTTGAAGATTTCTTATTACAGTTTTGATTTCAGTGCTTGTGATGAGTCTGCTTTTATTTTTTTTTTTTAATTTAATTTAATTTTTATTTTTTTAATTTTATTTTATTTTTAAACTTTACATAATTGTATTAGTTTTGCCAAATATCAAAATGAGTTCAGTTTCAGAAAGTTATATTTTTCTAAGAAGTTGTCCATTTCTCCCAAGTTGTCCATTTTATTGGCATATAGTTGCTGATAGTAGTCTCTTATGATCCTTTGTATTTCTGTGTTGTCTGTTGTGATCTCTCCATTTTCATTTCTAATTTTGTTGATTTGATTCTTCTCCCTTATTTTCTTCATGAGTCTGGCTAATGGTTTGTCTATTTTATTTATCTTCTCAAAGTACCAGCTTTTAGCTTTGTTGATTGCTGCTATGGTCTCCTTTGTTTCTTTTCATTTATTCTGCCCTAATTTTTATGATTTCTTTCCTTTTACTAACTCTGGGGTTATTCACTTCTTCTTTTTCTAGTTGCTTTTGGTGTAAATTTGGGTTATTTGTTTGATTTTTTTCTTGTTTCTTGAGGTAAGCTTGTATTGCTCTGAAATTTACCCTTAGCACTGCTTTTCCTGAATCCCATAGGTTTTGGCTTGTTGTGTTTTCATTTTCACTCGTTTCTATGCATATTTTGATTTCTTTTTTGATTTCTTCTGTGATTTGCTGGTTATTCAGCAGTGTGTTGTTCAGCCTCCATATGTTGGAATTTTAAATACTTTTTCTCCTCTAATTGAGAGCTAATCTTACTGCATTGTGGTCAGAAAAGATGCTTGGAATGATTTCAGTTTTTTTTTTTTTTTTTTTTTTTAATTTACCAAGGCTAGATTTATGGCCCAGGATGTGATCTATCCTGGAGAAGGTTCATTGTCACTTTAGAAAAAGGTGAAATTCATTGGTTTGGGATGAAATGTCCTATAGATATCATTTAGGTCTAAATGGTCTATTGTATCATTTAAAGTTTGTGTTTCCGTGTTAATTTTCTTTTTAGTTGATCTATCCATAGGTGTGATTGGGGTATTAAAGTCTCCCACTATTATTGTGTTACTGTTAATTTTCCCTTTCATACTTGTTAGCATTAGCCTTAACATTGTGGTACTCCTATGCTGGATGCATATATATTTTTAATTGTTATATCTTCTTCTTGGATTGATGTTTGATCATTATGTATTATCCTTCTTTGCCTTTTTTCACAGCCTTTATTTTAAAGTCTATTTTATCTGATATTAGTATTGCTTCTCCTGCTTTCTTTTGGTTTCTATTCATGTGGAATATCTTTTTCCAGCTCTTCAATTTCAGTCTGTATGTGTCCCCTGTTTTTAAGTGGGTCTCTTGTAGACAACATATATATGGGTCTTGTTTTTGTATCCATTCAGCTAGTCTTTGTCCTTTCGTTGGGGCATTCCACCCATTTACATTTAAGGTAATTATTGATAGGTATGACCCCGTTGCCATTTACTTTGTTGTTTTGGGTTCGAGTTTATACACCCTTTCTGTGTTTCCTGCCTAGAAAAGATCCTTTAACATTTGTTGGAGAGCTGGTTTGGTGGTGCTGAATTCTCTCAGCTTTTGCTTGTCTGTAAAGCTTTTGATTTCTCCTTCATATTTGAATGAGATCCTTGCTGGGTACAGTAATCTGGGCTGTAGGTTTTTCTCTTTCATTACTTTAAATATGTCCTGCCATTCCCTTCTGGCCTGAAGAGTTTCTAAAGAAAAATCAGCTGTTATCCATATAGGAATCCCTTGTGTGTTATTTTTTGTTTTTCCTTTGTGGCTTTTCATATTTGTTCTTTGTGTTTTATCTTTGTTAAGTTGATTAATATGTGTCTTGGGGTGTTTTGCCTTGGGTCTATCCTGTTCAGGACTCTCTGGGTTTCTTGGACTTGGGTGACTATTTCTTTCCCCATTTTAGGGAAGTTTTCAACTATTATCTCCTTAAATATTTTCTCATTGCCTTTCTTTTTGTCTTCTTCTGGGACTCTTATGATTGGAATGTTGGGGCATTTAACATTGTCCCACAGGTCTCTGAGGTTGTCCTCATTTCTTTTTATTCTTTTTTCCTTTCTGCTTCATTTATTTCTACCATTCTATCTTCTCCCTCACTTATCCTATCTTCTGCCTCCGTTATTCTACTCTTGGTTCCCTCCAGAGTGTTTTTGATCTCATTTATTGCATTATTCATTGTATATTGACTTTTTTTTTTTATTTCTTCTACGTCTTTGTTAAACTTTTCTTGCATCTTCTCAATCTTCATCTGCAGGCTATTTACCTGTAATCCTATTTTGTTTTCAAGATTTTGGATCATTTTTACTATCATTATTTTTAATTCTCTTTCAGGTAGATTCCCTATCTCCTTCTCTTTTGTTTGGTTTGGTGGGCATTTATCATGTTCCTTTACTTGCTGAATATTTCTCTGCCTTTTCATCTTGTTAAAATTGCTGTGTTTGGGGTGGCCTTTCTGTATTCTGGCAGTTTGTGGTTTCTTTTTATTGTGGAGGTTCCTCTCTGCGGGTGGGGCTGGACAAGTGGCTTGTCAAGGTTTCCTGGTTAGGGAAGTTTGTGTTAGTGTTCTGGTGGGTGGAGATGGATTTCTTCTGTTTGGTGTCCAGTGAAGTGTACAGTAGTGAGTTTTGAGATGTCTATGGGTTTGGTGTGACATTGGGCAGACTGTATATTGAAGCTCAAGCTGTGTTTCTATGTTGTTGGGGAATTTGCGTGGTATGTCTTGCTCTGGAACTTGCTGGCTCTTGAGTGGTGCTTGGTTTTAGTGTAGGTATGGAGGCTTTTTGATGAACTCTTATTGATTAATGTTCCCTGAAGTCAAAAGTTCTCTGGTGTTCTCAGGATTTGGACTTAAACCTCCTGCCTCTGGCTTACAGTCTTATTCTTACAGTAGCCTCAAGACTTCTCCATCCATACAGCACTGATTAAAAAAAAATCTAGGTTAATGGTGAAAAGATTATCCACAGTGAGGGACACCCAGAGAGGCCTTAGGTTAGGTCTTTTTGCAGGATAGTTCTGTCTCTCTCTTTCTCTCTCTCTCTCTCTCTGGCTATCCCACTGTTTGTGTTGCTATCTTATGTTAGCTCCCTCAGATTGCCCTCAGGGCATTCAGGCCTGGTCCTTACCCTAAGCAATGCAGCCTGTGTCTCTCTGTTCAGCCCCTGCTTGCTAGTGGCAGATGCGAGCGTCTGGGCTACTTCTCTGCTGGGAGTTTCTGTTAGGCACATAATCTGTGGGTTTTATTTATTTATTTATTTTTCTTCCCGGTTATATTGTCATCTGAGATTCCAAAACTCCCCACAGACCCGCTGGTGAGAGGGTTTCCTCGTGTTTGGAAACTTCTCTTCTTTTAAGACTCCCTTCCCGGGATGGGTCTCCATTTCTAACTCTTTTGTTTCTCTTTTTATCTTTTATATTTTTTCCTACCTCCTTTCAAAGACAATGGGCTGCCTTTCTGAGTGCCTGATGTCCTCTGACAGCATTCAGAAGTTGTTTTGTGGAATTTGCTCAGCGTTCAAATGTTCTTTCAATGAATTTGTGGGGGAGAAAATGGTCTTCCTGTCCTATTCCTCCATCATCTTAGGACCGCCTCCCTCCCCCTGCCTTCAATCTTGCCCAGAATCAGGTTTTTTCCATTGAGTCAGCTCATCGCATCCTGTGGTCAAAGTATTGGAACTTAAGCTTCAGCATCTGTCCTTCCAATGAATATTCAGGATTGATTTCCTTTAGGCTTGACTGGTTTGATCTCCTTGCAGTCCAATGGACTCTCAAGAGTCTTCTCCAACACCGCAGTTCAAAACATCAATTCTTCAGTGTTCAGCCTACTTTATAGTCCAGCTCTCACATCCATACATGACTACTGGAAAAACCATAGCTTTGACTATATGGATGGACCTTTGCTGCTAAAGTAACGTCTCTGCTTTTTTTTTTTTTTTTTTAATAATTTGTTTATTTTAATTGAAGGCCAATTATAATATTACAGTGGTTTTTGCCATACATTGACATGAGTCAACCATGGGTGTGCATGTGTCTCCCCATTCTGAACCCACTTCCCACCTCCCTTAATATGCTGTCTAAGTTTGTCATAGCTTTTCTTCCAAGGAGAAAGTGTCTTTTAATGTCATGACTGCAATCATAATCTGCATTGATTTTGGAGCTCAAGAAAATAAAGTCTGTCACTGCTTCCATTTTCCCCTCATCTATTTGCCATGAAGTGATGGGGCAAGATGCCATGATCTTCAGTTTTTGATGTTGAGTTTTAAGCCAGCCCTTTCACTCTCCTCTTTCATCTTCATCAACAGTTTCTTTAGTTCCTCAAGAGGAACAATGAAATATTACTCAGCCATAAAAAAATGAATGAAATTTTGTCATTTGCAACAAGATGGATGGTCATGGAGGGTATTGAATAGGTCAGACAGAGAAAGACAAAACTGTATGTTTTCACTTGTATCAGGATCTTAAAAAAAATAAAATTAATGAATATAACAAAGCAGAAACAGACTCATAGATACAGAGAGCAAGCTAATGGTTACTTGTGGCTACACTGGTAGGGAGAGGGGCAAGATGTGGAAAGGGATTAAGAGATACAAGCTACTAAGTATAAAGTAAAGAAAATTCAAGTATGTAATGTACATCCCAGGGATTATAACTGATATTTTGTAGCTTCAAATGGAATATAATCTATAAAAATATGAACCACTATGTTCTAAACCTGAAACTAGCATAAATTTGTAAATCAAATCTTTTTTCAATTTAAAAAGAGATTTTAATTGAAGTGAATACATTACATAGGTATAAGGTTACTGATATTTAAAACTAAAATTAATAATATGCTAGTTCTCTTATTGTTTTATAAATTTACTTTCAATGAATTGCATTACCATACCCTATGCCTGTCTTCTAACTGGAGAAACTGCATATCAGCCTATCCTTAGAGGTATGTGTTTTAAAAAATATATATGACAATATTTCCAATACTGTATATGAATATGAATACTCTATGCTCTAAAAATTTTATAAAGAGTCATTCATTAGTACATAGGCTAGGCTACCATGAAGCAATTATAAAATTATACACTGGCTATCATAAAGCAATCTTATTGATGCTTCTTTGTTATCAGTGCATGAATCATTATTAAAGTGAAAGTGTTAGTCACTCAGTCATGTCCCACTCTTTGTGACTCCATGGACTATAGCCCACCAGGCTCTTCTGTCCATGGAATTCTCCAGCAAGAATACTGGAGTGGGTTGCCATTCCCTTCTCTAGGGTATCTTCCTGGCCCAAGGATAGAACCTGTGTCTCCTGCATTGGCAGGCACATTCTTTACAGTATGAGCCACCAGGAAATCATTATACTTTTAAAAGAATATTAATTTCTATTCAGCCATTAAAAAGAATACATTTGAATCAGTTCTAATGAGGTGGATGAAACTGGAGCCTATTATACAGAGTGAAGTAAGCCAGAAAGAAAAACACCAATACAGTATACTAACGCATATATATGGAATTTAGAAAGATGGTAACAATAACCCTGTGTACGAGACAGCAAAAGAGACACTGATGTATAGAACAGTCTTATGGACTCTGTGGGAGAGGGAGAGGGTGGGAAGATTTGGGAGAATGGCATTGAAACATGTAAAATATCATGTATGAAACGAGTTGCCAGTCCAGGTTCGATGCACGATACTGGATGCTTGGGGCTGGTGCACTGGGACGACCCAGAGGGATGGAATGGGGAGGGAGGAGGGAGGAGGGTTCAGGATGGGGAACACATGTATACCTGTGGCAGATTCATTTTGATATTTGGCAAAACTAATACAGTTATGTAAAGTTTAAAAATAAAATAAAATAAAAAAAAGAATATTAATTTCTTTTTTGCACTATCTTTTCACTTTTTCAATATCTAGTGTTAATGTTATGTATATCTTTTACATTGTTTTCTATAAGTCAATATTGATGTAGGTCCTGATGGATGATTCATTTGATAAAGACAATATAAACTTACAGTATTGATAGAGTACAGTATTATAAATGTATTTTTTTCCTTAAGATTTTTAAAATAGCATTCTCTTTTCTCTAGCATATTTTATTGTTAGAATATGGCATATACTATATATAACATACAAAAATCTCTGTTAACTGACTTTATGTCATGGTAAGGCTTCCAATCAATTGTAGGCTATTAGTAATTAAGTTTTCAGAAATCAAAAGTTACGTGTGAATTCTCAACTATGTATGGTATTTGCATCCCTAACCTCCACACTTTTCATGGGTCAACTGTGATTCCTTCTGAGAGCTATGAGGAAGCATGTTTTCCATGTCTCTTTCCTAGCTTCTGATGGTTTGGTGGCAATCTTTGGCATTCCTTGGCATGTAAAAGCATCATCCTGACTTCTTTTTTTTTTTTTAATATAAATCTAATCTTCAAATGGCATTCTCCGTGTGTGTGTGTGTGTGTGTCTAAATTTCCCCCTTTTATAAAGGCACCATTCATACTGGATTATGTCCCACACAAATTTTAACTTGATTATATCTGTGAAGACCCTCTCTCCAAATAGGGTCATATGTTGAGGTCATGAGAAATAGAAGTTGAATATATAAATTTGGCAGGGGACACAGTTCAGCCTATAGCTCTAATACACATTGATGGGCATGTAAGGAGAGGTAGAAGGAAAGGATACAAGTTCATGAGGAAACTTTTATAAGTTTTCATTGTTTTGATTATGATAATGGTTTTACAGCTTTATTATGTCAAAATGCATCCCATTGTACTCTTTAAATATGTGCAGTATTTTGCATGTCAGTTAGAATGGACATGCAAAGAGAAAGTCGTTTAAAAAAAGCCTACACTCAACTAAAAATAAAAATGAACTTATCAAATGATTAGAAAGAATAAAAAAATACTCTGTATATATATATGTATACACACACACATATATATACATTATATATATATACATATATATAGTGTATATAGTATATATATAGTATATATAGTGTGTATATATAGTGTATATATATATATATATATATATATTTATATATATATAAGTTTATAGATGGTAGGTGCTACCTGATATAAAAAAGCATGAAAAATGATCAAGTTGGGATGGGAATGGGAGATAATGAATTCAACTTTAGACTTATTGACTTGGCTTGTATATTTTGTGGACAAACAATTGGAGATGTCCATTAGACAGCAGTTTAATCAATCAGGAGTTCAGGAATGAGCTTTTGACTGGGTATAGGAGTTACTTGTATATTGGTGGTAGCATAAATGATATCACTTAGAGCAAGAGCACAGTATAAAAATGGGGTCCAAGCACAAAACCCTCAAGAAGAGTGGTATTTAAGAAATATGTACAGAAAGAAGAGACACAAAAGAGATAGAGAAAGACATTTTATAAAGTGAGGCAGGAAACCAGGAGGGATAATGTCATGGGAATTAAAGTAACATTATCAGGAAGAGGG
Source organism: Bubalus bubalis (assembly GCF_019923935.1). Classification (NCBI taxonomy): domain Eukaryota; kingdom Metazoa; phylum Chordata; class Mammalia; order Artiodactyla; family Bovidae; genus Bubalus; species Bubalus bubalis. The sequence continues at coordinate 69,237,300 of NC_059181.1, forward strand.
TGTGATTATCTGTGCTAATCACCATGGGGGGATCCTGTGTAAAATTGATAAATGTACAGTAATTACTCAAAATACTAAAATTCAGTAAATGTGGGCCACTGTGATTTTAAAAGTGACTTAAGAATAGACAAAATATTCACAAAACATTCTATAAATCCATAGCAGACTGTATTAAGCATAATATGGAGCTCTGACAACAAACAGGGCAGCTGCAAACTTTTGGACTTATTGAAAAATACACATACACTTACACACATAGTTATTAAAATACTATTAGATCTAGAAGGATTTGTATAAGATCATTTACTCTCTGCCTCTGCTTCCATGTGATTTCCTAAAACTTCCAGAGATTTGTTTTCATCCTGTCCTGTCTCTGATATATAATGAGCTAAAGTTTTCACCAGTTGCCTAATTGAGGGTGTTAAAGAAAAAAAAAAATAGAAGCAAGTTTAAGTGGAGTTCTGGGAAAACATGGACAGGATGTTGAAACTCAAGGTGTAGACCCAAAATGGAGCTGAGAGCTGGCCAGACTCAGCTATCAGGTTAACAGAGGAGATGACAAACTGGAGTATGGTAAGTGCAAGAGTCGGATTGCGGGCAAGCCTGTGATCCAAGCCAGAGGAATTTTCAGGGAAGCTTAACAGGGGAACTGGGATAATTTAATGATCAGTTTGGACAAGTGTCTGTGGATTCTACTGTGCTGTTGTTGTCGGTGGTGTTGGGATTCCTTTGCCAATCTTAAAGGTACAGTTTTCTGAACTTTATCCATCTCATAGACTTTATGTTTCCATCAGGCCAAAACCTGGGCTCTGTGAAGACTACAAGAGTAGATGACTGCTATGGTGCCTTGGGGATGCAAAAGCTACTCCTCCCCCACTGAATACATATTATTAATCTATCCTTGTTCCAGCAGAAAGTCCTTAATTCTCTACAATGATAGAAACAGAGGACAAAAGAACCCATTATTCAATGGGATACCATTTATTTGGGCTGAGGAAGGTTCCTTCTAGGAATGGAAGGTGCCAAAAGTAAAAGGATTCTATACCAATAAAGTCAACTATGGGTAGGAGTCCCAGGAAAGTAATTTTCTTGGTAAGCAGAAAAACACAGGTAGCATGAAGTACCTGAAGTCATTGGAGTACAAAATGAGCTCCTATTACCCATCCACCCAAGAGTTTATACTCACTGTTTTGTGAAATGTTGCTCCCTGGAGGGCATAGTTAGGAAACTTTCAGAATGCTTGTGCTTTGGCTTTGGAAAAGAATCAAACTGTCTTGGGAAAGATCTGTGGCCAAGGAGTCAGTGTGATGGTGCAATTAAAATTGTGTTCCCACTTGCTTAAAGCATCAAAAGTAACCAAGAAAAGGGGATTCTAGATGGATTTCTTCAGAACTGTCCCAATTTAGGCTGTATGTAGATAACAGAGTTGCAATAGTTGGATGCAAATATCACTGCACACGTATTCCACATATGTTTTCGGTCAAAATCCTGATCAAAACGAACAGTAAAATGTAAAATTAGAGTGTTTCAACACTGTCATGCATTTTGAATCCCAGTGCTTGGGAAATGGAGGTACAGGCCCTATAAAGAAAGGATCCCAAAGATGGTGTGTAATATTACAGAAAAAGAAACAGGCTTAACTCCAGAGAGTATGTGTTTTAAAGGAACAAAGCACTGAGTCAAATTTTCAAAGATCTCCAATCCATGGAGGCATACATAAGGATGTACAATAAGAACCGTTGTTAGTGTGATATATGGATTCCTTTTTCTTTTTTGTGTGTATATCTATTATAGATGTTTGGTTTGTGGTTACAATGAGGTTTTGATATAGCAATCTCTCTCTCTCTGTCTCTCTCTCTGTCTCTCTCTGTCTCTCTCTCTCTATGTGTATGTATGTGTATATACACACACACACATACACACACACATGATGGTTTCATGTTGTTTGTCTCTTAATTTCAAATAGTCTTCTTTGTACTCTTGGACTGTCACCATTACTGGCTTAGGTATCATAAATCTGTGTGGATGATTTTCTACCTTTACCGTATGATTTTATTTACCAGTGAGATTTCCTGTTTCATAATTTTCTTGTTTCTGGTTATGGCCTTTTCTTTCCACCTAGAGAAATTCCTTAAACATTTGTTGTAAACTTGGTTTGGTGATGCTGAATTCTTTTAACTTTTGCTTATCTGTAAAGCTTTTTTTATTTCCGTGTCAAATCTGAATGAAAACCTTGTTGGTTTGAGCATTATGTTATAGGTTTTCCTCTTTAATCACTTTAAATACATTGTGCCATTCACTTCTGTCCTGCAGTTTCTGCTGAAAAATCTATTTACAAAATTGTGGAGATTCCTTTTTAGTTTGTTGTTTTCTCTTGAAGCTTTTAATATTTTTCTTTATTTTAAATTTTTATCAGCATGTTCTTCCTTGGGTTAATCCTGTGTGGGACTCTCTGAGCTTCCTGAACTTGGGCACCTGTTTCTTGTCCCATGTTAGGGAAGTTTTTAGGTATTATCTCTTCAAATATTTTCTCAGACATTTTCTCTTTCTGAGACCAATATAATGTGAATGTTTGTGCATTTGTAGTTTTCCAAGATGTCTGTTAAACTGTTCTCACTTCTTTTTATTGTTTCTTCTTTGTTCTGTTCTGTTTTGTCTTCCAGCTCACTTATCCATTCTTCTGCCTCATTTATTCTTTTATTGATTACTTCTATTGTGTTTTTCATTTCAGTTAGTGTTCTTCAACTGTTTGGTTGTTCTTTATATGCTCTAATTTTTTGTAAAATTTCTTATAAGTTCTGTCTCTGTGTATCCATTCTGTTCCTGTGTTCTTGGAACATCTTTATGATCATTATTCAGAACTCTTTCATGAGTAGATTGCCTATTTCCATGTTATTTGGTTGTTCTTCTGGGGTTTTACCTTACTCCTTCTTTTGGAACATATTCCTCTGTCTTCTCCATTTGTCTAAGTATCTACTTCTATTTTTCTGTATGTAGAATCTTAGTTATGTTTCTTAACCTTGTAAGGTGGCTCTCTATAGGGGATGTCCTATGAATCCCAGCAGTGCATTCTGCTCTCTCTATTTAAAGTCCATGGACCAGCTGGTACCAAGGTATGTTCTGAACTGCATTTGTGGACTCAGTTTTACAAGTTCCTGGATTAGAGTTTTCTTGCTTCCAGTGTCTTCCCCTTGGTTAGTCTGACTGGTTGAGAAGTCTGTTCAGACTTTCTGGTGGGAGGACTGGTGCCTACTCACTGGTGGGTGGAGCTGTGTCTTGACCCTCTGGTGGATAGGACCATATCAAGTGGCATATCTAGAGGTGGCTGTAGGCTCAGAAAGACTTTAAGCAGTCTGTCTTCCAATTGGTGGGACTGTGCTCCTGCTCTGTTGGTTGATTGGTCTTAGGCAATCTAAGATAGGTCTATTTGTTGGGGGAGCAGAACTTAGTGCCAAAATGGAGGCATCTAGGAGAGCTCACACCAGTGAATATCTCTCCCACCAATGTCCTTGTCCTCACAGTGAGCTACAGCTGGCCCCCATTTCTCCAGGAGATCCTTAGAGACCAACAGGTAGGTCTGGCCCAGGCTCCTATGAAGTCACTGCCTTTGCCCTTGTCCCAGAGCACATGAGAACTTGTTTTCACTCTCCAAGAGTAGAGTTTGTTTCCCTCAGTCCTGTGGAGCTCCTGTACTCAAGCCCCACTGGATTTCATAGTCAAATGCTCTGGGCATTCCTCCTCCTGATACAAGCATGATGTGGGACTCAGAACTCTCCTGTGGGAGAGCTTCTGTGATATAATTGTTTTCCAGTTTGTGAGCTGCCCACGCAGGGGTTTTGGGATTTATCCTATCTCATTGGGTTTCTTGTTTTTGTCTTTGGATATAGAATATCTTTTTTGATAGGTTCCAGCCTTTTTTTTTTTTTTTTAAATCAATGTTGGTTCAGCAGTTAGTTGTGATTTTGGTGCACTCATGAGAGGAGGTGAGTTCAAGGTCCTTCTCCTCTGCCATCTTGTGAGCAATCCATACAGCCACTTTAGAAATCTATTTGGAAGCTCCTCAAAAAGTTAAACATAAGAGTGATCATATGACTTAGCAATTCTACTACTAGGTGTATTCCCAAGGAATTCAATACATAAGACCACGCAAAATCCTAAAAACATACATATTATAGCAGCATTATTTGTGATAGCCAACATTGGAAACAATCCAAATTATCATCAACTGATGAATTGATAAGGTATAGTATGTGCATATAATATAATCATTTTAAGCCATAGAACTGAATGAAGTACTGGTACATACTACAATTAATTTATGCTAAGTGAAAGGAGCTAGGCATGAAAGGCCACATAATGCTTAATTCCATTTGTAGAAAATATCTAGTGTAGTCTAATTCATAGACATAAAGTATATTTTGAATAATATACCAAGTCATACAAAGTAATTCTGTATAATGAGTGAGATAGATATTGTCAGGTGCTAAGGGTAGGGTGGGCTGGGGAGTAATTGCTGAACATTATAGTTTATTTTTGAGGTGATATAAATGTACTGGAATTAAATAGTGATTAATGATCACTAGAAACCACTGAGTTGTATACCTTAAAAGAATGAATTTTATATAATGTGTTTATATTTCAAGTATAGTACTGTATAAGAAAAACAACTGTGAATATGTTTTAAGTTGTCTAGTTAAAGTGATGAACAGCATGCATTAACAGGTGGCAAATATGTCCAACTCTGACCCTATGGACTGTACAGTCCGTGGAATTCTCCAGGCCAAAATACTGGAGTGGGTATCCTTTCCCTTCTCCAGGGAGTCTTCTCAACCCAGGGATTAAACTCAGGTCTCCTGCATTGCAGGCGGATTCTTTGCCAGCTGAGCCACAAGGAAAGCTTAGCAGAGAGAGGGAAAGCATAAAGCTGAAATGCTGAAAACAAAACAAAACTCATGTTATTAGAGATTCATTCCTTCAATTAACTTACCATCAAATTGGACGGAGCTGAAGAAAGAACCAGTAAATTTGAAGACATGTCAATGAAAATTATCTAAAATAAACAAAAATGAGAATAAATTTATTTGATATTTAAAATCTGAGGTTCTGGTCACAAATTTTGCCAACATTTTTCTTTTTATGAAATGAAAGGATAGTAATGTATATTGTCACCCTGCCTATTTAAATTATATGCAGAGTACATCATGAGAAATGCTGGGCTGGAGGAAGCACAAGCTGGAATCAAGATTGCTGGGAGAAACATCAATAACCTCAGATATGCAGATGACACCACCCTTATGGCAGAAAGTGAAGAGGAACTAAAAAGCCTCTTGATGAAAGTGAAAGAGGAGAGTGAAAAAGTTGGCTTAAAGATCAACATTCAGAAAACTAAGATCTTAGCATCTGGTCCCATCACTTCATGGGAAATACATGGGGAAACAGTGGAAAGAGTTTCAGACTTTATTTTTTGGGGCTCCAAAATCACTGCAGATGGTGACTGCAGCCATGAAATTAAAAGATGCTTACTCCTTGGAAGGAAAGCTAGGACCAACCTAGATTGAAAAGCAGAGACATTACCTTGCCAACAAAGATCTGTCTAGTCAAGGCTATGGTTTTTCAAGTTGTCATGTATGGATGTCAGAGTTGGACTGTGAAGAAAGCTGAGTGCCAAATAATTGATACTTTTGAACTGTGGTGTTGGGGAAGACTCTTGAGAGTCCCTTGGACTGCAAGGAGATCCAAGCAGTCCTTTCTAAAGGAGATCAGTCCTGGGTGTCCTTAGGAAGGAATGAGGCTAAAGCTGAAACTCCAATACTTTGGCCACCTTATGCAAAGAGTTGACTCATTGGAAAAGACTCTGATGCTGGGAGGAATAAGGGGCAGGAGGAGAAGGGGATGACAGAGGATGAGATGGCTGGATGGCATCACTGACTCGATGGACATGAGTTTGAGTAGACTCCGGGAGGTGGTGATGAATAGGGAGGCCTGGAGTGCTTGAATTCATGGGGTCGCAAAGAGCCAGGCATGACTGAGTGACTGAGCTGGACTGAACTGAACTGAATGTTATATGGTTGGTCCATTTGACAAAATGTCAAAGCCTTATAAGCCTATGCTGTTGCTGCTGCTAAGTCGCTTCAGTCGTGTTCGACTCTGTGCAACCCCATAGAGGGCAGCCCACCAGGCTTCCCAGTCCCTGGGATTCTCAAGGCAAGAACACTGGAGTGGGTTGCCATTTCTTTCTCCAATGCATGAAAGTGAAAATTGAAAATGAAGTCGCTCAGTCGTGTCCAACTCTTAGCGACCTCATGGACTGCAGCCTACCAGGCTCCTCCTTTCATGGGATTTTCCAGGCAAGAGTACTGGAGTGGGTTACCATTGCCTTCTCCATTATAAGCCTATACCATATGTAAAATAGATGGCCAATGGGAATTTGCTATATGTCTAAGGGAACTCAAACAGGGGCTCTGTATCAACCTAGAGTGGTGGGATGGGGAGGGAGATAAGAGGGAGATTCAAGAGGGAAGGGACATATGTACACCTATGGCTGATTCATGTTTATGTCTGAAAGAAAACAAAATTCTTTAAAGCAATTATCCTTCAATGAAAAAATATAGATTAAAAAATATAAAAGAGTCTTTCCTTTCAAATATTAGCATTATTTTATAGAATTCTTACAACAAACTGGTCAGGTACTGTTCCCTGTATTTTATTAAAGAGAAAATTTAAAATCTGGAGAGATAAAGTGACTATCCACAAAAGTTAATAAATGATGGAGGGCCAGGAATCCAGAAAAAATGCCAAAATCCAAGTGCTTGACTATGATACTATTAATGTCCCTTCATTTTCTTTTGACTACCATAGCCCTTTCAAAGAGAAGGGAATTATTTTCTGGTGTTGCATGATGTCTGTGGACACTAGGGAATAATTTGGGAGCTTTTATATCTGTTTCCATCCTTTACTCCTTATGCTTGAAATATGTGTTACATGAAGGAAAATTTCTTTGCTGAGAAGTGAAAGTGTTAGTTGCTCAGTCGTGTCTGACTCTTTGCGACCCCATGGACTGCATACCTACCAGGTTCCTCTGTCCATGGAATACTGGAGTGTGTAGCTATTACCTTCTCCAGGGGATCTTCCTGACCCAGGAATCAGACTCAGATCTCCTGCATTTCAGGGAAATTCTTTACTGTCTGAGCCACCAGGGAAGCTACAGAATCATCAACTAGAATGCAAGTTTGACATAAAAGCCACTCAATAAATATTTATTACAGGAATGAGTGGATAAACCCTCACCTGAGAACAAAATATAACTTCAGTCATAATCATAGAATATAGACATCAACCCAATCTCACCTGATAGCCAGTAGTGATTGTGGCAGCCCCTTTGATTTTATGATCCAGATTCTGTGATCCAGATCCTCAAACTGCCTATTTTTATTTTCCAGTTTAGAACACCAAAAATGACGGATTTTTAGAGATAACTTTTACACTTTAGATGAAACAAGATCACATCAGTTTGTGCCTTGGTATATTTGCTCTTTTGGCCCACTTAATGGCACTCCTCCACCTATTTAACAAGAAAGGTACTCACTATTACTATTGGAAGTGGAGTCTTGGGAATTCTCAGACCTATGTCAAGGTTGGGATGAAGTTGTACTTCTAACTTCTAAGGTTGGAATTTTATGGCCAATCTTGCATTGAAACAATTCTGTATATTATTTTTAATTTAAGTTAAAATAAAAATATCTACTAGGCATAAGTGAAGTTGCTCAGTCATGTCCGACTCTTTGCGACCCATGGACTATAGCCTATCAGGCTCTTCTGTCCATGGAATTTTCCAGGCAAGGGTACTGGAGTCGGTTTCCATTTCCTCTTCCAGGGGATCTTCCCAACCCAGGGATCAAACCTGGGTATCCTGTATTGCAGGCAGATGCTTTACCGTCTGAGCCACCAGGGATAAACTCTGTCCCAACTACTCTAGTGGGCCCTAAGGATGAATGGTAATCAAGAAAGTCTTTTCACTCAAGGAAATCAGATTCCTAGGATATAAAAAAACAGAAAATGATGATAAGAACTTCCTTGTTCTATGTTAACACTATAGAGTAATCAATCATCTCTGCTTTGAAAATCAAGAGAGTTAAAATAAGTTTATGGAGGAGGTAAATGTTGACATTGAATCTGGAGGGATAAGTACGGATTTGCCTGTCAAGTGAGTGGAAAGGGGCATTATGGACAAAAGGATCAACATATAAAGAGCATGAATGTATAAAATGAATTATAAAACAACATGATGTATTCAGAAAAGTGACAGAATGTGAAGCAGTATAGGAAAGAAGGAAACAACTCATAAAATACTTACCATGTCATTTTTAGGAGAAGAGACCTTACACTTTTGCTAATGGGAAGTCATTTAAGGCACCTGGAAAGAGGATGCGATGTTTAGATCATTTGGACAGCAAAATGAAATGTTAAGTACCTGAACTAACTAGACATGGAGAGGATAGATGGATATGACATAGTGTTTCAGAGATAGAAATGAAAGAAGTTCCAGGATTTATTGCTAACCTCTTAGGCAGGAAAGTTGAATGAAAAAGAGGAATTCAGTTGCAATTCAGTTCATTGAAAAATACAGAAGGAGGACTTTTTTGGTGTCCTGAGAAGGGAGTTGGAATGGAGAGAAAGTAGAAGCAGATTGAGAAAGAGTTTATTTTTTGACATATACCCCACACCTGAGGCCAGGGGCGGCAGCTGGAAGGAGCAACCCCACGTCCAAGGAGCAGTGGCTGCGTGGGCGCAGGAGGGCCTAGAGGAGCTATCCCACGTTGAAGGTCAGGAAGGGTGGCGGTGAGGAGATACCCCTCGTCCAAGGTAAGGAGCAGCGGCTGCACTTTGATGGAGCAGCCGTGAAGAGATACACCACGCCCAAGGTAAGAGAAACCCAAGTAAGACTGTAGGTGTTGCAAGACAGCATCAGAGGGCAGACACACTGAAGCCATACTCAAAGGAAACTAGTCAATCTAATCACACTAGGACCACAGCCTTGTCTAACTCAATGAAACTAAGCCATGCGCATGGGGCAACCCAAGATCTGCGGGTCATGGTGGAGAGATCTGACAGAATATGGTCCACTGGAGAAGGGAACGGCAAACCACTTCAGTATTCTTGCCTTGAGAACCCCATGAACGGTATGAAAAGGCAAAATTATAGGATACTGAAAGAGGAACTCCCCAGGTCAGTAGGTGCCCAATATGCTACTGGAGATCAGTGGAGAAATAACTCCAGAAAGAATGAAGGGATGGAGCCAAAGCAAAAATAATACCCAGTTGTGGATGTGACTGGTGATAGAAGAAGGCCCGATGTTGTAAAGAGCAATATTGCATAGGAACCTGGAATGTCAGGTCCATGAATCAAAGCAAATTGGAAGTGGTCAAACAAGAGATGGCAAGAGTGAATGTCGACATTCTAGGAATCAACAAAATGAAATGGACTGGAATGGGTGAATTTAACTCAGATCACCATTATATCTACTACTCTGGACAGAAATCCATCAGAAGAAATGGAGTAGCTATCATGGTCAACAAAAGAGTCTGAAATGCAGTATTTGGATGCAATCTCAAAAACAACAGAATGATCTCAGTTCGTTTCCAAGGCAAACCATTCAGTATCACAGTAATGCAAGTCCATGCCCGAACCAGTAGCGCTGATGAAGCTGAAGTTGAACAGTTTTATGAAGACCTACAAGACCTTTTAAAATACTCAAAAAACATGTCCTTTTCATTATATGGGACTGGAATGCAAAAGTAGGAAGTCAAGAAACACCTGGAGTAACAGGCAAATTTGGCCTTGGAATACGGAATGAAGCAAGGCAAAGGCTAATAGAGTTTTGCAAAGAAAGTGCACTGGTCATAGCAAACACCCTCTTCCAACAACACAAGAGAAGACTCTACACATGGACATCACCAGATGGTCAACACCGAAATCAGATTGATTATATTCTTTGCAGCCAAAGATGGAGAAGCTCTATACAGTAAACAAAAACAAGACCTGGAGCTGACTGTGGTTCAGATCATGAACTCCTTATTACCAAATTCAGACTTAAATTGAAGACAGTACGGAAAACCAGTAGACCATTCAGGTATGACCTAAATCAAATCCCTTATGATTATACAGTGGAACTGAGAAATAGATTTAAGAGACTAGATGTGATAGAGTGCCTGATGAACTATGGATGAAGGTTCGTGACATTGTACAGGAGACAAGGATCAGGACCATCCCCATGGTAAGAAATACAAAAAAAAAAGCAAAATGGCTGTTTGGGGAGGCCTTACAAGTAGCTGTGAAAAGAAGAGAAGCGAAAAGCAAAGGAGAAAAGTAAAGATATACCCATCTGAATGCAGAGTTCCAAAGAATAGCAAGAAGAGATAAGAAAGCCTTCCTCAGCGATCAATGCAAAGAAATAGAGGAACACAAAAAAAGGGGAAAGACTAGAGATCTCTTCAAGACAATTAGAGATACCAAAGGAACAGTTCATTCAAAGATAGGCTTGATAAAGGACAGAAAATGTATGGACCTAACAGAAGCAGAAGATATTAAGAAGAGGTGGCAAGAATACACAGAAGAAGTGTACAAAAAAGATCTTCATGACCCAGATAATCATGATGATGTGATCACTCACCTAGAGCCAGACATCCTGGAATGTGAAGTCAAGTGGGCCTTAGAAAACATCACTACGAACAAAGCTAGTGGAGGTGATGGAATTCCAGTTGAGCTATTTCAAATCCTGAAAGATGATGTTGTGAAAGTGCTGTACTCAATATGCCAGCAAATTTGGAAAACTCAGCAGTGGCCACAGGACTGGAAAAGGTCAGTTTTCATTCCAATCCCAAAGAAAGGCAATGCCAAAGAATGCTCAAACTACTGCACAATTTCACTCATCTCACAAGCTAGTAAAGTAAGGCTCAAAATTCTCCAAGCCAGACTTCAGCAATACATGAACCGTGAACTTCCAGATGTTCAAGCTGGTTTCAGAAAAGGCAGAGGAACCAGAGGTCAAATTACCAACATCTGCTGGATCATCGAAAAAGCAAGAGAGTTCCATAAAAACATCTATTTCTGCTTTATTGACTATGCCAAAGCCTTTGACTATGTGGACACAATAAACTGTGAAAAATTCTCAAAGAGATGGGAATACCAGACCACCTGACCTGCCTCTTGAGTAATCTGTACTCAGGTCAGGAAGCAACAGTTAGAACTGGTCATGGAACAACAGACTGGTTCCAAATAGGAAAAGGAGTACATCAAGGCTGTTTATTGTCACCCTGCTTATTTAACTTATATGCAGAGTACATCATGAGAAACTCTGGACTGGAAGAAGCACAAGCTGGAATCAAGATTGCCCGAAGAAATATCAGTAACCTCAGATATGCAGATGACACCAGTCTTATGGCAGAAAGTGAAGAGGAACTAAAAAGCCTCTTGATGAAAGTGAAAGTGGAGTGTGAAAAAGTTGGCTTAAGGTTCAACATTCAGAAAACTAAGATCATGGCATCTGGTCCCACCACTTCATGGCAAATAGATGGGGAAACAGTGGAAACAGTGTCAGACTTTATTTTTTTGGGCTTCAAAATCACTGCAGATGGTGACTGCAGCCATGAAATTAAAAGATGCTTACTCCTTGGAAGGAAATTCATGACCAACCTAGATAGCATATTCAAAAGCAGAGACATTACTTTGCCAACAAAGGTCTGTCTAGTCAAGGCTATGGTTTTTCCTGTGGTCATGTATGGATGTGAGAGTTGGACTGTGAAGAAGGCTGAGCACCAAAGAATTGATGCTTTTGAATTGTGGTGTTGCAGAAGACTCTTGAGAGTCCCTTGGACTGCAAGGAGATCCAACCAGTCCATTCTGAAGGAGATCAGGCCTGGGATTTCCTTGGAAAGAATGATGCTAAAGCTGAAACTGCAGTACTTTGGCCACCTCACACGAAGAGTTGACTCACTGGAAAAGACTCTGATGCTGGGAGGGATTGGGGGCTGGAGGAGAAGGGGACGACAGAGGATGAGATGGCTTGATGGTATCACTGACTCGATGGACGTGAGTCTGAGTGAACTCAGGGAGTTGGTGACTGACAGGGAGTCCTGGTGTCCTGGGATTCATGAGGTCACAAAGAGTCGGACACGACTGAGCGACTGAACTGAACTGAACTGAACTGAAGCTTGAATTGTCTGTAGGATAACTACCAGGTAGAAAGTCCCAGCAGACAGAAATACAGATTAGAAGTCAAGGGAGAGATCTGAGCTGTAGATAAATATTTGGTAATAATCAACATATAAGTGGTGGCTGAAACTGTATGTGTGACGGGATCACCTAGAGAGAATATGTAGATTGAGAAATCAGTGAGCTAATCAATTGGATTAGGACTCTAATCACCACTAGCAGCCTATTTTCTATGGGCAATACTCCCTAGAGTTCAAACAACCAGCTTACACAGTGGGCGTTTTTCCCCAATTCTGGGAACAAAAACAAACAAATTAAACAAACAAAAAAAAATGTGTTTACAATAGAACTTTAATGCTTATTAAATACTTTCATACCCAGTATCTCATTTGATCATTATAACATTCCTGTGGGGATAGTTAGGGCAAGAATTTTTCCCCTCCATATTAGTGATAAATTTGTATCTTCACAGTGAAGTGAAATTGCTCAGTCGTGTCTGACTCTTTGCGACCCCATGGACTGTAGCCTACCAGGCTCCTCCCTCCATGGGATTCTCCAGGCAAGAGTACTGGAGTGGGTTTGCCATTTCCTTCTCCAGGGGATCTTCCTGACTCAGGGATTGAACCCGGGTTTCCCGCATTCCAGGCAGAAGCTTTAACCTCGGAGCCACCAGGGGATGCAGCCAGTTCAAAAGTTGAGTACAATCTATAATAATCATACCTTATATTTATAATGCATGCTTTTTGGGAAATTATCTCTTTTGGATATTACAGTTAACTAAGGAACAAGACAAGATAGAGACTGTTACACCGATTTTCATAGATGAAGAAACTGAGGCCCAGAGACGTTAGACAATTTACTGAAGATGGCACAGTTTCTTGAAAACAGAGTCAAGTCTAGAACGAAGGTATATTTAGTCCCTAAATTTTCCCCTACCAAACTACTTTCAGACAGGAGGAGAAAATATTACCCTATAGTGAGAAAGCTTTACTGATGTTTATTCAAGTAAAAGTCTCATATGGCAAATGTAGGCAAGAATACTGGAGTGGGTAGCCATTATTTTCTCTAGGTAAATCTTCCCTACTCAGGGATTGAACCCGGATTTCCTGCATTGCAGGCAGCTTCTTTACCATCTGATCCACCAAGAAAGCCTGTGTTAAAGTTACAAAATATCAAGTTCCAACATATCTTTGCATGTTAATAGCAAAAATGTGACAAAATACTTTTTCAGATAAAGAAGATATAGAAAAATGTTACATCTCAACAATAATTCCCAAACTAGCACTAGATTAATGTTAATCTTCAAGAGCAGAGAAGTGTATATCAAATGATAGGATTTTAGCTCACCACACTGCAGGGTATGGAGACTAGTGTTGAAGATTAGATTAGTTGAAAAACTAAAAATGAAATGGGGGGAGGAAGAGGAGCACAGAGAGGAAGCCAAAAATCAAACACATGGACAGCATTTGGAAAGTTGATTGCATGTTTAAGTTAAAAGCTCAAAACTTAAAACTTATTTTCTTCTAAGAACAGTATTCTGTACTCTCTTTAATGCTCCAGGTTTACACTTTTCAGGTCTGATTATCCCCCATCATATTTTAGAGTTATCATTGCTCATCTGGACTTGGGCAGGAGTAAGGGCATACTTAAAAAGTAGACAAATAGATAGTCATTTTCCCTGTTTTGGTGGGAAGGCTGGCCTCAAAATACTTTTTCTATGTGAGAAGTTTGGTATTCTCCCTTTTTGAAGTTCTCTCCCATGATTTTCTGTCTCATTCCTCAGGCATCTTTTATCTTTGTGTTATTCTCCATAAGGTAGGTAGGTATAGAGTTGGGAGAAACAGATCTCTGTCCAAACTTAAAGTTTCTATATTCCAGAATTCCACCTACTCCTCTCCTGAATTTCAGAATTTCCTCCACATTTCCTTAACTTTTCTTCCCTCAGGGTTGCAGAGCTCAGTGAAGAGAGGTTTAGAGGAAAGCAATGTGATTTAATGCCTTCAGAAATGTAAGTGACAAATAGCTCCTGAATCTTCCCAGAAGTAATTGCAAGAGTATATTTTGTTAAAATATATGACTTTTCAGTTGGTAGACTTTCTGACTGTGGTGACAAGATGAAGCGAAAACAATAACAATGAAACACTGTGAAGTGAAAGTTGCTCAGCTGTGTCCAACTCTTTGCAATTATATGGACTCTACAGTCCATGGAATTCTCCAGGCCAGAATACTGGAGTGGGTAACCTTTCCCATCTCCAGGGGATCTTCCCAACCCAGGGATATAACCTAGGTCTCCCACATTTCAGGCAGATTCTTTACCAGCTGAGCCACAAGGGAAGCCCAAGAATACTGGAGTGGGTAGCCTATCCCTTCTCCAGTGGATCTTCCCAACCCAGGAATCGAACTGGGGTCTCCCACATTTCAGGTGGATTCTTTACCAACTGAGCTATCAGGAAAGCCCATGGAACAGTGTAGAAGTAGATATTTTTGGTTTGGGTTATAACCAGAGGCAATCCTGCTTGGGAGAGGGCACTGATCTACTGCCTTAAGCTGTTCTTTTTTTCATAACTTCTTCCTTTCTTTTCTTCTTGTTCACACTTAGATTTCAAAATTACAATGAGAGGAGGGGGGCCTCCAGTAGGGTGACAAAGGGGCTAGGATGACTCCACTCAGAATTTTGTATATATCAGTCTAAATTAGGATCTTTTGTAAACAAGGTATGAAAATTAGGGACGGTTACAGTGTCCTGGGGACAATAGGTTTCTGGGTTGAAAAACTTGGGCTGAGTTGAATGTCCCAGGAGCTTATTTTAGGGATGTGTGCTAAGTCATTTCAGTCATGTTTGACTCTTTGTGATCCTAGACCATTCCTGGGTCAAGAAGATCCCAGAGAAGGAAATGGCAATCCACTCCAGTTCAGCTCAGTTCTGTCACTCAGTTGTGTCTGACTCTTTGTGATCCCATGGACTGTAGCACACCATGCTTCCCTGTCCATCAACAACTCCCAGAGCTTGCTCAAATCATGGCCATCAAGCTGGTGATGCCATGCAACCATCTCATCCTCTGTCGTCCCCTTCTCCTCCTGCCTTCAATCTTTCCCAGCATCAGGGCATTTTCCAATGAGTCAGTTATTTGCATCAGGTGGCCAAAGTACTGGAGCTTCAGCTTCAGCATCAGTCCTTCCAATGAATATTCAGGACTGATTTCCTTCCTTTAGGATGGACTGGTTGGATCTCCTTGCAGTCCATGGGATTCTCAAGTATTCAAGTCAAGGGAATACTCCAGTATTCTTTTTAATTAATTAATTAATTAATTTTAATAAGAGGCTAATTACTTTACAATATGGTAGTGGTTTTGCCAAACATTGACATGAATCAGCCACGGGCACACATGTGTTTCCCATCCAGAACCTCCCTCCCCATCCTATCCCTCAGGGTCATCCTAGTGCACCAGCCCTGAGCACCCTGTTTCATGCATCAAACCTGGACCGGCGGTCTGCTTTGCATATGATAATATACATGTTTCAATGCTACCCTCTCAAATCAGTATTCTTGCCTAAAGAATTCCATGGACAGAGGGGCCTGGCGAGCTACAGTCCATGGGGTCGCAAGGAGTCAGACACAACTGAGTGACTAACACAACAACAAAAAGTCCAATCAGAGCTTTATACTCCAAACCACAGTGACAAATGGTTTATGACGAAGATTAATGTATTGAAAAGAAGCACAACAGCTCTCCAGCTGTTGTAGATGAGGGAAGGCCTGCTGCTTAGGGAGAATGGATGCAGTCTGGGAGAGAAGATCAAGTCACAACCTATTAGTGAACTAAGTCTAGAGTATATATGTATGTACACATACATGAAAGCTTTTCTACTTTACCTGATAAAGGATTGAGAAAGAACAACAAAACAGATGGAAAAATTGGAAAACATAAACTAAATGAAATGAGAACACTGAAGATGAAGTAGAAAAAGAGAAACAAATGATAAAAGTCTATAGTTAATTTAAGAATGAAGATAATGACACTTAAACTTAATAAAGGCCACATTTAACCTTACTCAACCCATAAATGCCCTCAAGAACCTTGCTCATTTATATGTAAAGAGCAGCCATGAATGAGAGTCTTGCTGCCTATTCTTGGTTATAGGTTCTTCCCTTCCATCACTTTAAATATATTGTGGCATTCCCTTCTGGCTTGAAGAGTTTCTGTTGATAAGTCAGCTGATATCCTTATGGGAGTTCTTTTATATGTTATATGCCATTTTTCCCTTTTTGCTTTTACTATTTTATCTTTGCCTTTAACTCTTGTCAGTTTGATTACTATATGTCTCAGTGTGTTCCTCCTTGGGTTTATCCTGTCTGAGACTCTCTGCTTCCTGGATTTGGTTGACTCTTTCCTTTCCCATGTTTCATTTTCCTTTCATTTCCCTGGAGAAGGAAATTGTAACCCACTCCAGTATTCTTGCCTGGAGAATCCCATGGACAGAAGAGCTTGGTGGGTTACAGTCCACGGGTTGCCAAGAGTCGGACATGACTGAGTGACTTCACTTTCACTTTCCTTTCCCATGTTAGGGAAGTTTTAAGCTATTATCTCTTCAAATATTTTCTCAGGTCTTTTCTCTTTTCTCCTTTCCTTTATAATGTGGGACCCCTATAATGCAAATGTTGGTGCATTTTATGTTGTCCCAGAGATCTCTTAGGCTGTCATCATTAATTTCCATTATTTTTTATATATTCTGCTTTGTGGCAGTGATTTTCACCATTCTGTCTTCCAGATCCATTCTTCTGCCTCAGCTACTGTTATTGATTCCTTCTAATATATTGTTCATCTCTGTTTGTTGGTTTCTCTAGTTCTTCTAAGTCTTTGGTAAACATTTTGCATCTTCTCCATCCTTTTCCTGAGATTCTGGATCATCTTCACTATCATTATTCTGAATTCTTTTCCTGTAAATTTGCCTATCTCCACTTCATTTAGTTGTTTTTCTGGTGTCTTTTCTTGTCCCTTCATCTGAGATACAATCCTCTGCCTTTTCATTTTGATTAACTTTCTGTGATGTGGTTTTCATTTTGGAAGTTATGGAACTGTAGTTATTCTTGCTTCTTCTGTCTGCCCTCTGATGGATGAGGCTAAAGAAACTTGTGTAAACTTATTGATGGGGGAGGGACTGGCATGGGAAAAGCTGGGTCTTGCTCTGGTGGGCAGGACCATGCTCACTAAACTTTAATTCAATTGCCTGTTGATGGGTGGGGCTGAGGTCCCAGTCTGTTAGTTGTTTGGCCTGAGGCCAACCAGCCCTGAAGTCTACAGGCTCTATGATAGGGTTAATGGTAACCTCCAGGAGGGCACACCCAGGACTGCTGCTGCCAGTGTCCCCATCCCTATGGTGAGCCACTGCCAATCCATGACTCCACAGGAAGCCCTCCAACACTACCAGATAGGCCTGGTTCAGTCTTTTGTGGTGTCACTCATCCTTTCCTCTGGGTCCTGGTGCATCCAAAATTTTGTTTGTGCTCTTCAAGAGTGGAGTTTCTTTTTCCTCTAGTCCTCTGGAAGTCCTGTAAAAAATCCCAGTGGCCTTCAAAGTCAGATTCCCCAGGAATTTCTAGTTCTTTTGCCAGATCCTTAGGTTAGAAAGCTTGACATGGGGCTCAGAACCTTTACAACAATGGGGGAACTTATTTGATATTCTGTTCAGTTCATTTCATTTCATTTGAACAGTCATGTCTGATTCTTTGCGACCCCATGGACTGTGGCACGCCAGGCTTCCCTATCAACAACTCCCAGAGCTTGCTCACACTCATGTCCATTGAGTTGGTGATACTGTTCAACCATCTCATTCTCTGTCATCCCCTTCTCTTGTGCCTTCAAACTTTCCCAGCCTCAGGGTATTTTTCAATGAGCCAGTTATTCACATCAGGTGGCCAAAGTCCAATGAATATTCAGGACTGATTTCCCTTATTATTGACTGGTTTGATCTCCTTGCTGTCTCCAGAGTCTTCCTCAACACCACAGTTCAAAACCATCAATTCATCTGCACTCAGCTTTCTTTATGGTCCAACTCTCACACCCAAACATGACTGAGGAAAAACCATAGTTTTAACTAGATGGATCTTTGTTGGAAATGTAGTGCCTCTGCTTTTTAATATGCTATCTAGTTTTGTCACAACTTTTCTTCCAAGGAGCAAGAGTCTTTTAAATTCACGGCTGCAGTCACCATCTGCAGTGGTTTCGGAGCCCAAGAAAATAAAGTCTGTCATGGTTTCCATTGTTTGCCCATCTATCTGCCATGAAGTGATGGGACCAGGTGCCATGATCTTAGTTTTTTGAATGTTGAGTTTTAAGCCATCTTTTGCACTCTCACTTTCATCAAGAGGTTTTTCAGTTCCTCTTTGCTTTCTGCCATAAATGTGGTGTTCTCTCTGTATCTGAGGTTACTGATATTTCTCCCAGTAATCTTGATTCCAGCTTCAATTCATGGGTCACACACCCCATAGGCTGGGAATTGATTTTATCAAGATTGCACCCCTCCTGTCACCTCATTGCAGCTTATCTTTTGTCTTTGGACATAGGATATCTTTTTGGTGGGTTCCAGTGTCTTCTCATTGATGGTTGTTCAACAGCTTGTTGCAATTTCAGTGATCTTACAGAAGTTGAAGGCACATCCTTCTTCTCTGACATCTCACTCTCATTGTCCAGTTGTTTGAATTTCAATAAAATGTCCAGAAAAGAAAAAAAAAAAAGTGAAGCTTGGATGGGAGCATAAATCACACAGAGAAAGATGTTTATTTTTATGGCCTTCGTGTTTCCCTAAATTTAACTTTATATGGACATAACCTCATTCAACATCTAAGGCTAAAAAGTGGACATTAGCTCTCAATGCCAGTATTTTTAAAAATATATGTATATATATACTCAGAATATTTTAAACCTGATAGCTGTTTTTCATCATATCTGAAAATAGTTCTTTATAATTCCTAAAGCTCTTTCACATTAATTATTCATGGGATTTTCATGACAGTCTTATTGATTTACATAGGACAGCAACTGTTATAAGTATTTTATATAGGTAGAAACTAAGATTTAGAAAAACTATGGAGAGGAGGTCCTAAGATGGTGGGGGAATAGGATGGGGAGATCACTTTCTCCCCCACAATTTCATCAAAAGAACATTTGAACACTGAGCAAATTCCAGAAAACAACTTCTCAATGTTGGCAGAGGATATCAGGAACCCAGAAAGGCAGCCCATTGTCTTCGAGAGGAGGTAGGACAAAATAAAAAGACAAAAAGAGAGGCAAAAGATTCATCCCAGGAAGGGAGTCTTTAAAAAGAGACGTTTCCAAACACCAGGAAACACTCTCTCTGGTGCATCTGTGGAGAGCCTTGGAATCTCAGAAGGCAAAATAACTGGGAGGAAAAATAAATAAATAATTAAAACCCACAGATCACGTACCTAACAGCAACTCCAAGTGGTGCAGCAGCCCAGATGCACACATCCCCCATAGCAAGCGGGGGCTGGACAGGGAGGGGTGGGCTGCATTTTTAAGGGTGAGGACCCGGCCTGAATGCCCCAAGAGCAATCTGAGGGAACTAACTTGAGATAGCAACCCATACTGTGGGATAGTTATCCCATGAAAAGCCCTAACCTAAGACACCGCCAGGCCTGCTCACAGAACAAAGGACTGAGCAGAGCTAGCTGGCTGCAGACCAGCCCATCCCCCATCAGAGACAGGCAGCGAGGGAAGCCAGAGCTGGAAGGGGGCAATCATGGCCCCAGAGACACATCCTGTACCAAACTGCAAGCAGACTTTGTTGGGGAAAGCACACATAGCATGAATGGGCGCAAACCCAGTGTGGCTGATACACTGTGAGCACATGCCAGTGATATTTGTTTGCAGTGTTCCTCCCTCCCCACAGCACGACTGAACAAGTGAGCCTAAAAAAAGTGACCACCACTGCCCTCCTTGTGTCAGGGAGGAAACCAGACACTGAAAAGAGCAGAAAACAGACGCTAAAATAAACAGAGGGAACCACTTTGGAAGTGACAGGTGCAATAGATTAAAACCCTGAAGTTAGCACCGGCTACATAGGAAGGGGCCTAGAGACCTTGAGAAGTACAAGGCAGACTAAGGAAATATCTGAAAATGAACTGACCCCACAATGTCCACAACGGCTCCAGAGAAAGTCCTAGATATATTTTTACTATTATCATTTTTTAAATAAAAACAATTGTTTTAATTTTTAAGTCTGCTATTACCTCTTTAATTTTCATTTTTATAACCTACTATTCAGTTCAGTTCAGCTCAGTCACTCAGTTGTGTCCGACTCTTTATGACCCCATGAATTGCAGCATGCCAGGCCTCCCTGTCCATCACCAACTCCTGGAGTTCACCCAAACTCACGTCCATCGAGTCGGTGATGCCATCCAGCCATCTCATCCTCTGTCGTCCCCTTCTCCTCCTGCCTCCAGTCCCTCCCAGCATCACAGTCATTTCCAATGAGTCAACTCTTTGCATGAGGTGGCCAAAGTACTGGAGGGACTTTAGCATCATTTCTTCCAAAGAACACCCAGGGCTGATCTCCTTTAGAATGGACTGGTTGGATTTCCTTGCAGTCCAAGGGACTCTCAGGGGTCTTCTCCAACACCACAGTTCAAAAGCATCAATTCTTCCATGCTTAGCTTTCTTCACAGTCCAACTCTCACATCCATACATGACCACAGGAAAAACCATAGCCTTGACTAGACGAACCTTTGTTGGCAAAGTAATATCTCTGCTTTTCAATATGCTATCTAGGTTGGTCATAACTTTTCTTCCAAGGAGTAAGCGTCTTTTAATTTCATGGCTGCAGTCACCATCTGCAGTGATTTTGGAGCCCAGAAAAATAAAGTCTGACACTGTTTCCACTGTTTCCCCATCTATTTGCCATGAAGTGATGGGACCAGATGCCATGATCTTCATTTTCTGAATGTTGAGCTTTAACCAACTTTTTCACTCTCCTTTTTAACTTTCATCAAGAGGCTTTTCAGTTCCTCTTCATTTTCTGCCATAAGGGTGGTGTCATCTTCATGTCTGAAGTTATTGATATTTCTCCTGGCAATCTTGATTCCAGCTTGTGCTTCTTCCAGCCAAGTGTTTCTCATGATGTACTCTGCATATAAGTTAAATAAACAGGGTGACAATATACAGCTTTGACGTACTCCTTTTCCTATTTGGAACCAGTCTGTTGTTCCATGTCCAGTTCTAACTGTTGCTTCCTGATCTTGTGAAAAAAAAAAAAAAAGATCCTATTTTTAAAGCAAACTTTATATATATATATATATATATATATATATATATATATATACACACACACACACACATACATATACACATTACAATTATTGTGACATTTTAAAAATATTGTATTCTTGAGAGTCTAACCTCTAAATTTTTAATCTTTGCTTTTTGGTATTTGTTATCAACTTTGTACCTTTAAGAACCCAATCTTCAGTACCCATTTTTACTTGGGAGCGAGATCACTGGCCTGATTGCTCTCTTCCCCTTCTGACTCTCCATTTTCTCCATCAGATCACCTCTATCTCCTGCCTCCCCCTTTCTTCTCTAACCAACTCTGTGAATCTCTTTGTGTGTTCCGGACAGTGAAGAACACTTCAGGAACTGATTACTGGCTGGATCTATCTCCTATTGATTCCCCCTTTTATCCTCCTGGCCACCTCTGTCTCCTTCCTCCATTTTCTCTTCTCTGTTTAACTCAGTCAAAATCTCTGAGGGATCCAGACTGTGGAGAGCACATAGTGAAGTGATTACTGGCTGGCTTGCTCTGTCCCTTTTTAATTTCCCCTCTTCTTCTGGTCACCTATATCTCCCTCCTCCCTCTTCTCTTCTCCATGTAACTCTGTGTACCTCTCTGGGTGTCCCTCACTGTGGAGAAAGTTTTCATCATTAACCTAGATGTTTTATCATTGGTGCTGTATAGATGTAGAAGTCTTGAGGCTACTGTAAAAATAAGACTGAAAACCAGAGGCAGGAGGCTTAAGTCCAAATCCTGAGAACACCAGAGAACTCCTGACTCCAGGGAAAATTAACTGATAGGAGCTCATCAAACACCTCCATACCTACAATGAAACTAAGCATCACCCAAGGGCCAACATCTTCCAGAGCAAGACATACCACACAAATTCTCCAGCAACACAGGAACATAGCCCCGAGCTTCAATATACAGTCTGCCCAAAGTCACACCAAACACATTGATATCTCAAAACTCACTACTGAACACTTCATTGAACACCAGAGAGAAGAAATCTACCTCCACCCACCAGGACACCGACACAAGATTCCCTAACCAGGAAACCTTGACAAGCCGCCTGTCCAACCCCACCCTCAGTGAGGAACCTCCACAATAATGAGGAACCACAAACTGCCAGAAAACGGAAGGGCCACCCCAAACACAGCAGTATAAACAACATGAAAAGGCAGAGAAACACCCAGCAAGTAAAGGAACAGGATAAATGCTCACCCAACCAAACAAAAGAGGAAGAGATAGGGAATCTACCTGATAAAGAATTCCAAATAATGATAGTGAAAATGATCCAAAATCTTGAAATAAAAATGGAATCACAGATAAATAGCCTGGCAGCAAGGACTGAGAAGATGCAAGAACAGTTTAACAAGGACCTATAAGAAATTAAAAAAAAAGTCAATATATAATGAATAATGCAATAAATGAGATCAAAAACACTCTGGATGGAACAAATAGTAGAATAACGGAGACAGAATATAGGATTAGTGAGGTAGAAGATAGAATGGTATAAGTAAATGAATCAGAGAGGAAAAAAGAAAAACGAATTAAAAGAAATGAGGACAATCTCAGAGACCTCCAGGACAGTGTTAAATGCCACAACATTCGAATCATAGGAGTCCCAGAAGAAGAAGACAAAAAGAAAGACCATGAGAAAATACTTGAGGAGATAATAGTGGAAAAATTTCCTAAAATGGGGAAGGAAATAATCACCCAAGTCCAAGAAACCCAGAGAGTCCCAAACAAGATAAACCCAAGGCAAAATACCCCAAGACACATATTAATGAAATTAACAAAGATCAAACACAAAGAACAAATATTAAAAGCAGCAAGGGAAAAACAACAAATAACACACAAGGGGATTCCCATAAGGATAACAGCTGATCTTTCAATAGAAACTCTTCAGGCCAGGAGGGAATGGCAAGACATACTTAAAGTGATGAAAGAAAATAACCTACAGCCCAGATTACTGTACCCAGCAAGGATCTCATTCAAACGTAAAGGAGAAATCAAAAGCTTTACAGACAAGCAAAAGCTGAGAGAATTCAGCACCACCAAACCAGCTCTCCAACAAATACTAAAGGATATTCTCTAGACAGGAGACACAAAAAGGGTGTATAAACTGGAACCCAAAACAATAAAGTAAGTGGCAACGGGATCATACTTATCAATAATTGCTTTAAATGTAAATGGGTTGAATGCCCCAACCAAAAGATAAAGACTGGCTAAATGGATACAAAAGCAAGACCCTTATATATGTTGTCTACAGGAGACCCACCTTGAAACAAGGGACACATACAGACTGAAAGTGAAGGTCTGGGAAAAGATATTCCATGCAAATAGAGATAAAAAGAAAGCAGGAGTAACAATACTAGTATCAGATGAAATAGACTTTAAAACAAAGGCTGTGAAAAGAGATAAAGATGGACGCTACATAATGATCAAAGGATCAATCCAAGAAGAAGATATAACAATTATAAATATACACGCATGCAACATAGGAGCACCACAATATTAAGAGAAATGCTAACAAGTATGAAAGGGGAAATTAACAATAACACAATAATAGTGGGAGACTTTAATATCCCACTCACAGCTATCGATAGATCAACTAAACATAAAATTAGCAAGGAAAGACAAACTTTAAATGATACAATAGACCAGTTAGACCGAATTGATATCTCTAGGACATTTCATCCCAAAACAATTAATTTCACCTTTTTCACAAGCGCACATGGAACCTTCTCCAGGAAAGATCACATCCTGGGCCATAAATCTAGCCTTGGTAAATTCAAAAAAATTGAAATGTTTCCAAGCATCTTTTCTGACCACAGTGCAGTAAGATTAGATGTCAATTACAGGGAAAAAAAAAATATTAACAATTCTAACATATGGAGGCTGAACAACATGCTGCTGAATAGCCAACAAATCACAGAAGAAATAAAAAAAGAAATCAAAATATGCATAGAAATGAATGAAAATGAAAACACAGCAACCCAAAACCTGTGGGACACTATAAAAGTAATGCTAAGGAAGAGGTTCATAGCAATACAGGCTTACCTCAAGAAACAAGAAAAAAGTCAAATAAATAACCTAACTCTACACCTAAAGCAACCAGAAAAGGAAGAACTGAAGAACCCCTGGGTTAGTAGAAGGGAAAAAATTGTAAAAACTCAGGCAGAAATAAATGTGAAAGAAACAAAAGAGACCATAGCAAAAATCAACAAAGTCAAAAGCTGGTTCTTTGAGAGGATAAATAAAATTGACTAACCATTAGCCATCCTCATCAAGAAACAAAGGGAGAAAAATCAAATCACCAAAATTAGAAATGAAAATGGAGAGATCACAACAGAGAACACAGAAATACAAAGGATCATAAGAGACTACTATCAGCAATTATATGCCAATAAAATGGACAACTTGGAAGAAATTGACAAATTCTTAGAAAAGTACAACTTTCCATAACTGAACCAGGAAGAAATAGAAAATCTTAACAGACCCATCACAAGCACGGAAATTGAAACAGTAATCAGAAATCTTGCAGCAAACAAAAGCACAGGACCAGACGGCTTCACAGGTCAATACTACCAAGAATTTAGAGAAAAACTATCACCTTGCCTAAAGTCTTCCAGAAAATTTCAGAGGAAGGTAAACTTCCAAACTCATTCTATGAGGCCACCATCATCCTAACACCAGAACATGAAAACGATGCCACAGAAAAAACTATAGGCCAATATCACTGATGAACATAGATGGAAAAATCCTTAACAAAATTCTAGTAAACAGAATCCAGCAACACATTAAAAAGATCATACATCATGACCAAGTGGACTTTATCCCACTTCTTCAATATCCACAAATCAATCAATGTAATACACCAGATTAACTAGTTGAAAGATAAAATCAATATGATTATCTCAATAGATGCAAAGAAAGCCTTTGACAAAATTCAACATCCATTTATGACAAAAACCCTCCAGAAAGCAGGAATAGAAGGAACATACCTCAACATAATAAAAGCTATATATGACAAACCCACTGCAAACATTATCCTCAATGGTGAAAAATTGAAAGGATTTCCCCTAAAGTCAAGAACAAGACAAAGGTGCCCATTTTCACCACTACTATTCAACATAGTTTTGAAAGTTTTGGCCACAGCAATCAGAGCACACACACACAAAAATAAAATAAATAAATAAATAAATAAAGGGAATCCAGATTGGAAAAGAAGAAGTAAAACTCTCACTGTTTGCAGATGGCATGATCCTTTACATAGAATACCCTAAAGACTCCAACAGAAAATTACTAGAGCTAATCAATAAATATAGTAAAGTTGCAGGATATAAAATCAACACACAGAAATACCTTGCATTACTATACACTAATAATGAGAAAACAGAAAGAGAAATTAAGGAAACAATTCCATTCACCATTGCAACGAAAAGAATGAAATACTTAGGAATACATCTACCTAAAGAAACAAAAGACCTATATATAGAAAACTATAAAACACTGCTGAAAGAAATCAAAGAGGACACTAATAGATGGAGAAATATACCATGTTCATGGATCAGAAGAATCAATATAGTGAAACTAAGTACACTACCCAAAGCAATCTATAGATTCAATGCAATCCCTATCAACCTATCAGTGGTATTTTTCACAGAACGAGAACAAATAATTTCACAATTTGTATGGAAATACAAAAAGCCTCAAATAGGCAAAGCAATCTTGAGAAAGAAGAATGGAACTGGAGGAATCAACCTGCCTGACTTCAGGCTTTACTGCAAAGCTACAGTTATCAAGACAGTATGGTACTGGCACAAAGACAGAAATATAGTCAGTGGAACAAAATAGAAAGCCCAGAGATAAATCTATCCAAAAGTCTACAAGCAATAAATTCTGGAAAGGGTGTGGAGAAAAGGGAACCCTCTTACACTGTTGGTGGGAATGTAAACAAGTACAGCCACTATGGAGAACAGTGTGGAGATTCCTTAAAAAACTGGAAATAGAACAGCCATATGGCCCAGCAATCCCACTGGTGGGCATACACACTGAGGAAACCAGAACTGAAAGAGACACGTGTACCCCAATGTTCATCGCGGCACTGTTCGTAATAGCCAGGACATGGAAGCAACCTAGGTGTCCATCAGCAGATGAATGGATAAGAAACCTGTGATACATATACACAATGGAATATTACTTAGCCATTAAAAAGTATACATTTGAATCAGTTCTAATGAGGTGCATGAAACTAGAGCCTATTATACAGAGTTTATTAAGCCAGAAAGAAAAACACCAATCTAGTATATTAATGAATATATAGGGAATTCAGAAAGATGGTCATGATAACCCTGTATGCGAGACAGCAAAAGAGACACAGATGTATAAAACAGTCTTTTGGACTTTGTGGGAGAGGGTGAGGGTGGTGTGATATTGGAGAATGGCATTAAAACATAGAAATTATCATATGTGAAATGAATCACCGGTCCAGGTTCAAGGCATGATACAGAGTGCTCAGGGCTGGTGCACTGGGATAACCCAGAGGGATGGGATGGGGAGGAAAGTGGGAGAGGGGTTCAGGATGGGGAACACATGGGTGTACACCATGGCGGATTCATGTCAGTGTATAGCAAAACCAATAGAATATTTTAAAGTAATAATAATAATAAAGAAGAAGAAAAAAGAAAAAAAACGAAAAACTATGTGACTTTTTCATGGTTAGTAAAAGATAATGTGTCTCTTAGCATGACCATCAATCCCAGTTTACTTGTGAACAATGGAAATATAGTACTCAAAACTTTAAGTTGTAAAACCAGAATAGTTCAGGGCAAAGCAATATAAGTTTCACTCTAATACTGTTCACCAAACAGGCTTGGATTCAAATCTAGATTCCAATATGCAGTTTTCTAGGAATTTAATCTTAGGCAAGTTATTCAACTTTTCCCAGCAAAATCTCTCATTTTTATTATATCAAATAATAAAATTAGCATTATATCAACCTTCCTCAAAATTTTATGAGTTAATGAGATGATGGGCTGTGAAGATAGGGAATGTTGTACCTGGCCTGGAGTAGGCCCTCAATAGATATTGGTTTCCTTTCTCTTACCACTTGATTACTGCTCTCTGCTCCATAACATATTATTTCAAGCAAGCCTGCTCACCTTGGACTTAGGTTTCTAACACCACTAAACCCTGTGGGATTCTTTCCTGAGTACTAGAGCCCTTTATGAGAATATCAGTTACAGTGGGCATTTGGAATTGAAGAATTCTTCATGCCTTGATGCTGGTTGGGACTACATAAAGGTTACTGATGAGAAGTTTGCTACTTTTCTTTAGAAGATTTTAGAATTTATTCATTATATCTGTTCTGAGTATTTTGTGCGAGAAGCAATATATTTACCCAGCATACTAATGGATATTACAAACTGTTCATTGTTGCCTTTCAGAGCCACAGGGACAAATAAAGTGTCTTCAAAAATGGGAGATTGAGCTAAACCAAAGAGTGTGGGGACAAAAGGAGCAAATCTATCCTTTACTCACTATTTCCCCATAGAAACTGGTTTGCAGCTCTAGTTTGATCCAACTTTTTGTTTTTCTAGCTTTGGTTCTGAGGGTCCCTCTAAGTTGTTTTGTCTCCTCCCACCAAGTGCCTTTTCATTCCCTATACAGTTCTTTCTATTTAACCCAAGCTAATCTAGCCTTTAAGACTTAAATCAGGTGCTATCTTTCCAAAGACAGTGTTTCTTGTATTTATCCCCATACAGTAAACCACTGAACATGTCATCAGGAATCTAGTGGTACTTACTGATAGTTTCCCTCTGCTATTACTGTCTTTCAAATGTAATTACTGCAACAAGGGATGATCCTTAACGTCTATGTCCTCCTCAGCACCTAACATCAAGCATATTTGACAGTAGGGATCTGTGGGTTGATTAACTAAATACCATTTGTGCAATTTTGTAAATCTCTTCAGTTCAGTTCAGTTCAGTCGCTCAGTCGTGTCCGACTCTTTGCGACCCCATGAATCGCAGCACGCCAGGCCTCCCTGTCCATCACAAACTCCCGGAGTTCACTCAAACTCACGTTCATCAAGTCGGTGATGCCATCCACCCACCTCATCCTCTGTTGTCCCCTTCTCCTCCTGCCCCCAATCCCTCCCAGCATCAGAGACTTTTCCAATGAGTCAACTCTTCGCATGAGGTGACCAAAGAACTGGATTTCCGCTTTAGCATCTTTCCTTCCAAAGAACACCCAGGACTGATCTCCTTTAGAATGGACTGGTTGGATCTCCTTGCAGTCCAAGGGACTCTCAAGAGTCTTCTCCAACACCACACTTCAAAGGCATCAATTCTTCGGCGCTCAGCCTTCTTCACAGTCCAACTCTCACATCCATACATGACCACTGGAAAAACTATAGCCTTGACTAGACGGACCTTTGTTGGCAAAGTAATGTCTCTGCTTTTGAATATGCTATCTAGGTTGGCCATAACTTTTGCTCCAAGGAGTAAGCATCTTTTAATTTCATGGCTACAATTACCATCTGCAGTGATTTTGGGGCCAAAAAAATTAAGTCTGACACTGTTTCCATTGTTTCCCCATCTATTTCCCATGAAGTGATGGGACCACATGCCATGGTCTTAGTTTTCTGAATGTTGAGCTTTTTTGTTTTTTTTATTTTTTAACTTTACAATATTGTATTGGTTTTGCCATATATCAACATGAATCTGCCACAGGTATACACGTGTTCCCCATCCTGAACCCTCCTCCCTCCTCCATCCCAATACCATCCCTCTGGGTAGTCCCAGTGCACAAGCCCCAAGCATCCAGTATCATGCATCGAACCTGGACTGGCGACTCCTTTCATATATAATATTACACATGTTTCAATGCCATTCTCCCAAATTATCCCACCCTCTCCCTCTCCCACAGAGTCCAAAAGACTGTTTTATACATCAGTGTATCTTTTGCTGTCTCATATACAGGGTTATTGTTACCATCTTTCTAAATTCCATATATATGCATTAGTATACTGTATTGGTGTTTTTATTTCTGGCTTACTTCACTCTGTATAATCGGCTCCAGTTTCATCCACCTCACTAAAACTGATTCAAATGTATTCTTTTTAATGACTGAGTAATACTTCATTGTGTATATGTACCACAGCTTTCTTATCCATTCATCTGCTGATGGACATCTAGGTTGTTTCCATGTCCTGGCTATTATAAACAGTGCTGCAATGAACATTGGGGTACACGTGTCTCTTTCAATTTCTTTTCACCTTGCCTATAGTTTGCTTTGTTGTGCAGAAGCTTTTAAATTTAATTAGATTCCATTTGTTTATTTTTGCTTTTATTCCCAATACTCTGGGAGGTGGGTCATAGAGGATCCTGTTGTGATTTATGTCCAAGAGTGTTTTGCCTATGTTCTTCTCTATTAATTTTATAGTTTCTGGTCTTAGGTTTAGATCCTTAATCCATTTTGAGTTTGTTTTTGTGTATGCTGTTTAAAAGTGTTCTAGTTTCATTATTTTACAAGTGGTTGACCAGTTTTCCCTGCACCACTTGTTAAAGAGATTGTCTTTAATCCGTTGTATATTCTTGCCTCCTTTGTCAAAGATAAAGTGTCCATAGGTGCATGGATTTATCTCTGGGCTTTCTATTTTGTTCCGTTGATTGATATTTCTGTCTTTGTGCCAGTATCATACTGTCTTGATGACTGTGGCTTTGTGGTAGAGCCTGAAGTCAGGCAGGTTGATTCCTCCAATTCCATTCTTCTTTCTCAAGATTGCTTTGGCTATTCTAGGTTTTTTGTATTTCCATACAAATTGTGAAATTATTTGTTCTAGCTCTGTGAAGAATACCATTAGTAGCTTGATAGGGATTGCATTGAATCTATAAATTGCTTTGGATAGTATACTCATTTTCACTGTATTGATTCTTCCAATCCATGAACATGGTATATTTCTCCATCTATTAGTGTCCTCTTTGATTTCTTTCACCACAAAAAAAGAAAACTACAGACCAATATCTCTGATGAACATAGATGCTAAAATCCTTAACAAAATTCTAGCAATCAGAATCCAACAACACATTAAAAAGATCATACACCATGACCAAGTGGGCTTTATCCCAGGGATGCAAGGATTCTTCAATATCCACAAATCAATCAATGTAATACACCACATTAACAAATTAAAAATTATAAACCATATGATTATCTCAATAGATGCAGAGAAAGCCTTTGGCAAAAGGCAACATCCATTTATGATAAAGACCCTCCAAAAAGCAGGAATAGAAGGAACATACCTCAATATAATAAAAGCTTTAGATGACAAACCCACAGCAAACATTATCGTCAATGGTGAAAAATTGAAAGCATTTCCCCTAAAGTCAGGAACAAGACAAGGGTGCCCACTTTCACCATTACTATTCGACATAGTTTTGGAAGTTTTGGCCACAGCAATCAGAGCAGAAAAAGAAATAAAAGGAATCCAAATTGGAAAAGAAGAAGTAAAACTCTCACCATTTGCAGATGACATGATCCTCAACATAGAAAACCCCTAAAGACTCCACCAGAAAATTACTAGAGCTAATCAATGAATATAGTAAAGTGGCAGGATATAAAATCAACACACAGAAATCCCTTGCATTCCTATACATTAATAATGAGAAAATAGAAAGAGAAATTAAGGAAACAATTCCATTCACCATTGCAACGAAAAGAACAAAATACTTAGAAATATATCTTCCTAAAGAAACAAAAGACCTATATATAGAAAACTATAAAACACTGGTGAATGTTGAGCTTTAAGCCAACTTTTTCACTCTCCTCTTTCACTTTCATCAAGAGGTTTTTTAGTTCCTCTTCACTTTCTGTCATAAGGGTGGTATCATCTGCATATCTGAGATTACTGAGATTTCTCCCAGCAATCTTGATTCCAGCTTGTGCTTCTTCCAGCCCGGCATTTCTCATGATGTACTCTGCATATAAGTTAAATAAGCAGGGTGACAATATACAGCTTTTCCTACTCCTTTTCCTATTTGGAACCAGTCTGTTGTTCCATGTCCAGTTCTAACTGTTGTTTCCTGACCTGCATATAGGTTTCTCAAGAGGCAGGTCAGGTGATCTAGTATTCCCATCTCTTTCAGAATTTTCCACAGTTTATTGTGTCCACACAGTCAAAGGCTTTGGCATAGTCAATAAAGCAGAAATAGATGTTTTTCTGGAACTCTCTTGCTTTTTCCATGATCCAGTGGATGTTGGCAATTTGACCTCTGGTTCCTCTGCTTTTTCTGAAACCAGCATGAACATCTGGAAGTTCACAGTTCATGTATTTCTGAAGCCTGTCTTGGAGAATTTTGAGCATTACTTTACTAGTGTGTGAGATGGGTGAAATTGTGCGGTAGTTTGAGCATTCTTTGGCCTTGCCTTACTTTCTGATTGGAATGAAATCTGACCTTTTCCAGTCCTGTGGCCACTGCTGAGTTTTCCTAATTTGCTGGCATATTGAGTACAGCACTTTCACAACATCATCTTTCAGGATTTGAAATAGCTCAACTGGAATTCTATCACCTCCACTGGCTTTTTTCGTAGTGATGCTTTCTAAGGCCCACTTGACTTCACATTCCAGGATGTCTGGTTCTAGGTGAGTAATCACACCATCGTGATTATCTGGATCATGAAGATCATTTTTTGTACAGTTCTTCTGTGTATTCTTGCCACCTCTTCTTAATATCTTCTGCTTCTGTTAGGTCCCTAGCATTTCTGTCCTTTATCGAGCCGATCTTTGCATGAAATGTTCACTTTGTATCTCTAATTTTCTTGAAGAGATCTCTAATCTTTCCCCTTTTTTTGTGTGTGTTCCTGTATTTCTTTCATTGATTGCTGAGGAAGGCTTTCTTATCCCTTCTTGCTATTTTTTGGATCTCTGCATTCAGATGCTTATATCTTTCCTTTTCTTCTTTGCTTTTCGCTTCTCGTCTTTTCACAGCTATTTTTAAGGCCTCCCCAGACAGCCATTTTGCTTTTTGGAATTTCTTTACCATGGGGATGGTCTGGATACCTGTCTCCTGTACAATGTCACGAACCTCATTCCATAGTTCATCAGGCACTCTATCTATCAGATCTAGGCCCTTAAATCTATTTCTCACTTCTACTGTATAATCATAAGAAATTTGATTTAGGTCATACCTGAATGGTCTAGTGGTTTTCCCTACTTTCTTCAATTTAAGTCTGAATTTGGCAATAAGGACTTAATGATCTGAGCCATAGTCTGCTCCTGGTCTTATTTTGCTGACTGTATAGAGCTTCTCCATCTTTGGCTGCAAAGAATACAATCAATCTGATTTCGGTGTTGACCATCTGGTGATGTCCATGTGTAGAGTCTTCTCTTGTGTTGTTGGAAGAGGGTGTTTGCTATGACCAGTGTGTTCTCTTGGCAAAACTCTATTAGCCTTTGCCCTGCTTTGTTCTGTATTCCAAGGCCAAATTTGCCTGTTACTCCAGGTGTTTCTTGACTTCCTACTTTTGCATTCCAGTCCGGTATAATGAAAAGGACAACATTTTGCGTGTTAGTTCTAAAAGGTCTTGTAGGTCTTCATAGAACAGTTCAGCTTCAGCTTCTTCAGCATTACTGGTTGGGGCATAGACTTGGATTCCTCTGATATTGAAAGGTTTGTCTTGGAAACGAACAGAGATCATTCTGTCATTTATGAGACTGCATCCAAGTACTGCATTTCGGACTCTTTCATTGACCATGATAGCTACTCCATTTCTTCTAAGAGATTCCTGCCTGCAGTAGTAGATATTGGTCATCTGAGTTACATTCACCCATTCCAGTCCATTTTGGTTTGCTGATTCCTAGAATGTCTACGTTCACTCTTGCCATCTCCTGTTTGACTACTTCCAGTTTGCCTTGATTCACGGACCTGACATTCCAGGTTCCTATGCAATATTTCTCTTTACAGCATTGGACCTTGCTTCTATCACCAGTCACATGCACAACTGGGTATTGTTTTTGCTTTTGCTCCATCCCTTCATTCTTTTTGGAGTTATTACTCCACTAATCTCCAATAGCATATTGGGCACCTACCGACCTACTCCGACATGGGAAGTTCCTCTTTCAGTATTCTATCATTTTGCCTTTTCATACTGTTCATGGGGTTACGAATCTCTTCCCTGGGCCTAATCATAAGTTTCTATAGTCATGACTTGTATATTTTACCTACTGAGGAGATTTACCCACCTCTTCTAACTGAGAGTCCCTTGGACTACAAGGATATCATATCAGTCAATCTTAAAGGAAATCTATCCTGAATATTCATTGGAAGGACTGATGCTGAAGCTGAAACTCCAATACTTTGGCCACCTGATGTGAAGAACTGGGACATTGGAAAAAACCCTGATGCTGGGAAAGGTTGAAGACAGGAGGAGAAGGGGATAACAGAGGACAAGATGGTTGAATGGCATCACTGACTCGATGGCCATGAGTTTGAGCAAACTCCAGGAGTGGTTGATGGACAGGGAAGCATGGTGTGCTTCAGTCCATGGAGTCACAAATAGTTGGACATGGCTGAGTCACTGAAGTAAACTAACTGATTTAGTATCTTTAATGTATGCCATTGCTCCAGATTAGTCTGCCCAGTTCTTAGGTTGCTTTTATGGAATTATATACCCATATGCTATGTATGATTGGAGTTAGTCTGAGTAGTTCCAAGGTCTCTTACTTGTCTCTAACTACTCTCTTGTTCTAAGAAACGCCGAAGCCTCTCTCAGTGGCATGAAGTTTTAGATGTGGTAAACATGGTAACAATGTCACGTGTGAGACATATATGAAAAACCATATAATGCAAAGGGAAAAGAATGTGTTGCAAGAGAAATATATATAGAGAGAATAATAGCAGGGTTTGAGCATGAAGAAACAGTTCTGAAGAGGTGGGATGAGATTTGAGGCAGAAGAAACAGCCCAAGTAAAGTAATGTGGGATCAAAAGTTTGTAGAATGTATGGAAAAGAGTGAATACTTGGTTTAGAAAAGGTTGTTTACAGGATAAGAGTGAGAAGTGGAAGGGAAAATTTATATGTATTTTGGGAGTAAATACATGAGTATTTGGGATCACATTCTGAAGGCCTCTGATTACCAGGCTAAAGTCCTTGGGCATAGAGGGCCACTAAATGCCTTTGAGCATGGCAAGAGCTATAAAGATTATTTTCATTAGGTCAGATTAAACTGAGAATGATGAGCCACTGAGTATGCCCATTACAAAATGAAGGAGGTTAGTGTGTGCACTAACTGTAATCTATCCTACCAATGGATGTTGGTGCAGCCTAATGAAAATCATTTCCTGGTAGAAACATTTGGAGTGTATCACCACATCTATCTAAGCATATACTGATATTGATTTCTACTCTTGCCTGGAAAATCCCATGGATGGAGGAGCCTGGTAAGCTGCAGTCCATGGGGTCGCTAAGAGTCAGACACGACTGAGCGACTTCACTTTCACTTTTCACTTTCATGCATTGGAAGAGGAAATGGCAACCCACTCCAGTGTTCTTGCCTTGAGAATCCCAGGGATGGCGGGGCCTGGTGGGCTGCCATCTATGGGGTCGCACAGAGTCGGACACGACTGAAGTGACTTAGCAGCAGCATGGCAGTGTAATTTCATATTTGTTGTCTTTTTGTCTGGAGTTGAGTGAAAGGAGATGACCCAGGTGGAAAAATCAGATTTAGGAAATGAAAAAGAATAGCAAAAGTCACTAATAATCAGTAAATTAAAACAGCAACAGCAACAAATAGACTTCTTTTCCAGCAGTGAGCTTTTCCTCCCAAGTGCTCCTTCAGGTATTGTCTACACTGGCACAGATTCAAGAAAAGTGAATTACACACATTCAGTTCACTTAGACAGTGTGCCAAGTTTTCCTTACTGCCAGAGCCATATGGTTGTAATTGAGTCTTCTTGGGAAGAAATCTAGCTTGAGATTATCTTTGACACATGTAATGATCCACTGTATAGAGAAACTTTATAAATCGTGCCCTTTTATATGAATCCCAGCACTTGGATAGCTCTTTTTTTTCCCAGACAGACAAAACCAGAGTTCCATTTCAGCCAAAAATAAGTGAGTAGATACCTACTCATTGTAAGTTATGGGTACCAATAAGGTCCTTTTCTTCTGTAGTATATACCTGCCTTGCTGTGGTTATTTACTTATTCTAAGATACTTGGCACCCAGGAACAGCCTCTTCCCTCTGATAGTTGATTGTTTTTTCTAGGAAGACTGAGGCCATTTGATATAAACTTCTTTGTTGGTCTTTTAAGAGATGCATCATTTTATAAATAACCCCAGAATTATTCTTTTTCCATCTCTCTCTCTTCATCCTCCTCTTCTAGAATAACCTATTGAATTACATTTTCTTTTTTTTTTTAAATTTTATTTTATTTTTAAACTTTACATAACTGTATTAGATTTGCCAAATATCAAAATGAATCCGCCACAGGTATACATGTGTTCCCCATCCTGAACCCTCCTCCCTCCTCCCTCCCCATTCCATCCCTCTGGGTCGTCCCAGTGCACCAGCCCCAAGCATCCAGTATCGTGCATTGAACCTGGACTGGCAACTCATTTCATACATGATATTTACATGTTTCAATGCCATTCTCCCAAATCTTCCCACCCTCTCCCTCTCCCACAGAGTCCATAAGACTGTTCTATACATCAGTGTCTCTTTTGCTGTCTCGTACACAGGGTTATTGTTACCATCTTTCTAAATTCCATATATATGCGTTAGTATACTGTATTGGTGTTTTTCTTTCTGGCTTACTTCACTCTGTATAATAGGCTCCAGTTTCATCCACCTCATTAGAACTGATTCAAATGTATTCTTTTTAATGGCTGAATAATACTCCATTGTGTATATGTACCACAGCTTTCTTATTCATTCATCTGCTGATGGACATCTAGGTTGCTTCCATGTCCTGGCTATTATAAACAGTGCTGCGATGAACATTGGGGTACTCGTGTCTCTTTCCCTTCTGGTTTCCTCAGTGTGTATGCCCAGCAGTGGGATTGCTGGATCATAAGGCATGTCTATTTCCAGTTTTTTAAGGAATCTCCACACTGTTCTCCATAGTGGCTCTACTAGTTTGCATTCCCACCAACAGTGTAAGAGGGTTCCCTTTTCTCCACACCCTCTCCAGCATTTATTACTTGTAGACTTTTGGATCGCAGCCATTCTGGCTGGTGTGAAATGGTACCTCATAGTGGTTTTGATTTGCATTTCTCTGATAATGAGTGATGTTGAGCATCTTTTCATGTGTTTGTTAGCCATCTGTATGTCTTCTTTGGAGAAATGTCTATTTAGTTCTTTGGCCCATTTTTTGATTGGGTCATTTATTTTTCTGGAGTTGAGCTGTAGGAGTTGCTTGTATATTCTCAAGATTAGTTGTTTGTCAGTTGCTTCATTTGCTATTATCTTCTCCCATTCTGAAGGCTGTCTTTTCACCTTGCTAATAGTTTCCTTTGATGTGCAGAAGCTTTTAAGTTTAATTAGGTCCCATTTGTTTATTTTTGCTTTTATTTCCAATATTCTGGGAGGTGGGTCATAGAGGATCCTGCTGTGATGTATGTCAGAGAGTGTTTTGCCTATGTTCTCCTCAAGGAGTTTTATAGTTTCCGGTCTTATGTTTAGATCTTTAATCCATTTTGAGTTTATTTTTGTGTATGGTGTTAGAAAGTGTTCTAGTTTCATTCTTTTACAAGTGGTTGACCAGATTTCCCAGCACCACTTGTTAAAGAGATTGTCTTTAATCCATTGTATATTGTTGCCTCCTTTGTCAAAGATAAGGTGTCCATATGTGCATGGATTTATCTCTGGGCTTTCTATTTTGCTCCATTGATCTATATTTCAATCTCATTCTCTATTTGATTCCACCTCTCCCATCAACACAGACTTTTTTAAAATTAATTATTATTATTATTTTACTTTACAATATTGTATTGGTTTTGCCATACATCAACATGAATCTGCCATGGGTGTATATGTGTTACCCATCCTGAACCCCCCCTCCCACCTCCCTCCCCATCCCATCCCTCTGGGTCATTCCAGTGCACCAGCCCTGAGCACCCTCTATCATGCATCGAACCTGGACTGGCGATTCATTTCACATATGATAATTTACATGTTTCAATGCCATTCCCCCAATTCATCCCACCCTCTCCCTCTCCCACAGAGTCCAAAAGACTGTTCTATACATCTGTGTCTCTTCTGCTGTCTCACATACAGGGTTATCATGACCAGCTTTCTAAATTCCATATATATGCATTAGGATACTGTATTGGTGTTTTCTTTCTGGCTTACTTCACTCTATAATAGGCTCCAGTTTCATCCACCTCATTAGAACTGATTCAAATGTATACTTTTTAATGGCTGAGTAATATTACATTGTGTATATGTACCACAGCTTTCTTATCCATTCGTCTGCTGATGGACATCTAGGTTGCTTCCATGTCTTGGCTATTATGAACAGTGCCATGATGAACACTGGGGTACATGTGTCTCTTTCAATTCTGGTTTCCTTAGTGTGTATGCCCAGCAGTGGGATTGCTGGGTCATATGTCAGTTCTATTTCTAGTTTTTTAAGGAATCTCTATACTGTTCTCCATAGTGGCTGTACTAGTGTGCATTCCCACCAACAGTGTAAGAGGGTTCCCTTTTCTCCACACCCTCTCCAGCATTTATTGCTTGCAGACTTTTGGATAGCAGCCATTCTGACTGGCATGAAATGGTACCTCATTGTGGTTTTGATTTGCATTTCTCTGATAATGAGTGATGTTGAGCATCTTTTCATGTGTTTGTTAGTCATCTGTATGTCTTCTTTGTAGAAATGGCTGTTTAGTTCTTTGGCCCACTTTTTGATTGGGTCATTTATTTTTCTGGAATTGAGCTGCAGGAGTTGCTTGTGTATTTTTGAGATTAAATCTTTGACTGTTGCTTTGTTTGCTACTATTTTCTCCCATTTCGAAGACTGTCTTTTCACCTTGCTTATAGTTTCCTTGCAGTGCAGAAGCTTTTAATTTTAATTAGGTCCCATTTGTTTATTTTTTGCTTTTATTTCCAATATTCTGAGAAGTGTGTCATAGAGGATCCTGCTGTGGTTTATGTCAGAGAGCAACACAGACTTCTGAGCCTCTACCTTATGTATGTGCTCAATTACTCCACATCCTGAAACAATTTCACTTTTCTTCCTTTTCCTGCTTTTCTTGTTAGCTGTGTTATTCTTTCATTACCAAAGTACTACATCCATCTCCTCTCTGCCCACATAGTAATCATAGTTAGTTTACTGACTACTTTATGTACCTTAACTGGTTTAATTTTCACAATAATTACTTGGAGTGGGTGCTATTTTTTATTACCCTTCCAGTTTTACAAATGAAGACATATACTCATGATGAAGTCAAGAAACTTGCCAAAGGTCACACAAATAATAAGCGGTAAAGCCTGGATTCAAACTCAGGCTATTTGAGTCCAGAGTTGATGGTTTTTACCATTATACTATGGGTTTCATTGGTGGCTCAGTGGTAATTTGCCTGCCAATGAAGGAGATGCAGGTTAAGTCCCTGAGTTGGGAAAATCCCCTGAAGAGGGAAATGACAATTCATTCAAGTATACTTGCCTGGGAAATCCCACGGAGAGAGGAGCCTGGAAGGTTACAGTACATGGGGTCACAAAGACTCAGACAAAACTTAACAACTGAACAAAAGCAACAACAATCATGCTATATTCTCTCCAAGTAACACTTTTGGAGATCAATGACCTTTTAGTCCAAACAACCCTTCAGTGTTTATTTAGTCCTTTTGAATCTGTTCTTGAAATACTTGAAATCAGTTTTTTCCTTGGTTCCACTGACTAAACACTGTCTTAGGTTTTCCATTATTTCTATCACTGTTCTTGGTCTTCTTTGTTGGTTCCTCTTACCTTTGTTTCTTTGCCTTCAGTTTGAAGCCCTCTGTGTCCAATTCTAATAATTTTGTCCTTTGAATGACATGTTTAATTTCACAGTTTGATTATCATTCATGTGGACAAATCCCAAACTACTCTCATGATTTACATAGATTCAGCAAGTCTCATTGTTTCAAAAAAAAAGTTAAGGTTTATTTGGAACCAACCACTGTGAACTAGAGATACCAAGGGAACATTTCATGGAACAATGGTCAGAATAAAGGGCAGAAATGGTATAGACGTAAAAGAAGCAGAAGATATTAAGAAGAGGTGGCAAGAACACACAGAAGAACTATACAAAAAAGATTTTAATGACCCAGATGATCACGATGGTGTGATCACTCACCTAGAGCCATACATCCTGGAATGTGAAGTCAAGTGGGCCTTAGGAAGCATCACTACGAAAAAATAAGTGGAGATGATGGAATTCCGGTTGAGTTATTTCAAATCTTAAAAGATGATGCTGTGAAAGTGCTACACTCAAAATGCCTGCAAATTTGGAAAATTCAGCAGTGGCCACACGACTAGAAAATGTCAGTTTTCAATCCAATCCCAAAGAAAGGCAATGCCAAAGAATGTTCAAACTACCACACAATTGGACTCATCTTACATGCTAGCAAAGTAATGCTCAAAATTCTCCAAGCTAAGCTCCAACAGTATATTAACTGGGAATTTCCAGATGCTCAAGCTGGATTTAGAAAAGGCAGAGGAACCAGCGATCAAATTGGCAACATCCATTGAAAAATAGAAAAAGCAAGAGAATTCCACAAAAACATCTGCTTCATTGACTATGCCAAAGCCTTTGACTGTGTGGATCACTAGAAACTGTGGAACATTCTTAAAGAGTTGGGAATACCAGACCACCTGACCTGCCTCTTGAGAAACCTATATGCAGGTCAAGAAGCAACAGTTAGAACCAGACATGGAACAACAGATGGGTTCCAAATTGGGAAAGCAGTACGTCAAGGCTGTGTATTGTCATCCTGCTTATTTAACTTCTATGCAGAGTACATCATGAGAAACGCTGGGCTGGAAGAAGCACAAGCTGCAATCAAGATTGCCGGGAGAAATCTCAATAACCTCAGATATGCAGATGACA
Source organism: Bubalus bubalis (assembly GCF_019923935.1). Taxonomy (NCBI): domain Eukaryota; kingdom Metazoa; phylum Chordata; class Mammalia; order Artiodactyla; family Bovidae; genus Bubalus; species Bubalus bubalis. Next base: position 69,277,900 of record NC_059181.1, read on the forward strand.
CCACCCTTATGGCAGAAAGTGAAGAGGAACTGAAGAGCCTCTTGATAAAAGTGAAAGAGGAGAGTGAAAAAGCTGGTTTGAAAACTCACCGTTCAAAAAATGAATTCATGGTATCTGGTCCCATGAAAAATTAATGGGGAAAAAGTGGAAACACTGACAGACTTTATATTTTTAGGCTCCAAAATCACTGCAGATGGTGGCTGCAGCCATGAAATTATAAAACACTTGCTCCTTGGAAGAAAAGCTATGACAAACCTAGACAGAATAATAAAAAGCAGAGACCTTACTTTGCCAACAAAGGTGCATCTAGTCAAAGCTATGGTTTTTCCAGTAGTCGTGTATGGATTGGAGAGTTGGACCATAAAGAAAGCTGCACACTGAAGAATTGATGCTTTTGAACTGTGGTGTTGGAGAAGACTCATGAGAGTCCCTTGGACTGCAAGGAGATCATACCAGTCAGTGCTAATGTCCTAAATATTCATTGGAAGGACTGATGCTGAAGCTGAAGGTCCAATAGTTTGGCCATCTGATGCAAAGAATTGACTCACTGGAAAAGACCCTGATGCTGGGAAAGATTGAAGGCACAGGAGGAGAAGGGGATGACAGAGAATGAGATGATTGAAAAGTATCACCGACTCAATGGACATGAGTTTGAGCAAGTTCTGGGAGTTGGTGATGGACAGGGAAGTGTGGCTTGCTGCAGTCCATGAGGTCGTAGAGTCAGACATGACTGAGTGACTGAACTAAACTGAACTGTGAACTAGGGCTATCATGCTACCATCACAAAAGAGTTTCTGAAAGTGAGAGTTATAACTCACTCCCCACACTTCTATCTTCCTCCTCATGACTTTTTCTTTTTTGCAATTGTACTTTCATTTATCAAAACCCCAAACCTTGAAGTGATTCTCCTACTTACTTGCTTCTTGGTTCTCCCATTAATTTAGTCAATAAATAAACACTTAAGAAATACTTATTGAGCTTCTACTATGTTACAGATTCTGTGCAAGATACTGGGGATATAACGTATAACTGTTAACCAGTTTACTGCCTTCATAAAGCTTAAAATACCTCTAAAATCTCTTGCCTTACTCTTTACCAACAGCCTTTTTCAGGTTTCAGTGATTTCACAGCTAGAAATATTCTGTAGATTCAAAGATGATGGCGATCCATACTGCTGTTTATTTAGATTCAAAGGGGCAGAAGTAAAGTCATTGGTTGTAAACTACAGGAAAGATAGGTTTTTTGTCAAGTAATATATAGATTGATTTTTCAACACCTACCTCTTCCGACAGAATGATTTTGAACTAGCTAGCACACTGTCATTGTAAGTATGTAAACACTAGTCAGCTTCATTCATTTATTCATGTAACAGATGTTTATTGTGTGCCTACCATTTTCAAGCTCTGTGTTAGACTGTGTGTATACACAAATAAAAAAGATATAAAATGTCCTTATGTTCATGGAGATTATTTTCTAGAAAAGGTAACTCTTTTAATCATGGAGCTGGTAAATATAATTTTAGCAGTTGTTGGGAGGCTGAACTAGATAATACTGAACCCCCAACTCTAGGAATTCATAATTCTGAAGTCTCCCTCCCCCTGGCTACTTTTCTTTACACCACCTGTGTTAGAACCAGACAAGTCTTTCCCAAATAGAGATTTGATAATATTACTTCCAGGATCAAGTGACTCCAATATTGCCTCACTGACAACAATAACAACAAATTTGACATGGGCAAAAGGCTCTCAGTGATCTCATCCCACTTTTTTTCCTACCCTTTAACTCCTTATTTTCCTCTATAAATTCTCAGCTTTTGCAAGGTGGCCTATTTTTTTTTTTTGCCTGTCAAACATACCTGTGGCAGGACTACACATAGATCTAGGTCAATGTATCTTTAATCCATTTAACTCATTCATTCATTTAACAACTGTACTTGAGTACTTACTCTGTGCCAAGTACTATTCTAGGTGCTAAAACAGTAAACAGAATTAGTAAACTCATGTCCTTCAAAGAATGTGCACATTACATGGCTTCTTACATTCACTTTTTGCCTCATAGGAGGGTCCTTTCTAAGAGCCCTTATCTAGATATAGGATGATTTTATGGTATAGGGCAACTAAGCTGGAGATACACCAAGAAGAAGAAACATGGTTTAAATGGTAACTGTGAAAGAAAATGTATTTCTTCTTTTGTCTGAATCTGTGTAGTGAATGAAGAGGGTCAGTAAGCTATTTTGGGTGGTTTATGGCCATAAATCTCTGAAAACAGGCCAGGAGGAGGTTATTTTAAACATAATAACAGATCTATCTTTCTTATGGCATCTGAGATAGATAACATTATTTTTGTCTAGCTGAGAGAACATGATGAGAGGACAAACGATGTTGTTGGACAGTGCCTTTTGTGGGGGAAAGGTATAATATTGATTATATTTTACATATAAAATTATATTTCCTACTTTTATCCCTGGTTTACTTGTTCTTACTTGTAAAAACAATCTTGGACTTGAAGTTAGTCTGAATCTTTTTCTCTCAAGTGCCATGTAACTAATTTTACATGAATTAGAAGACAATGAAATACAAACTTCCTCAGGATCTCTGAGGCAGCTGCCTACAATAGGCTCCAAATTGGCTTCTGTGATCTTTTTCTCTTCTAGGCACTGTTAGACTTAACACATGTTTCTAAATTCCTCTCTGTTCTCTGAGAATAAGCATCAGTGTATTGAAATGCAGGATAGTGTATGTAGTGAACTGTGAATTAAGAGATTTGGGCCTTTCCCTGATGTTACCACTAACTAAATGTATAAACAAGCTATTTCCTTTTCGTGGAACTCAGTTCTCTATCTGTAAAGTAAGGGGATTGGAATAGACAATCCTTCAAATTCCATTCCAACTTGACATTCTGGGATTCTAGTGGGACGGATCATTGATTGAGTTTGCCTTGGCTTGACATCATTGTGTATTGGTTATCCATGGTGACAAAATCCCCACAAACTGTAGGGGTGAGCTGCTTTATTTTTAGGGATTAAGGTTTTCTTCATTCTTTTTGAAGGCACGCTGACTCTTCTGGGTTATAATTCAGAGTGTGGAGTTAATGAGGCCAAGATCATAAGAGTCATTTACCATATGAGCCAGCTAGTTTTGTTTGTTTCCTAGCTGCAGCCTATATCTTAACAGTATTCCCCATCTCCCTTCCGATCATTTTACCAATACAAGTTTCAATAGAAGTGCTGGTTATCTTTAAGACTGGGAAAGGAGCTCGAGTGACATTTAGGCAATAGTATCTCTGCACAGATAAGGTTAACATAATCAGTAGAGATCATCATGATTTCTGGAGGTAACTCTCTCCCTTACATCAGCCAGATTGAGTACATGACAAGAATAGTCAACTAAAGACCAGCCAGAAAACGTATACAGGTGCCTCTGCTTTGTCAGTTGAAGGTAGTACCTCTGACAACTATGAGCCAAATTATGGTCTGGAAATGTGAAGATGAAAGAACTGTTCTCAGTGAAAGTCATCTGGGTTCTGTTTCTGGGTTTGAGCTTAAAACATAAAATTTTCAGGCATTTGAGATGAGTCTTTCAGATGCTTGAGACTTTTTAAAAAATTTTCATTTGAACTCAGGTAAGGAATGAAATCTTCATTATTCTGTGCTGTGATAGTTTTGGTTGACTAAGAAGGAAAACCTAGCACATTGTGTGTACTGAATCATCACCAGTTACAGTACACATCAATGATTCTCATATATGACCAATATAATTGACTGAGGTCACCAAAGAGCCTCCTCATGGCCATGGTTTATTTCTTTGTCTTGAATAAAATATGTCCTAGCTGGGCTACTCTGTAAAAATAAAACTTAAAGATTAATAGCGGTGGCTCAAGCAACTGAGCTTTCTAACAGAGACTTATCCAAAATATGGACAAGGAAAAGGGAGAGTAGGAGAAGCAAACAAGGAGGAATAAGGGCACTATTGAAATAGTAAGTACTTTCAAGGAGTATTCAAGGCAAGGCTGGGCGTATCATGGAAGAGATATCTGTTCAAGATAAGTCATTATAATAGATAACTTATAAATACAGGGAATAAAGAGATTAGAAGTCAAATATATCTGGATTTGAATTCTGCCCATTTCACTAATTGGCTGTGTAACCTTGGGCAAATCACCTAATCACACTGAGGCTCTGTTTTCTTATTTGTTAAATGGGGGTGAAAATAGTAATTATCTCACAAACATTAGTTCTCTGTTGTTTCAGCTCTAAGTGGTTAGATTTTATGCAGTTACTCTTCCAAACCTATTCCCTCCATATCTAGGCTTATAATGGAGATCACACTCCATATGTACTATATATAAAATTCAAAGACTGATTCTCATTTATAAACAGACATAAATGGCAGATAGTTCTTCCTAAGAGCAGGTTTCAATGGGGTAGAAGGCAGAACTGAGGTTAGGGGATATAGTCATGAAGCAGTTATTAAACATAAGCACTGTCCTAAGCTCTTTACATACATTAGCTTACCATTACCACCAAATTTTACTAAGTAAGAGATAATATGCTTTTTTTTATAAATTAGGAAGTGAAGGTTCAGGTAATTATTTTGCCCAAGGCTAATAAGCATGAGAATGTCTGAACTGGGATTCAACCCCAGGAAAATGTGACTTTCAAGCATGAGTTCTTTCCTTTTCTTTCCATAAAAATTCATTGGATTCTAAAAGCAACTCTGTGAAGTAGCTGATAGAGATTATTATCTTCATAAAGTGGAATGCAAAGAAATTTAGTGAATTGCTACAGTGAGTTTCAAAACCAGAAATAGAATTTTGGATGCTCTTAGTGCTCATCTCAATCACACTAATTGACTCCCTTCTCAGTATATTGGTAATGTAGGCAGTTCTTCAAGAGTAGAGCACATGGGTCCATTCTCCATGGTATGTACTCCAACAGATGTTGGGGTAAAAAAATTAGTAGAGGATAAATAAAGTGATGCAAAACTCACAAAATTATCTTAGGAATCCCTATCTTTTGATTTTGAGCTGTGACTATTCAATTTTTTTTTGAGTCAATTACTCCTATGAAAATATGATGGAAATTAGTGGACTCTTGCCAGAAAAGGGCACATTCTACAAATTATTTCAAGTGTTTGATATTCTGAGACTATCCAATTTATAAATTTTTATCTTAGAAAAAGAGAAGTCACCAGGGCCACAAAGATGTGTTATTCAAAGTACGCTGTTGTTATTCAGTCTCTCAGTTTTGTCTCTTTGTGACCCAATGAACTGCAGCACACAAGGCTTCCCTGTCCTTTACTATCTCCTGAAATCTGCTCAAATTCATGTTCATTGAGTCAGTAATGCTATCTAACTATCTCATCCTCTTCTGCCCTCTTCTCCTTTTGCATTGAATCTTTCCCAACATCAGGGTTTTTTTATTTTTTTATTTTTTTCCAATGAGTCATCTCTTCCCATCAGGTGGCCAAAGAATTGGAGCTTCAGCTTCAACATCAGTTTTTCTAATGAATATTTAGGACTGATTTCTTTTAGCATTGACTGGTTTGATCTCCTTGCAGTCCAAGAGACGCTCAAGAGTCTTCTCCAACACCAAAGTACAAAAGCATTGATTATTTAGCACTCAGCTTTCTTTATGTTCCAACTCTCACATCCATACATGACTATTGGAAAAACCATAGTTTTTACTAGCTGGACCTTTGTCGGCAAAGTAATGTCTCTGCTTTTTAATTTGCTGTCTAGGTTTATCATAGCTTTTCCTCAAAGGAGCAAGGGTATTTTAATTTCATGGATGCAGTCACCATCTGCAGTGACTTTGGAACCCAAGAAAATAAATTCTGTCACTGTTTCCATTTTTTCCCAATTTTATTTGACATAAAGTGATGGGGCCTGATGCCATGATCTTCATTTTTTCAATGTTGAATTTTAAGCCAGCTTTTTCACTCTCCTCTTTCATTTTCATCAGGAAGCTCTTAGTTACTCTCCCCTTTTTGCCTCAGGGGTGGTGTCATCTGTGTATATGAGGTTATTGATATTTCTCCCGACAGTCTTGATTCCAGCTTGTGCTACATCCAGACTGACATTTTGCATCATGTACTCTGCATATAAGTTAAATAAGCAGGATGACAATATACAGCCTTGTCGTACTCCCAATTTTGAACTAATCTCTTGTTCCATGTCTGTTTATAATTGTTGTATCTTGACCTGCATACAGATTTCTCAAGAGGCCGGTAAAGTGGTCTGGTATTCCCATCTCTTTAAGAATGTTCCACAGTTTGTTGTGATCCACACAGTCAAAGACTTTGGCATAGTCAATGACACAGATGTTTTTGTGGAACTCTTGTTTTTCTATGATTCAACGGATGTTGGCAATTTGATCTCTGGTTCTTCTGCCTTTTCTAAATCCAGCTTGAGCATCTGGAAATTCCTGGTTAATGTACTGTTGAAGCCTAACTTGGAGAATTTTGAGCATTACTTTGCAAGTGTGTAAGATGAATGCAATTGTGCCGTAGTTCAAACATTTTTTGGCACTAACTTTCTTTGGGAATGGAATGAAAACTGACCTTTTCCAGTCTTGTGGCCACTGCTGAGGTTTCCAAATTTGCTGTTATATTGAGTGCAGCACTTTAACAACATCATCTTTTAGGATTTGAAATAGCTCAACTGGAATTCCATCACCTCCACTAGCTTTGTATTTAGTGATGCTTCCTAAGGCCCACTTGACTTCACATTTCAGTGTATCTGGCTGTAGGTGAGTGATCACACAGACGTAGTTATCTGGGTCATGAAGATCCTTTTTGTATAGTTCTTCTGTGTATTCTTGCCACCTCTTCTTAATATCTTCTGCTTCTGTTAGGTTATACCATTTCTGACCTTTATTGTGCCCATCTTTGCATTAAATATTCCCTTGGGATGTCTAATTTTCTTGAAGAGGTCTCTAGTCTTTCCCATTCTGTTGTTTTCCTCTATTTCTTTGCATTGATCACTGAGGTAGGTTTTCTTATCTCACCATGCTATTCTTTGAAACTCTGCATTCAAATGGGTATATCTTTCATTTTCTCTGCCTTTAGCTTCTCTTCTTTTCTTAGCTATTTGTACATCCTCCTCAGACAACAATTTTGCCTTTTTGCATTTCTTTTTCTTGTTGATGGTCTTGATCACTTGATCACTGCCTCCTGTACAATGTCACAAACCTTTTCCCATAGTTCTTCAGGCACTCTGTCTATCAGATCTAATTCCTTGAATCTATTTCTCACTTTCACTGCATAATCATAAGGGATTTGATTTAGTTCATACCTGAATGGTCTAATGGTTTTCCCTATTTTTTTCCATTTAAGTCTGAATTTGGCAATAAGGAGTTCATGATATGAAGCACAGTCAGCTCCCAGTCTTGTATTTTTCTGACTTTATGATGCTTCCTCATTTTTGTATGCAAAGAATATAATCAATCTGAGTTTGGTATTGACCATCTGGTAATGTCCATGTGTAGTCTTCTCTTGTGTTGTTAGAAGAGGGTATTTGCTATGACCAGTGTGTTCTCTTGGCAAAACTCTGTTAGTCTTTGCCCTGCTTTCTTTTGTACACCAAGTCCAAATTTACCTGTTATTCCAGGTAACTCTTGACTTCCTACTTTTGCATTCCAGTCCCCTATGATGAAAAGGACATCCTTTTGGGGTGTTACTTCTAGAAGTTCTTTTAGGTCTTCATAGAATCATTCAACTTCAGCTTTTTCAGCATTACTAGTTGGGGCCTAGCCTTGGATTACTGTGATATTGAATGATTTGCCTTGGAAACAGACAGAAATCAGTTTGTCATTTTTAAGATTGTACCCAAGTACTGCATTTTGGACTCTTTTGTTGACTATGAGGGCTACTCCATTTCTTCTAAGGGATTCTTGCCCACAGTAATTGATATAAAGGTCATCTGAATTAAATTTGCCCATTCCAGTCCATTTTAGTTCCCTGATTCCTAAAATGTCAATGGTCAGTCTTGTCATCTCCTGTTTGACCACTTTCAATTTGCCTTGATTCATGGACCTGACATTCCAGGTTCCTATGCAATATTGTTCTTTACAGCATTGCACTTGACTTCCATCATCAGTCACATCCATAACTGGGTGTTGTTTTCACTTTGGCTCTGTCTCTTCATTGTTTCTGGAGTTATTTCTCCACTCTTCTGCAGTAGCATATTGGGCACCTACCAACCTGGGGAGTTCATCTTTCAATGCCATATCTTTTTGCCTTTTAATACTGTTCATGATGTTCTTATCTTCATAGAACCATTCAATTTCATCTTCTTTGGCATCAATGGTTGAAGCATAGACTTAGATTACTCTGATATTGAATGGTTTGCCTTGGAAACAAGCAGAATTCATTATGTCATTTCTTAGATTGCAGCCAAGTTCTGCATTTTGGACTCTTTTGTTGACTATGAGGGCTACACCGTTTCCTCCAAGGGATTCTTGCCCACAGTAGTATATATAATGGTCATCTGAATTAAAGTTGCCTATTCCAGTCCATTTTAATTCACTGATTCCTAAAATTTTTATGTTCGTTCTTGCCATCTCTTGTTTTACCACTCCCAGTTTACCTTGATTCATGTACCTAACATTCCAGGTTCCTATGCAATATTGTTTTTTTATAGCATTGAACTTTACTTCCATCTATAGTCACATGTAGAACTGAGTGTTGTTTTTGCTTTGGCTCCATCTCTTCATTCTTTCTGGAGCTATTTCTCCACTCTTCTCTAGTAGCATATTGGGCACGTTCCAACCTGGGGAGTTCATCTTTCAGTATCATATCTTTTTGCTTTGTCATACTGTTCATGGAGTTCTCAAGGCAAGAATACTGAAGTGGTTTGCCATTCCCTTCTCCAGGGGTCCACGTTTTTTCAGAACTGTCAACCATGACACGTCCATCTTGGGTGGCTCCACACACAGCATGGCTCATCGTTTTATTGAGTTAGACAAGGCTGTAATCCATGTGATTAGTTTGGCTAGTTTTCTGTGATGCAGAATCTGTACACAGCTACATAATCTGGACCCTGAAATTCTAGATTCAAATAGGTTTTAAAACTTATCTTTGGGTTTTTACCAGCTCTATGATCTTGAGCAAGGTACTTGACCCCACTGTACTTCCCCTTTGTCACGTTCAAAGAAATGATAATAGTAGTTAATTACTTCATAAGGTTGTTGTGAGGGTTAAATTAGTTAGGTTTTGTAAATCACTTAGAAAGGTTCCTGGCACATTGTAAGTATTCTATGTGTTTTATCACTTATTTATATTAAAAATATTGAGGGAGAAAAAATAATGGTTACAAAAACTTTAGTATGTTTATAGGCCTCATTGTAAAAGAGTGAAATAAATGAAAGATTGATAATAAAGGCTTGATGAGGAATACTAATTAAGTTAGATCCAATTTCTGGTAGAGAATTGATGTGGAAGGAGTGAGAAGGACAACTGGAGAATTAACTGTGGAGGAGAGCTGTTTATTTAAGACTGGGGGAAAGGAAGTGAAATGAACAGAGACACAGATAAGTAAATGTGAATATAGTGAAAAGTTCTTTCATGATGGCTTTATTTTTCTCTGTGAAGTATGAGGTCAAATTGTCTGCAGAAAGCAGGGATTTGGGGGCTTTGCAGAGTATTTGTGGATTTCCATTATGAAGAGCGAAGGTGGAAACTTACACAAGAGAGTGAAGATACTCCCCATTTAGCAATGACCTTCAAGGTAAAGTTGGAGACTACAAATTTTTAAAGGCAAAAATTTGTAATATAGATGGTTTTCTTCAGCAATGTTTAGGCAGTTCCAATGTAGATTCTGAGAAAGGATAGTGGAGCAGAAGGGTTAACGAGATGAGGGTTTATAGGGTATTTCCAAAGAAGGAAATTTGGCTGTTTGGGGAAGAAAGTGAAACCCCTAGTTTGAACTGGGAGGAACAGAGGGGCTGAGGGAATGGAGAGAACTGGTAGGCTGAAAAGCATGGATGAATGACTGACTGGTCTCTAGCACTAAATACGTTGTAACTTTAAACAAGTCGTCTCCTTAATGAGGCTCAGCTTGTTTGTTAAAATGAAGATGCTTGAAGATATAAACTCTATTAAAATCCTTTACAGAGTCCGCTTTCTCCTCTTGTCATTGCACTGCCATCTAGTGTACGTAAAGAATATAGAAGAAAGGATATATAAAGGAGTAATTTAAGAAAATAAAAATTCCAAGTATGTTCATAGAAAAGTAAAGACAGAGCTGGATGCATTTTATTTCAGAATTTTCCAATCTTTTATTGCTTTTATCCTACAGGGATAACTTCCTTCTCATGAATCCTGTGTTCCATTCCCCCCCGCCCCAGATATCAGTTCTACTCAAAGAGAGGCTCTTTTTCTGAATACAAGAGGGAAATAATTTCAGATATTCCCTCTCTGAAGCTCCAAAAGAATCAATGTCTAATGCTGAAAATTTGAATGACTTAAAAAGGTTGGGGAGCATACGTTTGAACCGTAACCTTCTCAAATCATCTTCTTCCCTAGTGAGTGGCATTTATTCTACCTATATTGATAAAGTGGGACAGATGATAGTTAAAGAAAGTGTGACAAGCAAATGAAATGAGAACAAAGCAACAAAAGGCTTTCCTTCCCATTTAAGTCACCACAGAGCACTGAGGAGAGTCACCTGAGATATACAATAGGTTTTTATTTATCTATTTTATATATAGTATTAATAGTTTATGTATCTCAATCCCAATCTCCCGAATCATCCCTCCAATACAATTAATTTTTAAAATACATCAAAAGGTATTCTTAAAAAATAAAATATAAAAAAATAACTATAAAATCTCCAGTGTTGACTAAAGTCAGGTGGAGACTAAGGATACCAAGGAAATAGCATAAACATTTGAATAAAGTTCATTCTTTGAAAATGTGCAACTCAAAAAAAAGAAAAGAAAAAAATAAGTTCATAGAATGAGTGCAGTATGATGCACTAAGGAAGCTCACAAGACTTTGGACCTCCTCATATTTGAATGCAGTGTTATGTTAAGTGAAAAGTGAACTAGCTTAGCTGGTATGTTGGAGGCTCAATGAGTAGACTTCCAGTTCAAGGACATTTTCTTTTAAGGAGTAAGTCAAGATTTTTAAGTGAATCATGCTTGTTCAAAACAGGAAGCCAAAACCTGTTTTGGTTTTGTTTTTAGCTTTCTTCTCAAGTTTATTTGAAAGTAAGTGAGATTGTATCTCATCATTCTGAAGGCCTTTGTTCTCATTTCTTTCAGTGCACACAAATCTCTCTTGTTTACAATAATGAATAATTTCATGAGTCTGTTGTTTCTTCCTGTCAACATGTTTTGTTTTTTTTTTTTCCTACCACTGTGAAGAGTTGACTCATTGGAAAAGACTCTGATGCTGGGAGGGATTGGGGGCAGGAGGAAAAGGGGACAACAGAGGATGAGATGGCTGGATGGCATCACTGACTCGATGGACGTGAGTCTGGGTGAACTCCGGGAGTTGGTGATGGACAGGGAGGCCTGGCGTGCTGTGATTCATGGGGTCACTAAGAGTCGGACACGACTGAGCGACTGAACTGAACTGAACTGAACTGAAAGAGAGTGTATAGCTATTGCTTTTTTTTTTCTTTACCATTCATACTATTATTAACCTAGTATCATTTTTGCCCTAATCACTTCCCTAAAGTTTCCTTCATGTCTAGACTTTAAGGTAAATCCAATTACTTTTTTTTTTTTTTTTTTAACATTAGAAAATGACTTTATTTTGGGAATTTACTTTAGGCAAGCAGATATTATCAAGACTAGCAAAATGTTGATAACTAGGTCATGACTATGTGGGGGTTGATAAACTTTTATTTTATGTGTGTGTTTTAAAATGTCTGTTATAGAAACCTGGAATAATAAAATGGTGGGAAAAAAGTAATAGGTCTTAAAGAAAATTTATTCAATAAACAGTTGAATGTCCCATACAACTTGACATTAAAAAGATACTTTCCCTCTCCTGTGGTATTCTTTTTTTTTTAACTTTAAAAAAATTGTTTTTTTATTGAAGGATAATTGTTTTACAGAATTTTATTGTTTTCTGTCAAACCTCAACATGAATCAGCCACATACATCAATATACATACATCCCCTCCTTTTGAAACTCCCTCCCATCTCCCTCTCATCCCACCCCTCTCAGTTGATACAGAGCCCCTGTTTGAGCTTTCTGAGACATACAGCAAAATCCCGTTGGCTATCTATTTTACATATGGTAATATAAGTTTCCATATTACTCTTCCCATTTATCTTCGCACTCTTTGACCTTTGTGTTTCACTTTACAAAGCTGAATACCCTTGTCTTTATGAAGCCCTCTTCTTCTTTATGTTTCTTATAAATCATATATCCTAGTTTCTCCTCTTTTTCCATGACTATAATCTCTTATTTTTCTCTGCTGAATTGTTTTCCTCTCATTACTATACCTAAACTCTATTCTGATGCTGTTTTTTCACCACTCTCCACCCACCCCAACATCTTTATTCTCCAAGATTCTCAATGATCCAATAAATAAAATAATCCAACAAATAAATAGATAACCCAATAAATAAAATAGATCCAAATAATCCATCTTTGCTCATAACTGTAAAATCCTCATGTCTAGCCCTAACCACTAACATTAGCCTATATATACTTCCCTATGTCTGCTTGAGTTGATCATAACCAGGTTTAAAACTGTTATTGGATTTTTGGATGGTACTATTGCTTGTTTATTTACTAAAACTCCTTGGAAAATCAGTTTACATGGTTACACTTAATAGATATTGTATTTTGAAATCATATTATTTAGACTTCCCTGGAGAAGGAAATGGAAACATACTCCAATATTCTTGCCTGGGAAATCCCATGGACAGAGAAGCCTGGCAGATTATAGTCCATGGGGTTGCAGAAGAGTAGATATGACTTAGTGACTAAACAACAAGCAATATAATCTTGACTATTTCAATGTCATTAATAAAAGCCAGTGATAAAAACTAAGAATGTGATTCCATTTTATGCATGCTTATCGTTGCTTATCCTGTTTGTAATGCCAGTTGTTTCACTGTTCACACTATTCACACTATTTGCTGAACCCAGGATAGGCAAGTCATGAGCTAAGAGGCTTGAAGAAGACTTGAGGAGCCATAGACACTGCAGACATATTTATTCTCTCCTGGCTGACACAGCAACCATAGCAGCAGCCATTGTATGTCCTAACAGAATACAGACTCTCTCCTAGCTGACACAACAGCCATAACAGTATTCTTTCCTGGCTGATGCAGCAGCTATAGCAGTAGACACACTGTATTCACTCCTCTCATGGCTGACCCAATGGACTGGACACAGTTGTGATGAAGCAGTAATGCCACCACTTTATAACTGAATCACATGTATCCCTATAGCACAAAGTAGCTCATGACCAAGCAAGCACCTCATAGCATGATCTCAGCTGTTGCTGCTGCTGCTGCTGCTGCTAAGTCGCTTCAGTCGTGTCCGACTCTGTGCGACCCCATAGATGGAAGCCCACCAGGCTCCTCCATCCCTGGGATTCTCCAGGCAAGAACACTGGAGTGGGTTGCCATTTCCTTCTCTAATGCATGAAAGTGAAAGTGAAGTCGCTCGGTCGTGTCTGACTCTTAGCGACCCCATGGACTGCAGCCTACCGGGCTCCTCCACCCATGGGATTTTCCAGGCAAGAGTACTGGAGTGGGGTGCGATCTCAGCTGTTACATAATCATTATTTACAAAACGTGGAGTGAGAGAGCCTGAACACGCCACCTTGACTAATTTGCTCTTCCCCCACACTCCACCCCTTCAGGGTCTCTCACCTCACATTCTATGAGTAGTCCATCTTTGGCAATATTGCCTTGGTGAGTAATACTGATCCTTGGGTTTACATCTTGCAACAGCAGTAGCTACAACAACAAACAGTTACATTCCCAATACATACCAAAACCCAATGCCAGGTATCACCTAGAACTCATATTGCAGTCCTTGTCCTCACAGGGCTAGAAGAGCCACCCACCACATGTGGAGTGCCTTTATCTTCCGTGGCCAAGTTCAGCCCATAGTCTGTCCTTGTGAGATTGCAAGAAAGCCTCCATAGGGTCAACTTCACCCCTGTGAGGCTTCTCCTTAAGGACACGCAAAACCCCCCACAGGTGCTGGCCCCATCCCTTCAAAGAGGGGCTTATTATTATTTTGTGTGTGTGTGTGTGTGTGTAGCATTCACAGTCCACCCACATTACACTTTTCTAAATATGAGGACACAGTCTATATCATAGGGCACAGCCTTTACAGTACAATCTACATCATATGGCACAGCCTTTAAAGTATGCTGTTCTAAACCTACATCATAGGACACAGCCTAAATCTACATCATATAGTATGGGACACAGCCTTTACAATATACCTTCACACAAATCAGCCCATATTTGCATCCACATAACCCAGGTGGGACCCTGCCAGCTCAGGTCACCTTTGGGATCTTCACACTTTCAAAATGGCATCTTGCATGGCGTCCCTGTAAGGACCCACAAAACCCCCAAGAGGCATGGGGCCCACCCCTGTGTACAAAGTCACAAAAACCATGCTGCCAAGGGTTCCCCTTTCTTTCACTGAAACTGGTTACCCAAGTCAACCAACTCCACCTCAATATATACGGTTGATATGTTGTGAACTCATTCACACTGGGGGCCCCTTGAGGATGCCCCTTGCTGGGCCACAGGCTGTTCATGCTTCACTTTCTTCTGTACAGTAGGCCTTGCTGCCAAGCAGGGACCCACAGTCTCATAACGTCCATCATCACCATCCTTAGTCTCATAATGCCCATCATCACTATCACTTACCGGCTCGTTGTTTGAGATGCTGGGTTCTTCAGGGCCCTGGGTTCTTGCTCTAACAAACACAAAAATACATTGCTCTAGTTCTTCCAAATGTCTCTGCACATTGTGGACCAGCACAGCATTACATAGGGTTTGATCTATATTTGCCTTCAGGACAGTCAGAAAAATCCACCCCACAGTGTCAGTGGCAGTCTGTGTCGCCTTGTTCAGCAAATTGGAACTCACTGCCTGTAATGCATTTTTAATGTGGTGAACCATCTCATTGCTTCCCAGTCTTCCATCAGAGCCCATGCCAAGAGGATCACAGCCACATGGTACCATATGCTACATGGTAGCCTCTGGCTTCCTCCAAACAGTGGAACCTCAGTCTCCTCTACCTGTTGGGCATCCTGCCAACTATGTCAACTGTATTACTGATCATCCTATTCGTGATGCCAATTGTTTTGTTGTTCACACTGTCTGCACTGTTCGCTAAACCCAGGGTAGGCCAGGTGTGAGCTAAGACGCTGGAAGAAAACTTGAGGAGCCAAGGAACAGCAGACAGGTTTATTCTTTCCTGGATGACAGCAGCTGTAGCAGCAGCCATCAGTCAGTCAGTCAATTCAGTCCTTGAGTCGTGTCTGACTCTTTGCGACCCCATGAATAGCAGCACGCCAGACCTCACTGCCCATCTCCAACTCAAGGAGTTCACTTAAACTCACGTCCATGGAATTGGTGATGCTGTCCAGCCATTTCATCCTCTGTCGTCCCCTTCTCCTCCTGCCCCTAATCCCTCCCAGCATCAGAGTCTTTTCCAATGAGTCAACTCTTCGCATGAGGTGGCCAAAGTACTGGAGTTTCAGCTTTAGCACCATTCCTTCCAAAGAACACCTAGGATTGATCTCCTTTAGAATGGACTGGTTGGATCTACTTGCAGTCCAAGGGACTCTCAAGAGTCTTCCCCAACACCACAGTTCAAAAGCATAAATTCTTCAGTGCTCAGCTTTCTTCACAGTCCAACTCTCACATCCATACATGAACACTGGAAAAATTGTAGCCTTGACTAGATGGACCTTTGTTTGCAAAGTAATGTCTCTACTTTTGAATATGCTATCTAGGTTGGTCTTAACTTTCCTTTCAAGGAGTAAGAGTCTTTTAATTTCATGGCTACAATCACCATCTGCAGTGATTTTGGAGCAAAATAAATAAGTAAATAAATAAATAAATAAAGTCTGACACTGTTTCCAGTGTTTCCCCATCTATTTCCATGAAGTGATGGGACCAGATGCCAAGATCTTTGTTTTCTGAATGTTGAGCTTTAAGAAAACATTTTCACTCTCCTCTTTCACTTTCATCAAGAGGCTTTTTAGTTCCTCTTCACTTTCTGCCATAAGGGTGATGTCATCTGCATATCTGAGGTTATTGAGATTTCTCCCGGCAATCTTGATTCCAGCTTGTGCTTCTTCCAGTCCAGCGTTTCTCATGATGTACTCTGCATAGAAGTTAAATAAACAGGGTGACAATATACAGCCTTGACGTACTCCTTTTCCTATTTGGAAGTAGCCTATTGTTCCATGTCCAGTTCTAATTGTTGCTTCCTGACCTTCATATAGGTTTTCAAGAGGCAGGTCGGGTGGTATGGTATTCCCATCTCCCTCAGAATTTTCTACAGTTTATTGTGATCCACACAGTCAAAGGACTTGGTATAGTCAATAAAGCAGAAATATATGTTTTTCTGGAACTCTATTGCTTTTTTGATGATCCAGCAAATGTTGGCAATTTGGTCTCTGGCTCCTCTTCCTTTTCTAAAACCAGCTTGAACATCTGGAAGTTCATGGTTCACATATTGCTGAAGCCTGGCTTGGAGAATTTTGATCATTACATTACTAGCTTGTGAGATGAGTGCAATTGTGTGGTAGTTTGAGCATTCTTTGGCATTGCCTTTCTTTGGGATCAGAATGAAAACTGACCTTTTCCAGGCCTGTGGCCACTGGTGAGTTTTCCAAATTTGCTGGCATATTGAGGGGAGCACTTTCACAGCATCCTCTTTCAGGATTTGAAATAGCTCAACTGGAATTCCATCACCTCCACTAGCTTTGTTCATAGTGATGCTTTCTAAGGCACACTTGACTTCACATTCCAGGATGTCTGGCTCTAGGTGAGTGATCACATCATCATGATTATCTGGGTCATGAAGATCTTTTTGTACAGTTCTTCTGTGTATTCTTGCTACCTCTTCATAATATCTTCTGCTTCTGTTAAGTCCATAGCATTTCTGTCCTTTATCGAGCCCATCTTTGCATGAAATGTTCCCTTGGGATCTCGAATTTTCTTGAAGAGGTCTCTAGTCTTTCCCATTCTGTTGTTCTCCTCTATTTCTTTGCATTGATCGCTGAGGAAGGCTTTCTTATCTCTTCTTGCTATTCTTTGGAACTCTGCATTCAGATGCTTATATCTTTCCTTTTCTCCTTTGCTTTTCACTTCTCTTCTTTTCACAGCTATTTGTAAGGCCTCCTCAGACACCCATTTTGCTTTTTGGAGTTTCTTACCATGGGGATGGTCCTGATCCTTGTCTCCTGTACAATGTCACGAACCTTCATCCATAGTTCATCAGGCACTCTATCACATCTAGTCTCTTAAATCTATTTCTCACTTCCACTGTATAATCATAAGGGATTTGATTTAGGTCATACTTGAATGCTCTAGTGTTTTTCCCTGCTTTCTTAATTTAAGTCTGAATTTGGCAATAAGGAGTTCATGATCTGAGCCACAGCCAGCTCCCAGTCTTGTTTTTGCTGACTGTATAGGGCTTCTCCATCTTTGGCTGCAAAGAATATAATCAATCTGATTTTAGAGTTGACCATCTGGTGATGTCCATGTGTAGAGTCTTCTCTTGTGCTGTTGGAAGAGGGTGTTTGCTATGATCAGTGCCTTCTCTTTGCAAAACTCTATTAGCCTTTGCCCTGCTTTATTCCGTATTCCAAGGCCAAATTTGCCTGTTACTACAGGTGTTTCTTGACTTCCCACTTTTGAATTCCAGTCCCCTATAATGAAAAGGACATCTTTTTTGTGTGTTAGTTCTTAAAGATCTTGTAGGTTTTCATAGAACTGTTCAACTTAACCTTCTTCAGCATTACTGGTTGGGGCATAGACTTGGATTCCTCTGATATTGAATGGTTTGCCTTGGAAATGAACAGAGATCATTCTGTCATTTTTGAGATTGCATCCAAGTACTGCATTTTGGATTCTTGTTGACTATGATGGCTACTCCATTTCTTCTAAGGGATTCCTGCCCACAGTAGTAGATATAATGGTCGTCTAAGTTAAATTCACCCATTCCAGTCCATTTTAGTTCGCTGATTCCTAGAATGTCGACGTTCACTCTTGCCATCTCCTGTTTGACCACTTCCAATTTGCCTTGATTCATGGACCTGACATTCCAGGTTCCTATGCAATATTGCTCTTTACAGCATCGGACCTTGCTTCTATCACCAGGCACATCCAAAACTGGGTATTGTTTTTGCTTTGGCTCCATCCCTTCCTTCTTTCTGGAGTTATTTCTCCACTGGTCTCCAGTAGCATATTGGGCATCTACCGACCTGGGGAGTTCCTCTTTCAGTATCCTATCATTTTACCTTTTCATACTGTTCATGGGATTCTCAAGGCAAGAATACTGAAGTGGTTTGCCATTCCCTTCTCCAGTGGACCACATTCTGTCAGACCTCTCCACCAAGACCCGCCCATCTTGGGTGGCCCCACAGGGCATGGCTTAGTTTCATTGAGTTAGACAAAGCTGTGGTCTTAGTGTGATTAGATTGATCAGTTTTCTGTGATTATGGTTTCAGTATTTCTGCCCTCTGATGCCCCCTTTCAACACCTACCATCTTACTTGGGTTTCTCTTACCTAGGACATGGGGTATCTCTTCACGGCTGCTCCAGCAAAGCGTGGCCACTGCTCCTTACCTTGGACGAGGGGTATCTCCTCACCACTGCCACTCCTGACCTTGAACATGCAGTAGCTCCTCTCAGCCCTTCTGCACCCGTTCAGCCACCACTCCTTGGACGTGGGGTTGCTCCTCTCCACCGCCGCCCATAGCCTCAGGCGTGAGGCAGCTCCTCCTGGTTGCTGCCCCTGGCTTTGGACGTGGGGTAGCTCTTCTCAGCCACTCCTGCGCTGTCACAGCCTGGCACTCTCAGACCCTGTCCCTGACCTCAGACGTGGGGTAGCTCCTCTCAAGTGCTCCTGCGCTGTCGCAGCCTGGCACTCTTGGCCGCCGCCCCTGACCTCAGACCTGGGGTAGCTCCTCTCGGCCACGCTTCTGCGAGGTCCGTAGCAGCCGGTGCACTTCTATCCTTATCCATTTTTCATTTAGTAGGTTGTATATATATTTGTTCAGGTGGCGCTAGTAGTAAAGAACCCGCCTGCCAAGGCAGGAGACATAAAGATGCAGGTTCGATCCCTGGGTTGGAAAGATCCCCTGGTGAAGGACATGGCAACCTACTCCAGTATTCTTGCCTGGAGAAGTCCTTGGGCAGAGAAGCCTGGTGGGCTATGGTTCACAGAGTCACAAAGAGTTGGAGATGACTGAGCTGACTTAGCACACACTCATATATATAAATGTATAACAAAAATACATTAGTTTGCCTTTCTGGACATCTGGGATCCTCCACTAGTGTTCAGAAGTTATTCTGTGGTAATTGTTCCAGATACAAATTATCTTTTGATGTATTTGTGGAAGAAAAGGTGGTCTCCCCATCGTATTCCTCTGCCATCTGGAGAGAGGGAACACATGTATGCCTATGGCCTATTCATGTTGATGTATGGCAAAAACCATCACACTATTGTAATTATATATATATATATATATATATATATATATATATATTGCAACACACACACACACACACACACACACACACACACAGGCTGCACCACATGCCATGTGGAACTTCCTCTACCAGGGATCAAACTTGTGCTCCCTGCAGTGGAAACACTGAGTCTGAACCACTGGATCACCAAGAAAGTTCAGTAGGTTGTATTTTTGTTTTGTTGATGATTTTCTTTGCTGTGCAAAAGCTTTAAGTTTAATTAGGTCCCATTTGTTTACTTTCATTTTTATTTTCTTTATTTTAGGAGATGAATCCCAAAGAACTAATGCTATGATTTATGTCAAAAAGTGTTCTGCCTATGTTTTCCTCTTGAAATTTTATGGTATGCCTTCTTACATTTAAGTCTTTAATTCATTTGGATTTTATTTTTATATTTGGTGTTAAAGAATGTTATAATTTCATTCTATTACATGTACTTGCTCACTTTTTCCAGCACCACTTATTGAAGTCACTTTCTTCTCCATTGTATATTCTTGCCTCCTTTGTCATAGTTTGATTGACCATACATATGTAGGTTTATTTCTGGACTCTCTATTCTGTTCTATTAATATATATGTCTGTTTTTGCAGCAGTACCATGCTGTTTTGCTTACTACAGCTTTATGGTATAGTCTGAAATCATGGCACATGATTGCTTCAGTTCTGATTTTCTTTTTCAGGATTATTTTGGCTATTCTGTGTTTCCATACAAATTTTAAAATGACTTCCTCTAATTCTGTAAAAAATTTATTTGATATTTTGACAAGGATTGCATTGAATCTGTAGATTACCTGGGTAGTATGCTCATTTTAGTCATCTAAAATCTTCCAATATAAAAAAGTAGTATATCTGTCCATCTGTTTTTGTTGTCTTCACATTCTTTTATTAACATTTTTCAGTTTTTGGAGTACAGCTCTTTTGCCACCTTTGGAAGGTTTATTTCTAGGTGTTAATTCTACTTAATGCAATGGTAAATATGGTTGTTTCCTTAGTATCTTTCTCTGATTTTCTGTTAGTGCATAGAAATGCAACAGATTTCTGTCTATTAATTTTGTATCATGTAGCGTTACCAAATTCATTGATGAACTCTAGTAGTTTTCTGGTGGTGTTTTTAGGATATTTCTGTGAATAATATTATGTCATCTGTAAATAGCGACATTGATACTTCTTTTTCAATTTGGATTGGTTTTATTTATTTTTTTCTCTGATTTCTGTGGTTAGAATTTTCAAAACTATTTTACATAAAAGTGGCAGGAGTCATCTCAGTGCACCAGCCCCAAGCATGACCCAGAGGGATGGCACAGGGATGGAGGTGGGAGGGGGGTTCAAGATGGGGAACACGTGTATACCTGTGGTGGATTCATGTTGATGTATGGCAAAGCCAATACAATATTGTAAAGTAATTAGCCTCCAATTAAAATAAGTAAATTTAAAGAAAAGAAAAGAAAAGAAAAAAAGTGGCAGGAGTGTGCATCCTTGTCTTCACCTGACTTTACAGGACATACTTCCAGCCTTTAACCATTGAGTATGATGTTAGCTCTTTGTTTTTCATGGATGGCCTTTGTTATGTTGAGATAGGTTCCCTCTATGCCCACATTCTGGTGAGTTTTTATCATGAATGGATGCTAAATTTTATCAAAAACTTTTTCTGCATCTATTGATATGATTATTCTTATTTTGATATTTTTATTCTTCAATTTGTTAATGTGATGTATCACTTTGGCTGATTTGTGGGTATTGAAAAATCCTTGCATGCCTGAGATAAATCCCAATTGACTATGGTGTATGAACTTCTTAATATTTTGTTGGATTTGGTTTCCTAGAATTTTGTTGAGAATTTTTCCATCTATATTTATCAGTGATATTGGCTTATAATTTATTTTTGTGTGTAAATATTTTTGTCTGGTTTTGGTATCAGGCTGATAGTGGCCTCATGGAATGAGTTTGGATTAATTTGTTCTGAAAATTTTAAGAATAGCTTGAGAAGTATTCATGCCAACTTTTCTCTAAATGTTTGGTAGAATTCACATGTGAAGCCATCTGGTTTGCACTTTTGTTTGTTGGGAGTTTTTAAATCACTAATTCAATTTTATTGCTGGTAATATTTCTGCTCATATTTCCTGTTTCTTTCTGATTCAAATTTGGGATATTGTGCCTTCTCTAAGAATTTGTCAGTTTCTGGAGCCTATTATACAGAGCGAAGTAAGTCAGAAAAGAAAACACCAATACAGCATATTAACACATATATATGGAATTTAGAAAGATGGTAATGATGACCCTATATGTGAAACAGCAAAAGAAATGCAGATATAAAGAACAGAATTTTGGATTCTGTGGGAGAAGGCAAGGGTGGGATGATTTGAGAGAATAGCACTGAAACAAGTATATTATCATATGTGAAATAGATGACCAGTCCAAGTTTGATGCATGAAACAGGGCACTCAAAGCTAGTGGACTGGGACAACCCAGAGGGATGGGGTGGGAAGGGACGTGGAAGGGGGTTCAGGATGGGGGACACATGTGCACCCATGGCTGATTCACGTCAATGTATGGCAAAAAACCCCACAATGTTGTAAAATAATTAGCCTCCAATTAAAATAAATAAATTAATAAAAAGTAATTTGTCCATTTCTTCTAAACTATTTATTTTATAAGCATATAGTTTTTTTATGCGACTCAACATGAAGAAAACAAACAACCTGATTTAAACATTGGCAGATTAACTGAATAGACATTTTTCCCAAGAGGAAATGTAGATGGTTAAATGAAAGATGTTCAACCTCACTTAACATCAG
The DNA here is from genome assembly GCF_019923935.1 of Bubalus bubalis. Classification (NCBI taxonomy): domain Eukaryota; kingdom Metazoa; phylum Chordata; class Mammalia; order Artiodactyla; family Bovidae; genus Bubalus; species Bubalus bubalis. Next base: position 69,300,399 of record NC_059181.1, read on the forward strand.
CAAATGCAAATTAAAATGAAAATGAGATATAACCTCACACAGGTCAGAATGTTTAACATCAGTTCAGTTCAGGTCAGTCACTCAGTCGTGTCTGACTCTTTTGCAACCCCGTGGACTGCAGAACGCCAGATTTCCCTGTCCATCACCAACTTCTGGAGCTTGAGGCTCACTTAACTTTGCATTCCAGGATGTCTGGCTCTAGGCGAGTTATCTGGGTCATGAAGATCTTTTTTGTACAGTTCTTCTGTGTATTCTTGCCACCTCTTCTTAATATCTTCTGCTTCTGTTAGGTCCCTACCATTTCTGTCCTTTTTTGAGCCCATCTTTGCATGAAATGTTCCCTTGTTATCTCTAATTTTCTTGAAGAGATCTCTGGTTTTTCCCATTTCATTGTTTTCCTCTATTTCTTTCCATTGATCACTGAGGAAAGCCCTCTTATCTTTCCTTACTATTCTTTGGAACTCTGCATTCAGATGGGTATATCTTTCCTTTTCTCCTTTGCTTTTCACTTCTCTTCTTTTCATAGCTATTTGTGAGGCCTCCTCAGACAACCATTTTGCCTTTTTGCATTTCTTTTTCTTAGGAATGGTCTTGATCACTGCCTCCTGTACAATATCACGAATCTCTGTCCACAGTTTTTCAGGCACTCTGTTTAGCAGATCTAATCCTTGAATCTATTTCTCACTTCCACTGTATAATCGTAAGGGATCTGTCTTACCTGAATGTTCTAGTGGTTTTTCCTTACTTTCTTCAACTTAAGTCTGAATTTGGCAATAAGGGGTTCATTATCTGAGCCACAGTCAGCTCCCAGTCTTGTTTTTGCTGACTGTGTAGAGATTCTTCATCTTTGGCTGCAAAGAATATAATCAATCTGATTTCAGCATTGACCATCTGGTAACATCCATTTGTAGAGTCGTCTCTTGTGTTGTTGGAAGAGGGTATTTGCTATGACTAACATCAAAAAGGACACAAATAATAATGTTGGCAAAGATAAAGGGAAAACTGTACACTATTGGCTGTCGTTATTCAGTTCTGTCTTGTCCATCTATTTGCGACCCCATGGACTGCAGCACACCAGGCTTCCCTGTCCTTCACCATCTTTGGAGCTTGCTCATACTTATATCCACTGAGTCAATGATGCCATCCAACCATCTTGTTCTCTGTTGTGCCCTTCTCCTTCTGTAAGAAAGTAAATTTTCACAGTGGAGAACAGTAAGAAGGTTTGTCAAAAAATTAAAAATATAACTATCATATAAACAAGCAGTTCCATTCTTGGGTATGTATCTGAAAAAAGCCAAAACGGTAATTCAAAAAGTTATGTGAGAGAGAACAAGGTGGTAGAGGAGTAGATGGACGTGGAATACATCTCTCTCCGTGGATTCATCAGGAATACAACTTCAGACACAGAAGAGTTTGCAGAACATGAGCTGACAGCAGGTAGGAGTACCTGACGACTGAAATAGAACCATACAAAACCTGGTAGGATAAAGGAAGTAGGGGGTAAAGAGCAGAGTTAGTGTGATTGGACCTGCCCTTGGCAGGTGGAGGAACTGAAGCAGGGGTCTGATCCCCATAATGGGGCAATTGAGACAGAGGAGAAACATTTCAGGCTGAGCATGAAATAGGTGATCAGTGACAGTCTAAATAGAATGAGAATCACACAGAGAACACTTGCTACAACCATATGTACCCCAGACAGAGATGTGGGTCCCCTAGAAGCACAGTAGTTGGGAGGTGGAGCATAAGGGTTATGGAGCAATCCCAGGGTGAGGTCTGCTATTGACTTCAGGGAGATAGTCCAAGGGGACATGAGGGAGGAGATTGTGGTGGGAAATGCCTGTGGAGGAAAACCAGGCAGCCATGGAGGCAAGGCAATACTGCTGCATTATGCATAGGGGGTACAGCCACCACTGTAACCTCTCTCTCCCCACACACCAGCGCTGACAGTTGAACAATAGAGAGTTTGGCCCTTTAAGTGACTGATGTGCTGAACAACAGAGATGGACCTCAGCCCCTTAAGTTCCTGAACAGGTGGAGCAACAGAGAAGGACCAGTCAAAGAGGCTTTCTGATAGCCACCTGCTGGAGGCTAGAAAAGGCCTCTGATAAGGCTATAGCTCCTGTGGCTGAGGGAGTCAGTGTCCCTGCACACTTGGAGCCTTCAGGGTCCCCACAACCCAAGTGGCTGTGCCACCTCCAAGCCCAATCCTGACTGAGGCAGAACTGCCAGAGGCTAGAAAAAGCCCTAATAACACCATGTCTCCTGTAACAAGAGCTGCTGGCACTCCTGCATAGCTAGCATTGCCAGGATCCCCATGATCCATGCAACTGTGCTGCTTCTATGCATGATCCCCACTGGAATAGAGCTGCCAGAGGGTAGAAGACATCCTGCACCCATGTATGCAGAGTCACCTCAGTTGTATCTGACTCTTTGCAAACCTGTGGACTGTGGCCTACCAGGCTTCTCTGTCTGTGGACTTCTCCAGGCAAGAATACTAGAATGGGTTGCCATGTCCTTTTGCTGCTGCTGCTGCTGCTGCTGCTAGGTCGCTTCAGTTGTGTCTGACTCTGTGCAAGCCCAGAGACGGCAGCCCACCAAGCTCCCCCGTCCCTGGGATTCTCCAGGCAAGAACACTGAGGTGGGTTGCCACTTCCTTCTCCAATGCATGAAAGTGAAAAGTGAAAGAGAAGTCATTCAGTCGTGTCTGACTCTTAGTGACCCCATGGACTGCAGCCCACCAGGCTCCTCCATCCATGGGATTTTCCAGGCAAGAGTACTGGAGTGGGGTGCCATTGCCTTCTCCCCATGTCCTTCTAATGCACCATATTTTCTGCTGCCCTAGCCACTGGCTTCCCTGACTACCTGGTGCTACCAGGGCTCCTCTGATGCAAGCTGTTGCATCACTTCCACACTGGCCCTCACTGGGGCACATCCAAGTCCCCTATAGAAGCATTAGGGGCAAACTCCTGTGGATGACTCACATGCAGAGGGGAGAGAAAACCACAGTTGAAAACCAGGGGAAGGGTGGCTAAGGAAGAGGACCCAAAACCTTTCTACCAGCTGTAAAAGCTATAAATTAAATCCACACCATTTAATCTAGACAGACTCTGTGTCCATGAAATATATACAAGAACAATGGGAGTTCCCACAGAAGAGAATGTACTAGTTATGACAGCTGTGGATATTGGAGTTGAGAACACACAGGGGTAAGACAAAATTAAAGTCTGTGCTACCCCTACAGCAGGTCCAGAATCCAACACCCTGTTGGAGGGCATTAGGAGGTGAGTCAAGGTAAAGGACTCTGACAGCAGAGACTCAAGAAAAACATTTATTTTATTTATTTATTTATTTATTTTGGCTAAGTGATGCTGTCTAAGTTTGTCATAGCTTAAGAAAAATATTTAGCAACCTAGATGTCCATCAGCAGATGAATGGATAAGAAAGCTGTGGTACATATACACAATGGAGTATTACTCAGCCGTTAAAAAGAATACATTTGAATCAGTTCTAATGAGGTGGATGAAACTGGAGCCTATTATACAGAGTGAAGTAAACGAGAAAGAAAAACACCAATATAGTATACTAACGCATATATATGGAATTTAGAAAGATGGTAACAATAAACCCTGTATACGAGACAGCAAAAGAGACACTGATGTATAGAACAGTCTTTTGGACTCTGTGTGAGAGGGAGAGGGTGGGATGATTTGGGAGAATGGCATTGAAACATGTGTAATATCATATATGAAATGAGTCGCCAGTACAGGTTTGATGCACGATACTGTATGCTTGGAGCTGGGGCACTGGGATGACCCAGAGGGAGGGGAGGGAGGAGGGTGGAGGGTTCAGGATGGGGAACACATGTATACCTGTGGTGGATTCATGTTGATATATGGCAAAACAAATGCAATATTGTAAAGTTAAAAAATAAAATAAATAAAAAAGATAAAAATTATAAAATATAAAAAAATAAATAAATGGTTAATTTTATTAAAAAATATTATTCTTATATTTTGACTTGTTCTATAGTTGCTTCTGGACTTTGTTTCTTTTTTCTCCCCCAAACTCGTGACCTTTTCCCTCTCTGTTGCTGTACTTGTTGATTTTATTAGTATTATTAAATCTCTTTAAGCTTTTGAAAAAAAATGGTTTAAATCACATTTTAAATTTCTTTTATATACTACTGCCTCTACCTTGGGCCTTTTGTGGTTCTATGGGGTCTGTGGGTTTTCCTTTCTTCTTCTTTTTTTCTCTCTTTTTAAAATTTATAATTATTTTTTTTAATTTTAACAATCTATTATTGTTTTCTACATTTATTCCTTGGTGTGCATTTTGTACTGTTCTTTTCCCACAGTAGTGAATCTTTAATATGTATAAATTTTCTTTGTCTACTTCTATTAACTTAACATTTCAATTCTTTGTTTCATTTCTTCTTGTTCTTTCTTTTTCTCACCATGTTTGATAGTTTTGTTTTTGTTGCTTTATTCCCCAGTTTGCACCTGGCTTTAGTTTTGTTTTCCAGTTTGTGCTTCAGTTAGTTGTTTTTTTTTTTTTTTTTTTTAACTGGTTTATATCATTTTTGATTTCCTTTGTTTGCTGGGTCAGTCTATTGTACTTTATTATTTTTGGGCTGTTTTGGTTTTGTCTACAGGTGTATATATATGTGAGTATATTTCATTGTTTTTGCTATTATTTGCTGACTTTGTAACTGCCATTTGTTTGAGGTGTATCTTTTGCTTCTCATTTTTGTGTATTTGTTTTAATCGCATTTAATGCAATAACAAACCACTTGTGAAATCTCCATTGCTCAAGCAGAGATCAAACCCTGAGCATTTGGAGAGGGAGCTCTGACTCCACGGCCCTAGACTACCGGAGAACTCCTAACCCTAGGAAGTATTAATTAATGAGAACTCCCGCAAAGGCAAACACTTGTATACAAGACCTGGCATCACCCATCTGCCAGCAGCACCCTGTTGAGGATGCCTCATCCAAATAACAAGACAAAATACAAACCCAGTTGTCAGCAGACAGGGTTACCACCTCACACAACCCTGTCCATCAGAATGAAAAAGAAAAAACAAGCCCACCTCCTCACAAGCCACACCCTACAGGAAGCTTATACAAACCACTGGACCAACCTCACTAGGGCAGAAACCAAAAGGAAGAAAGAATTCAATGTCGAAGCCTGGGAAAAAAGAGACCCCAAACACACATTCTTTTAACAATAAGTTAAAAGAATGAAAATGCAGAGAAATAATGCATGGATGAAGGAATAATCTGGAAACACACAAGGCCAAATAAATGAAGAATAGGCAAACTCCCTGAAAAAGAATTCAGAATAATGATAGTAAAGATGATCTGAAAACCTCAAAAATAGAATGGAGAAAATCTAAGAATCAATCGACACATTTAACTAAGACCAACAAGAAGAATAAACAAACAGAGACAAACAACACAATTACTGAAATTAAAAATACTCTGGAAGGAATCAATAATAGAATATCTGAGGCAGAAGAATGGATAAGTGAGCTGGAAAATAGAATGGTGGAAATAATGCTGAAGAGCAGAATAAAGTAAAAAGAATGAAAAGAACTGGGGATAGCCCCAGAGACCACTGGGACAATATTAAATGCACCAACATTTGAATTATAGTTGTTTCAGAGAAAGAAAAGATAAAGGAAGCAAATGAGAAAAATTTTGAGTAGATTATAGTTGAAAATTTCCCCATTATGGGAAAGGAAATACTTAATCAAGTCCAAGAAGCACAAAGAGTTCCATACAGGATAAAGCCAAGGAGAAATATGCCAAGACACATACTAATCAGGCTCACAAAGATTAAACACAAAGAAAGAATATGAAAAACAGCAAGGGAAAGAGCAACAAGTAACATACAAGGGAAAGCCCATACATTTAACAGCTTATCTTTCAGCAGAAACTTTGCAGGCCAGAAGGGAATGGTAGGATATATTTAAAGTAGTGAAAGGGAAAAAAATCGACAACTAAGATTACTGTACCTGGCAAGGATCTCATTCAAAATTGATGGAGAAATCAAAAGCTTTACAGACAAGCAAAAGTTAAGAGAATTCAGTACCACCAAACCAGCTTTACAACAAATGTTAATGGGACTTATATAACCAGGAAATGCAAGAGAAGAAAAAGACCTACAAAAACAAACTCAAAACAATAAAGAAAATGCAGTAGGAACATATATATCAATAATTACTTTAAATATAAATTGATTTAATGCATCAACCAAAAAAAAAAAAAAACAGATTGGCTGAATGGATACAAAAACAAGACCCATATATATATACTGTCTACAAGAAACCCACTTCATACCTAAAGACACATGTAGACTGAAAGAGAAAGGATGGGAAAATATATTCAATGCAAATGGAAATCAAAAGAAAGCTGAAGTAGTAACCCTCACACCAGACAAAATAGATCTTAAAGAATCTCACAAGAGATAATGAAGAACACTATCTAATGATCAAGGGATCAATCCATAAGGAAAACATAATAATTGCAAATATTTATGCACCCTACATCAGAGCATCTCAATGCATAAGAGAAACACTAACAGACATAAAAAGAGAAATTGAGAGTAACACAATAATAGGGGACTTTCACACATCACTTACGTCAATTGGCATATCATCAAAAGAGAGAATTAACAAGGAAACACAAGCCTTAAATGACATATTACCAGATGAATCTCATTGATATCTTCAAGAACTTCCATCCAAATGCACAATACACTTACTTCTCAAGTGCACATGGAACATTCTCCAGGATAGACAACAGCTTGTGTCACAACTCAAACCTCACTTAATTTAAGAAAATTTAAATATAATCAAGCATCCTTTCTGACCACAAGGCTATGAAACTAAACATCGATAAAAAGAAGAAAAAAAAAAAAACTAAAAAGCACAAACATATGGAGAATAAACAGTATCTTTCTAAATAATGAACAGGTTACTGAAGAAATCAAAAGGGAAATAAAAAAATTATTAGAAACAAATGACAATGAAAACATGACAATTAAAAACCTATGGGGTGCAGCAAAAGCAGTTCTAAGAGGAAAGTTAATAGCAAAACAATCCTACCTCAAGAAGCAAGGAAAGCATTGAATGGATAACCTAATTTTACATCTAAAACAACTGGAAAAATAAGAATAAAAAACACCACAAAGTTAGCAGAAGGAAAGAAATCGTAAAGATCAGAGCAGAAATAAATGGAAAAGCAATGAAAGAAACAATAGCAAAGACTAATAAAACTAAAATCTGGTTCTTTGTGTAGATTATCAAAATTTACAAAACTAGCCAGATTTATCAAGGAAAAAAGAGAAGAATCAAATCCACAAAATTAGAAATGAAAAAGAAGTTACAACAGACAATGCATAAATACAAAGAATTATAAGAGATTATTATAAGTAATTATATGCCAATAAAATTGACAACCTGGAAGAAATGGACAGATACTTAGAAAAGTTGAATCTTCCAAGACAGAACCAGAAAGAAATAAAAATTATGAACAGCACAATAACAACCACTGAAATAGAAACTGTGATCAAAAATCTACCCAAAAAACAAAAGCCCAGGGCCAGATGACTTCACAGGTGAATGCCATAAAACGTTTAGAGAGGAGCCTTTCTAAAACTCTTCCAAAATACAGCAGAGGAAGGAACACTCCCAAACTCATTTTACAAGGCCACCGTCACCCTGATACCAAAACCAGACAAAGACAACACACAGAAAAGAAAACTACAGGGCAATATCACTGATGAACTTAAATGCAAAAATCCTCAACAAAATTCTAGCAAACAGAATTCAACAACACATTAACAATCTTATACACCATGATCAAGTCAGGTTTATCCCAGAAATGCAAGGATTCTTCAGTATATACAAGTCAATCAATGTGATACACCATATTATAAACTGAAAGATAAAAACCATATGATAATCTCAATAAATGCAGAAAAAGACTGACAAAATTCAACACTCATTTATGATAAAAGCTCTTCAGAAAATGGGCATAGAAGGGACCTACCTCAAAATAATAAAGGCCATATATGATAAACCCACAGCAAATAATATTTTCAATGGTGAAAAACAGAAAGCATTCCCTCTAAGATCAGGAACAAGACAAGGGTGACCATGCTCATGAGTATTATTCAACATAGTTTTGGAGGTCCTAGCTATGGGAATCAGGCAAAAAAAAAAAAGGACTAAAAGGAATTCAAATTGTGTAAGAAGTAAGACTCTCACTATTTGCAGATGACATGATAGTGTACATAGAAAACCCTAAAGATACTATCAGAAAATTACTTGAGCTAATCAGTGAATTTAGCAAAGCTGGAGGATACAAAATCAATACAGAGAAGTCATTTTCATTCCTATATATTAACAATGAAAAATCAGAGAGAGAAATTAAAGAATCCTATTCCCCATTTCAACAAAAAGAATAAAATATCTATGAATAAACCTACCTAAGGAGACAAAAGAACTATATACAGAAAATGATAAGACACTGATGAAAGAAATCAAAAATGGCACAAGCAGATGGGGAGATATGCTATGTTCTTAGGTTGGAAGAATCAATATTGTGAAAATGAATATAATACCAAATACAATCTACAGATTCAATGTGATCCCTATTAAATTTCCCACATTTTTCACAGAACTAGAACAAAAAATTTTACAATTCATATGGAAACACAAAAGATCCCAAATAGCCAAAGGAATCTTCAGAAAGAATGGACCCAGAGGAATCAACCTTCCTGAATTCAGACTATACTACAAAGCTACAGTCATCAAGCAATATGTTACTGGCACAAACACAGAAATATAGACTAATGGAAAATGATTGAAAGCCCAGAGATAAACCCACACACCTATGGATACCTTATTTTTGACAAAGGAGGCAAGAATATACAATGGGGCAAAGATAGCCTCTTCAATAAGTGGTACCAAGGAAACTGGAGAGCTATGTGTAAAGGAATGAAATTCGAACACTTCCTAACACAATATACAAGGATAAACTCAAAATGGATTAAAGATCTAAATATAAGACCAGAAAATACAAAACTCTTAGAGGAAAACAGGCAAAACACTCATTGACATAAATCAAAGCAAAATCCTCTATAACCCACCTCCTAGAGTAATGGAAATAAAAACCAAAATAAGAAGATGGGACCTAATTAAACTTAAAAGCTTTGTCACAACAAAGGAAACTATCAACAAGGTAAAAGACAGCCCCAAGAATGGGAGAAAATAATAGCAAATAAAGCAACTGACAAAGGATTAATTTCCAAAATATACAAGCAGCTTATAGAAGTCAATACCTGGAAAACAAACAACCCAATCAAAAAGTGGGAAAAAGACTTAAACAGACATTTCTCTAAAGAAGACATACAGATGGCTAACAAACACCTGAAAAGATGCTCAATTACAGTGAGATATCACACTATACCAGTCAGAATGACCATCATCAAAAAGTTCACAAACAATAAATGCTGGAGAGGGTGTGGAGAAAAGGGAACCCTCTTGCACTGTTGGGAATGTAAGTTGATACAGCCACTATGGAAGAAAATCTGGAGATTCCTTAAAAATCCAGGAATAGAACCACCATATGACCCAGCAATCCTACCGCTAGGCACATATCATGATGGAATCAAAATTTAAAAAGACACATGCACCCAATATTCATTGAAGCACTATTTACAATAGCTGGAACATGGAAGCAATCTAGATATCCATTGAAAGTGAATGGATAAAGAAGCTGTGGTACATATACACAATGGAATATTACTCAGCCATAAAAAGGAATGCATTTGACTTAGTTCTAATGAAGTGGATGAACCTAGAGCATATTATACAGAGTGAAGTAAGTCAGAAAGAGATAAATAATGTAAACTAATGCATATATATGGAATCTAGAAAGATGGTACTGATGAAATTGTTTGCAGGGCAGCAATGGAGATACAGACACAGAGAGCAGACTTAAGGTTATGGAGGTGGGGGAGGAAGGAGAGGTTGAGATATATGGAGAGAGTAACATGGAATTTTACATTACCATATGTAAAATAAATAACCAATGGTAATTTACTGTATGACTCAGGGAACTCAAACAAGGGCTCTATAACAACTTAGAGGGGTGAGATCAGGTGGGAGATTGGAGGGAGGTTCAAGAGGGAGGGAACATATTTCTGCCTAAGGCTGATTCATGTTGATGTTTGGCAGAAACAAACAAAATTCTGTAAAGCCATTGTCTTTCAATTTGAAAATAAGTAAATTACAAAAAAAGAGTGTTGTTGTTCAGTTGGCCAATCATGTCTAACTCTTTGCAAACCCATGGTAAAGAATCTACTTGCAATCCCTGGGTTGGGAAGATCCCCCAGAGGAGGGAATGGCAACCCACTCCAGTATTCTTGCCTGGGGAATTCCCATGGACAGAGAAGCCTGGTAGGCTACAGTCCATGGGGTCACAAAGAGTTGGCCACAACTGTGCGATTAAGCACGCACCTGTGGTCCAGTGGTTAGGACTTGGCACTTTCACTGCCAGAGCCTGGGTTTGATCCCTGGTTAAGGAACCAAAGTCTTGCAAGCTGGAGGATAAAAAAAAAAAATGTAAATAGATGATCTGGTGATTTCACTTTGGATATATATCTGATGGAAACCAAACTGAGGTAGAAATTACTAGGCAGTCAGTGTAGAACTCTGAGAGCTCAGTCTTGTTTTCAGTAAACATCCTGCTCCATTGTCCTGAATTCCTGGAATGTGTCTATAGTCTGGCAAATCATCAGCACTCAGATCCAGGAAAGGGCAATAATTAAATGATTTAATATTCTTGATGGAAAAACAATTGGTAATCATTAATCTTAAGCCCATACATCTGGCCAGATGCACGAAAAATGCTGGTTACTTAATCCGAGGATCTAGAGAAGCCATAAAAATATTAAGTTAAATATCTTGACCTTTAAATTGGTTATAAATAATGTAATTTAAGGAAGGATATAAAAACTACTGTAAGTCCCATCTTGTGGGGACTCTTTACCCCCTCTTAGTGTCTATGCTGAGTGCTTTGTACTTTCCTCCTCTTTAATAAACCCTATTTGCTTGCTACTGTGAGTGAGTGCTTGTGTGTTTGTGGATTCCATTCTTTGGATCCATGAACAAGAACTCAGATTCCTATCTCAAAATGACTATCAAAGAAATATCCACACCCCCATGTTGATTTCAGTCTTATTTTTAATAGCCAAGACACAGAAACAACCTAGACATCCATCGACAAGTGTATGAATAAAGGAAACATGATATATATGTGTGCATAAGGGGACGACAGAGGATGAGATGACTGGATGGCATCACTGACTTGATGGACCTGAGTCTCAGTGAAATCCAGGAGTTGGTGTTGGACAGGGAGGCCTGGCGTGCTGCGATTCATGGGGCCGCAAAGAGTCGGGCATGACTGAGTGACTGATCAGATATATATATATATATATATATATATATATATATATATAGTGGAATCCTGTTTGTTCATAAAATGAAGAAAATCCTGCCATTTGTGCCAATATAGACGAATCTTGAGGACATTATGCTAAGTGAAATATGTCAGGCAGAGAAAGACAAATATTGTGTGATCTCACTTAAATATGAAATCTTAAAAACAAACAACCTCTTGCTCCCCTGAAAAACTCACCTAGCTTACAGAAGAAGTAATCAGACATTTGGTTACCAGAGGTGTGTGGAAAATTATGGAATTAGGTAAAAAATGTCAAAAGAATAAAAGGTAAAAACTTTGTTATAAGACAAATAAGTATTGGTGATGCAATGAACAACATAATGACTATAGTTAACACTACGATGTAGTATATTTGAAAGTTTTTGAGAAAGTAAGTCATAAAATTATTATCACAAGGGAAAACATTTTTTTATCCTTTTTAATCTACATGAATGGATGGATTTAACTATACTTATTATGGTAATCATCTCACAATATATTTGTCAGGTCATTACGATATACATCTTAAATTTATATAGTACTCTATCTCAATTATATACCTCAATAAAATTGAAAGGAACAAAAAGATACCTCATGTAGTGGAGGTAGGGTCCAAGGCTCGTCTGCCAGATTTGATGGTGCTTTGGTCTGCAGGATGACATCTGGACATAGAGAACCCTCCAGAATTTTGTTAGCATTAGATATGAAAATATTCATCTCTAGAGCTATATAAGTTTAAAGTATGGTAGTTTATACTCTCACAGTGGCAGCCCTGATCAGTTGGGGAGAGTTTTATGGTCCCATGGTACTCCTTTAGGTACTCTGATTTCTGGATGGGCCATAATCATCCAACTTTGTTATCCAGAGAACAGCTGGCCTCAACCAATTCCAAAGCCAAACAAGCACAGGTAGGCAGAGTTATTGATACTTATTCTATCACTTTACTTTTCATTTCTTTATTGTTCCCTTATTCCTTTCCTATTCATTTACTTATTTATTTTTTGTAAATCCATTTTATTTCTCTTTCACTGTTTTTCTTTCCTTTAAGTTAATCAAGCTTATATTGTTCACACATTTACATGCACTTCTCTACCAGTGGAAGTTCCCCTACCATTCCTCCTCAACAAACTGCCACTGATAATTGATATCTCCTTGAATACAAGGTTCAGACAGCATTAACCTCATATTTTCTATGCCAGATCCAAGCTTCATTTAGGTGAAGCTTATTTATATGTAAATAAGGATCCTAATATTATTATGAACACTTCTTTTAGCATGACAAATGAAAATAAAAAAAAAAGAAATGTGTTACTCAGCAACTTGGATAATGTGAAATTTAGAAACAATTTTCAGCTTTTTAAAGAGAAATTAATGTAAAACAAATACTCAAAACAGAGAAATCTTTCTCTCAGCATAACATATTTTATGTTTTAAAACACTATTTCTAATAGAAGAGGTAGAAAACTGGCATCTGAAACATCAAGTCTGTTTTAAAGCATTCAATACCTCTTGCTATTTATGGCCTACCAAAGCTCAGTCCAGATTTGATGCAGGATAAAGGAAGCTTGGGGCTGGTGGACTGGGATGACCCAGAGGGATGGTATAGGGAGGGAGGTGGGAGGGGGGTTCAGGATGGGGAACACGTGTACAACTGTGGCAAATGCGTGTTGATGTATGGCAAAACCAATACAATATTGTAAAGTAAAAAAAAAAAAAAAATAATAATAATAAAAGAATGTACCCTGAAGGAGTCAACCTTATTTCTCATACTTTTTTAAAAGAAAGTTAGAACAGAAACCTTAAGCATAAAAGCAGGGTCCAGGTAATAAACTTTCAGTCAGTGATAACTCTACAACTGAGATCTCTTTTTCTGAATTATCTTGGCTCTTCACAGCAGTTTAGTGACCCCCTTCTGAATTTTCCTGCATCATGTTAGCCTTGGACTGGCCACTTGGTTTTGATCTTCCTGGAGAACTGATTCTACTCACTGACTCACCCAGCACCTGACCTTAATTGTTCAGTCACCCAGTCGTGTTTGACTCTTTAAGACTCCATGGACCGAAGCATGCCAGGCTTCCTTGTTCCTCACTATCTCCTGCAGTTGGCCCAAGTTCATGTCCATGGCATCCGTGATGCCATCCAGCCATCTCATCCTCTGATGCCCTCTTCTCCTTCTGCCCTAAATCTTTCCCAGAATCAGGGACTTTTCTAATGAGTCAGCTGTTCACATTAGATGACCAAAATACTGGAGTTTCAACTTCAGTATCAGTCCTTTCAATGAGTATTCAGGGTTTATTTCCCTTAAGATTTACTGGTTTCATCTCCTTGCTGTCCAAGGGACTCTTGGGAATCTTCTCCAGCACCACCATTCAAAATTAATTCTTTGGCTTTAATTCTTTGGCTTTCCACCTTCTTTATGGTCCACCTCTCACAACTGTATGTGACCACTGGGAAGAGCATAGCCTTGACTTTAGGGAACTTTGTCAGCAGTGTAATGTCCCTGATTTTCAATACACTGTCTAGGTTTGTCATAGGTTTCCTGCCAAGAAGCGCACATTTTTTATTTTGTGGCTGCAGTCACAATTCACAGTGATTTCAAAGCCCAAGAAGTGGAAATTTGTCACTACTTCCACCTTTCCCCCTTCTATTTGCCATGAAGTAATTATGCTGGATACCATGATCTTAGTTTCTTTAATATTTAGTTCTAAGCCAGCTCTTTCACTCTTCTTCATCCTCATCAAGAGACTCTTTAGTTACTCTTCTCTTTCTGCCATTAGAGTGGTAGCATCGCATATCTGAGGCTGTTGATATTTCTCCCACCTATCTTGACTCCAGCTTGTAGCTCATCCAGCTGGGCATTTTTCATGATGTAGTCAGCGTATAGATCAAACAAACAAGGTGACAGCAGACAGGCATGTTGTACTCCTTTCTAAATCTTGAACCAATCAGTTGTTCCATACAGGATTCTAACTGGAGGAGGGAATGGCAAGCCACCCCAGTATATTTACCATGAGAACCTCATGAACTGTATAAAATGGCATCATTAAGTAGCCGTTTATGTCTGGAAACCTTGTTGAGGAACTCCTCCACACTGGCTTAAGCTTTATTTACACTTTGGAAAGTACCCAAAAACTTAGCTCTAGGAAATAATCTTCTTAGAATTCAGTACACAGAAAACCCTGTGAACTACTTCTCTATTTTCAAGTGAACTGCTTCTTCATTTCCCAGCCATTGACTCATAATGACACAGCAGTGCTAGATCTTCAGCTTCTACTGCTGTTCTTGATCTGGCCTCTGAGACTAGTACCAAGCCACAAAGAAACAAAGAAATGGAATGCTACTAGACCAAAATGGAAAGACAAACTGAGTCATGGTTTGCTTAGAGTTGTTTAGGATTTTCTGTGATGGGAGGATCCAGAGAAAATTTAAAAAAAAATTTATTGTCCCATTCAATACAGCCTTCAAACCCACAATTTATCTACTTAGTACTACTATATGCCTATGGATCCAGGCATCATTACTAAGACTTAGCAGAGGTCATGTGAGGGCACAACATTTGGTGTTAAAAATAAGAAATCCTTAGCCAAGGATTTGTTCAGGGACATTTTCCAATGCTTATGTAACACTAAAGTCCTCTGACTTCTTTTCCTGCAATTCTCGTTCACAAATACTTCTCTAACTCTGTCTTAATCAAACAAGTGTTCTTATGCAAATAAATTCATTTATATACACCCTGGGTATATGGGGGTGAGGCTATTCTTATTAGCTATATTGCTGCTGCTAAGTCGCTTCAGTCGTGTCCAACTCTGTGCGACCCCATAGATGGCAGCCCACCAGGCTCCCCCGTCCCTGGGATTCTCCAGGCAAGAACACTGGAGTGGGTTGTCATTTCCTTCTCCAATGCATGAAAGTGAAAAATGAAAGTGAAGTCATTCATTCAGTCGTGTCTGACTCTTTAGCGACCCCATGGACTGCAGCCCACCAGGCTTCTCTGTCCATGGGATTTTCCAGGCAAGAGTACTGGAGTAGGGTGCCATTCCCTTCTCCATCTTATTAGCTATATAAACAAATAAACTGTAGAATTCTGTTTGGGCTTCCTGTGGTTCCTGTCCTTAGGGGATTCACAGTCTAAGGGGCAGTATACATTGAATTATAATATAAAGCATATTTGAGGAAACCCACAATGAACATATTAACTAGGTTTTTTAGGGTTGATTAATTCTGAGAGACTTAGGAAAAAATCACAAAGAGTGTAGCCTTTGTTCTGGCTTTTGAAATACAAAATTCAAATAGGTTCTGAGTGGAAAAATATAAAATAGGGAGAGAAGCACTCAAAACTGTGCAGACAAACATAACACAAAGGGTAAAAATGTTATCCTCTTAACATCTTTTCTATCCCACAGTCTCTTGAGTTTCAGGAAGTTTATATTTACTGACTTGTAAAATGCAGTTTTGTGGTTCAGACTGCTTCATGTTTTCTGAATTAAACATTGGCTTCCTACTATGTCCAATAAAAGTTAAGAAGTATGCTTGGCAACCTAGTTACTCAGTGGCTAAGGAAAATGTAGGCTAAGATTAAATTGGAAATTTAAGACACGGCCAGAATGGAGAAACTGAAAATTTACTTGAGTTTGATTCTGAGCTGCAAATGAGAAGCTCTGCAAAAAGAGATTGTAAGCAGGGGAGTAATTTTATTAGACATGAATTTTACAAAAATGGCTTTGGTAGCATTAGAGGGGAGACAAGACATTTTGGAGGCTGCTATAACATAAAGAAAGGATGAGGAGCTGAAGATAGATTATAACAGTGGAAACAGACGAGATGAATCAGAAAGACATACTGAAGATAAAGTCAGCAGGACTTGGAGGTTGCTGTGGTATGTAGAATAAGGAAGGTAGAAGCATTAAAAACAGTTCTAAGATTTCTGATATATATGCCTGGATAATGATGATTGTGGTGATGATGACCTATTCAGCCTCTATTATATACCAGATACATCCATATTTCATTTATTTTTGCAATCTTTTACAGTAGATTTTTTTCTCTGCCTTATGTATGAAGAAACTGAGATTCAAAAAGGTTTAGTGATTTTTCCAATGTTATATAGTCAGTATAAAGGACTTATTTGTGCTCTGAATTATTCATAATTTTTAGCAATAATTTTTTTTTTCCTGCAAAGCCTACATCTTTGAAATCCCTGGTAAAGTTACAAGTTTGAAGAGAAAACAGAAATAAAAATCTGTACATGACTGGCTTTGAGCAGCAATTGGTTCTATATTTATCAAGATGGATAAAAATGCATTCTTTCATTCATCTAGATGACTGACTACCTAAAGATGTTCCTTGAATGTTGGAAGACTCACCTCTGAGCAAAAAGTGACTTGTCTTTAGAGATCTATTGTTTAATTTTGACCAAATATTAGAGAAGCTTCTCTGAAAGAACTAGAGTTATGAGGAAATGGTGGAAATATAGGTCACCTTGGGGAGAAACAGACTGCCTTATTCTAACAAAGTATCCTTAAGAATTGTCAGTTCAGAAAGAAATGCACAAAATTCTTTTGACCTGAATCAAGGAGAAAGAAGAGGCAGTTTGAATTTATCTGCAGTAAATTTGCCAGTGGATCACTCAAAATTAAGTTTCTTTTGTGTTTAAATGCATTTTTTATCAGTCTTTGCACCCTTAAAACAGTTATACCCATAATTTATGCCTGCTAGATCAAAGACAAAGTTGGAGAGAGGATATCCTTTTTTTCTGAGATTTTTTTTTTTTTTTTGAGAAGGTGATAGCTGAATGTACAAGTTGGGCCTTGAACTGGAAATCTATCAACTTTACATTAGGCTCTAACTCCATAAATTGAAGTTAATTTATTTATTTATTCAACAACTATTTATTAAGTTTCTATTATGTACAAGGCTAGGTACTAGGGATATCAAGACTGATATGGTTGTTTCTCTTACGGAGCTGAATATTCTAGTGGGGAACACAGAGCAGTGAATAGATACTGCCAAAAAAGTAGCATAAGTGCTGTGCTAGAGAAGATTCAAACTGCCAAAGGAGCATAGAGGTACATGCAACCCAGCCTAAGAATTGGAATTAGAGTCTCTACTACAGCTTCAGATGAGTATATGAGACAAGCATTCATAAGAGATGAAACTGAACAAGTTAGATGGGTCTAAGTCATATAGAACCTTACAAGCCATGTTAGGAAATATGGATTTATCCTAAAAGCATTTGGAAACCATTGAAAGTTCAGAAGCAGGAGAGGAAAGAATAAGATTTCTGGGTTGGATTCTCTCTGGAGATGATTAAACTTGCTGTAATCCAGGCTGAATGATGGTGACCTGAAGCAGAATAGTGTTAGTTGGGATGGAGAAAAGTAGATGAATTTAAGACACTTTTTGGAAATAAATTATAATTATAAAAAATGATGATTGGTTGGGTACCACCAACAAAAGAAAGAGAGGAACCAAGGTTTAAGTTTCTGACCTGAATAGTGTCACTGATCACAAGGAGAAAAGAAGGTTTGGGGAGAAGATTGTAAATTCAAATTTGAATATATTGAATGTGTGAAACATTCAAGTAGAGTTGTTCGGCAGGCACTTGTTCAATATGAATTTGAAATTTGGAAAAGAACTCTTGGCTGGAGATATGGATTTGAGAATCCGTAGTCCATAATAGATCTTTCAGGTGATAAATATATGTGTTAGTGTTCTCAGCACAGCCAGAAGTCATTGTGGAAAATGGGGACAGAAGTGGCCCAAGTCTTTCATGAATTCATATGGACAAATTACAACTTTCTGGATATATGTTTCTTTATCAGTAAAAAAGAACCTCATAAAAGAAAAGGGCAGCTGTTAAATATTTCTAATTGATCTTCCCATATGATCTGGTAGTTTCTAGACTCATATATAGTCAGATGTAAGGAGCTTCAACAGTTGCTGGTGCTGTGCCACTAGTTTTGTTGAATTAGAGTTCCATTGGTTTACATTCTGCCATAATTTAAAGTGGCAGCAGTTGTCACAAAGTTGTTTTGCAACAACAAAAGACTATCTTGTTGAATATCTTCTCATTTCTACACTCATGAACACTTGAATGAGCATTTTTAAAAAGTAGAATTGTTGAGTCAGTGGGTTTGTGCATTTAAAATGTTACCTGATGTTGCCAAACTGCCCTTCAAAACAGCTTGAGTAGAGTTTATTCCCCGCATCCTCACCAATACTGGATATTATAAATATGATACTAATGTTTGGTGATCTGATATTTTTTCTATATATTAATATTTTCATTAAATTCACCAATTTCTATGGGAATGACAATAAAATATTGTTGAAGACTTTGGAAGACAGCAAGCAGTGATGCTCCTTTATTAAGAATGTGACTGGATAAATTTTCCATTCTGGAACCTGAGTAGACCATATATTTCAACTGGCTGTTGTGGGATATATTGAATATTTTAGTATCAGCAAACTCCTATCTTGAATAGCATTTAAGTACCTTGAAATAGTTTCCACATATAACCAATAAAAGTGGCACCATCCTTGTCTTCTCTTTGACTTTCAAAGATTCTGAATAAATGTTAAAATCGCTATATTTTTTGAACCAAACCTAATTCACATAAAGGTGATGAGATTAATGATTATATTACTGGAAAACAATCTTAAGCTGCCAGATTCAAAAGTAACTTCTTGAATCAGCAAGCATTTTTTCCCCATGAGAATCTGATACAAGTTACCCCACAGCTGAAGAGATCTGATCAAGGAAAAGGACCAAAGATTACCTCAGCATAAACATTTCTTGTTTCCTGTTTCACCATACTCATAATATCATTAGAGTAAAATGCAAAGAACTAGAGAATATACTTGGGATAAAGCTGGATTCAAGTTTGCAAGTCAGACTGATTTTTGGCAGATTAATCACATTGTAACTGAATTGCTTATTTCTTATCTTTTGGTTGCTCAGACAACTTGATCATATCAAGTGTTCTGGGATCTATATGTTCTTCAATTAGGGAAGAAAATGAAAGTTTTATATAAACTAATCTAAGTACACTCTTTAATGGAGTATACTGATCTAATATTTTACTTGAAGATAAGTGTTTAGCAATAGCTGATTTCAATGACTTGTTTTTTTACTTCAAAATAATGTCTTTCACATGTATCCTTGCCCTAGGTTCTTGCAACAATTCTCTGAGGCAAGGATCATTATCTTCATTTTACCACAGAGCTGCAACTAGAGCTCAGTTCATTTATCTCATGTCATTTACCATAGACAGATAGAAGAAACCTTTAGTGAATAGAGGCATGGCAGTCACACTACAGTTGTAAAAACAGGCTTTGTATAATTTGACTACAAAATATGAAAGTATCTTAGGATATATACAAAATAGTAACTCAGACCATTTACCTTGAGTTAATTGAGTTACCTCCAATTGACAGCAAAAGTATTTTCTAAGTTTGGAATAATACCATAAAAGTAACAGAGACAAAGATTCCAGACGTTTTGGTTTTACATCTCTTCTGTAATAATGAAATGAATACAGAAGTTTCCCAATGCCACACACATATGGATCCTGACTTGATGGCTACTATATTCAATTAAATCCAAAGAAAATATTGAATACATATCATATATATGACAGAAAATTGAAATCTAGTGGGAGGTACAGTAAGTAGATAAGGGGTTTCCCAGGTGGCTGAATTGGTAAAGAATCTGCCTGCCATGCAGGACATGCAGAAGACACAAGTGTGATTCCCTGGATCAGGAAAACCCCCAGAGTAGGAAATGGCAAACCTGTCCAATATTTTTGCCTGAAAAACTCTAAGGACAAGGGAGCTTGGAGGGTTGCTGTCCATGGGGTCACAAAAAGAGTCAGACATGACTGAGCCACTGGGCACAAGCACACATTAGATAAGTCAAATATACCTGAAACTAAAATATCAAACATAATATAAATACTTAAATGTAGTCAAAGTTCAGAGAATGGAAAGTCCTATCCAATAAAGTAAGTAAAGTAGAATAGAGAGGGTGTCATGAAAGGTAAAGAAGTCATGAAATAGATGGACTTTGGGTAAAGCCTTGATGGTAGGGGTCACTGCTCCTTTCTCCTGGGTCCTGGTGTGCACAAGGTTTTGCTTGTGCTCTCAAAGACTCTGTTTCCCAAGTCATATGGAGGTTCTGTAATCAAGTGAGTGTCCAGGAGTCTCCAGCAGAGACTTCGATTTATAGTGGCCTGCTGTGGAATCAGGGGCACTTGATACCACAGTCCTGGCATAAATCCTTTCCAAGGAGGTCACCATTACAGCTATTACTCATATCATAGATTGGTGTCAGGGCAAACTGCAGGAAGGGAACACAACCATACATAAAGTTTTATTGGAACACAGCAATGTGCCTATTTTTAGGTATTGACTGTGGCTGCTTTTGTGCTACAAAGGCAGAGCTGAGGAGTTGTGAAAGACCATATGACCTACAATGCCAAAAATATTTACTCTCTGGTCCTTAAGGAAATATTTGCTGACATGATATTGAAGGATTGCCCTTACATGACTCTTACAATTGGTAATCAATAAAGGTTTAACAATATTTGTTTCAGGACTATCTTTGTGTATGTGCACGCTAAGTCACTTCAGTCATGTTTGACTCTTTGCAACCATATGAACTGTAGCCCATCAGACTTTTTCTGTCCATTGAGATTCTCCAGGCAAGAATACTGGAGTGGGTTGTCTTGCCCTTCTACAGGGTATTGTCCCCACCCAGGGATCAACCGAGTCTCATGTCTCCTGTATTGGCAGGTGGTTTCTTTACCACTAGTGCCACCTGAGAAGCCCAGGAATATCTTTACTCCTTATATTTTCCTTCCCCAAAGTTCACACTGCTTTGTGGGCTGGAGAGTGATCTGTGGATAATTGATAATTAACTTGTTATTCTCCCTTCATCAGTCTCATTGTTGCCTTTAATTATGACCAGAATAATAGAATTTTTATTCATATACTTTCAACTATCACAGTAAAAAGCATCAATTTTAAGCAATTCTATTCTGTAAAACAAAGATCATGGCATCCGGTCCCACCACTTCCTGGGAAATAGATGGGGAAATAGTGGAAATAGTGTCAGACTTTATTTTTCTGGGCTCCAAAATCACTACAGATGGTGACTGCAGCCATGAAATTAAAAGACGCTTACTCCTTGGAAGGAAAGTTATGACCAACCTAGATAGTATATTGAAAAGCAGAGACATTACTTTGCCAACAAAGGTTCCTCTAGTCAAGGTTATGGTTTTTCCTGTGGTCATGTATGGATGTGAGAGTTGGACTGTGAAGAAGGCTGAGCGCTGAAGAATTGATGCTTTTGAACTGTGGTATTGGAGAAGACTCTTGAAAGTCCCTTGGACTGCAAGGAGATCCAACCAGTACATTCTGAAGGAGATCAGCCCTGAGATTTCTTTGGAAGGAATGATGCTGAAGCTGAAACTCCAGTACTTCGGCCACCTCATGGGAAGAGTTGACTCATTGGAAAAGACTCTGATGCTGGGAGGGATTAGGGGCAGGAGGAGAAGGGGACAACAGAGGATGAGATGGCTGGATGGCATCACTGACTCGATGGACGTGAGTCTCAGTGAACTCTGGGAGTTGGTGGGGGACATGGAGGCCTGGCGTGCTGCAATTCATGGGGTCGCAAAGAGTCGGACACGACTGAGCGACTGATCTGATCTGATCTGATCTGATTCTGTAATCAGCAAAGACTTGAAGATCAGTTAATGGTACCCTGAACTGACAAAGATGTTAGTATAGGTATGATTTTGAGAAAGAGAAAAATATTCCCTGACGTCCTGGAGCTGGCCTGAAACTATCAGCTAGGCTTTAATGTTGCAAGTAGATGGTCTGATACCCCAGTTAGGCCATATCTTGTTGAATATAAACGATCTCAGAGAGCCCCTACACAGATAAGGCCACTCTGTGACCATAATGGATCTAGTAAAAAGCAAGATCTCTCCATAAAGATGTCTGCATGTAGACAAAATGTGAACATTGTTTAAGTTACAAAATACCAAACATTCCCTTCTCCCAGTTAATGTGAGTGATTGCTGCTTCTTTACTCATTTTAGCTTTAGCCTATCCTTGTCTTTTCTCATTCTAGATAATATTGTCAGTCACAGAAATGATGAATGTCCCCTTTTCCTGACAGCATTCAATCCAAAATAAGCACTGTTGCCTTAAAAACTCACCAAAATCTTCCAACATAATCCCAAATCCTTAAAGTCCTTTCTAACAGTCTCCTACTGAGATGCCATGCCATTCTCAATGATGTGTGTTCTCCTTTGCTGTATCTAGTAATAAATCCAAATTTTCAGCTACAGGTGTATCACTAGTGGTCTTTGTCTGGAGGACATTGATAGAAACAGAAGATCTACTAAGTTTGAGTTAAAGCCCCCACTGACTTAGACTGCTGCTGCTGCTGCTGCTGAGTCGCTTCAGTCGTGTCCGACTCTGTGCGACCCCAGAGACGGCAGCCCACCAGGCTCCCCCATCCCTGGGATTCTCCAGGCAAGAACACTGGAGTGGGTTGCCGTTTCCTTCTCCAATGCATGAAAGTGAAAAGTGAAAGTGAAGTTGCTCAGTCGTGTCCGACCCTCAGCGATCCCATGGACTGCAGCCCTCTAGGCTCCTCCGTCCATGGGATTTTCCAGGCAAGAGTACTGGAGTGGGGTGCCATTGCCTTCTCCGTGATTTAGACTAAGACCCTCAAATTAGTCATAGTGCACACATCTGAAAACCATTGTGTCTGTACCTATTCAAGATGCTACTATCTCTTAGATGAGAAGTAAGTTCCTGCTGAACCAAGCTGTGATATTTCTTTGAGTACTTTCAGCATTTGGTTTATATTATTTTCTTAAGAATAAGGTCCTTTGATATGCCATTACTTATCTGGTCATATTTGTATTATTTCTTTGTAATTTAATTTCTAGCTTTCTCATATCTGCTTGTATGATCTGTGTAGTTGTCTCATGCCTTGAGTATTGTCTCTAAGTGAAAAAAAATCTATGTAGAATGTAGAAACATAGGCCTTGTAAGTTTATCCATGAGTTGGCCATGGGAACTAAAGAGTTATCTTCTCATAGTGCTAGTCTTTGGACTAATTTTGAATTGTCTCTCTGTTAATTTTTTATGCTATATAACAAATGATGACAACTTTAACAGTTTATAACTGTACTCATTTCTTATCTCTTGGTATCTTTAGGCCAGAGTGTGGAAACACCTTAGTTGAGTTCTATGCTTCAGAGTTTCATCAGGTTGCAATTCAGGTGTGATCCATAATTCTCATTGCTCACCTGCAGAGACCACCTTGTTATGTAGGCTTATGCAACATGATTTCTTACTTCATCTAGCCTGAAAGGAGAGGTCCTTCCTTGAATGAGGACCCAGATGGTTTTTTAAAGGCTTTCACATGATTAAGTCAAACCTAGCCAGTGTAATCTTTTTGATTAATGCAAAACCAACAGATTTGGCACTTTAAGTACATCTTCAAAATCTCCTTAGTTTTACCACCTTCTGATGACTATTAGCAAGTAACAAGTTCCTCTAACACTCAAGAGGAGATCATTAGGTGCCATCTTAGATTCTGTGTACTAGAGTCACCATTAAAAAAAAGTATATGGACTTCTACAGTCTTGTCTTTGTGTCCCTGAGAACAGCTACGCTGAGTTTCATCAATTCAGAGTCAGGAATATTTGTCTGATTCCTGACTGATAATGACTGGTCTTTAGCCAAGTTTTGGAGACATGAAATTATCCAAGCATTATCTTTACAGACCATCTAGTTTTCATGTGTCCTCTTAATATACAACTTTGCTTCTTGCAGGCTAAACACCTGAATCCTTATATTTTCTAACGATAATGGTAATGTGCTAATGCATAAGCTTACTTTTCCACCTTACCCAATTTCACCAGGGACGGGATAATTTGAAATTTTATTAGCCATTTTGGAGAACTTTTGACACGAACAGGATTGCTCGTGTGAGAGGTATCTTAGGACAACAGGTGTTGAAACTTTTATGAGGTTGTTTGTCTTCTTTGTCTAAAAGATGACTTTTTGTTTAACATAGGAAACATCACTTCCTTCATTTCTCTAACAAATCCAACCCACCACCTGTTTATTGCATGGCTTTCAAGTTAAGCTTGGTTTTTACATTTTACATTTTCACATTTACAAAGAGTTGAAAATAAGTCAAAAGAATAGATTTTATTATATATTACATTTACATGAAATCCAAATTTTTGTATTCATATTGTTTTTAGTTGCTAATTCATGTTCAACTCTTTGTGACCCCATGGGCACACCAGGCCTCCTTGTCCTCATCATCTCCTAGAATTTGCCCAAGTTCATGTCCATTGTATCAGTGATGCCATCCAACCATATCATCCTCTGATGTCCTCTTCTCCTTCAGTGTTCATAAGTAAAATTTAATTAGGAAGCACCATTCATTTACTTAAATATTGTCTATGGCTGTTATCATGATACAACAGCAGATTGGAGAAGTTATGGCAGTAGTGATAGGAAGGGACATGCAGTGCTTAACATATTTACTATTTTGCCCTTTACAGAAAAAGTTTGTCATCCCAATATAACAAATAGATGAAAAAATATTCAACAGCACTTATTATTAGAGAAATGAAAATCAAAACTACTATGAGATATCACCTCATACCAATTAGAATGGCCATCATCAAAAACCACAAAAAATAAATGCTGGAGAGGGTGTTGAGGAAAGGGAACCCTCTTGCACTATTGATGAGAATGTAAACTGATATACACACTATGGAGAATAGTAAGGAGGTGCCTTATAAAACTAAAAATATAGCTACCATATGACCCAGCAATCCCACTACTAGGCATATACCCTGAGAAAACTATAATACAAAAAATAGATATATCCCAATATTCACTGAAGTAGTATTTACAATAGCTAGAACAGGAAGTAAGTCAGAAAGAGAAAAACAATATTGTATATTAATGCATATATATGGAATATAGAAAAATGGTACTGAAGAACCTATTTGCAGGGCAGGAATAGAGATACAGACATTGAAAATGGACTTATGGACATCGGGGGATGGGGAAGGAGAGGGTGGGATAAATTGAGAGAGTGGAATTGATATATATACACTGCTACTGCTGCTAAGTTGCTTCAGTCGTGTCTGACTCTATGTGACCCTATGTACAGCAGCCCGCCAGGTTCCTCTGTCCACAGGATTCTCTAGGCAAGAATACTGGAGTGGGTTGCCATTTCCTTCTCCAATATATACACTACCATGTGTAAAATAGATAGCAGTGGGGAGGTTCTGTACAGCACAAAGAACTCAGCTCAGTGCTCTGTGATGACCTAGGGGAGTGGGATGGGTGAGGGAGTTGGCAGGGAGGCTCAAGATGGAAGGGATATATGCATACATATAGCCGATTCACTTTGTTGTACAGCAGAAACTAACACAACATTGTAAAGCAATTATACTCCAAATGATGCCAGTCTAATGGCAGAAAGCAGAGAGGAACCAAAGAGCCTCTTGATGAGGGTGGAAGAGGACAGTGAAAAAGGTAGGCTAAAACTCAACATTCAAAAAACTAATATCATGGCATCTGGTCTGATCACTTCATGGCTAATAGATGGGGGGAAAAGTAGAAACAGTGACAAATTTTATTTTCCTGGGCTCCAAAATCACTGCAGATAGTGACTGCAGCTGACAAAGGTCCATATAGTCAAAGCTATGGTTTTTCAAGTAGTCATATATGGATGTGAGAGTTGAATCATAAAGAAGGCTGAGCGCCAAAGAATTGATGCTTTCAAATAATTGTGCTGGAGAAGAGTCTTGAGTATTCCTTGGAGAGCAAGAAGATCATAGGTCAATCCTAAAGAAAATCAATCCTGAATATTCAATGGAAGAACTGGTGCTGAAGCTGAAGCCCCAATACTTTGGGCACCTGATGCAAAGAGCCAACCCGTTGGAAAAGACCCTGATACTAGGAAAGATTGAGAGTAAGAGGAAAAGGGGTTGACAGAAGATGAGATGGTTAGATAACATCACTGCCTCAGTGGACATGAGTTTGAGCAAACTCAGGGAGATAGTGAAGGACAGGGAAGCCTGCAGTGCTGCAGTTCATGGGGTTGCAAAGAGTGGGGCACTACCTAGTGACTGAACAACAACAAAAATAAAAATACTAGTTTTCAAAATATTTAAAATCATTAAATTTTTAACCAAATGAAATTCTTATGTATACTCCAATCATAAAAAGAAACTAGAACTACTTCTGGTTCTTTGTCAGTAGCTACAGAAATACTACAGTCTAATATGAGGGCTTTGCAGAACAATTTGCAATTCATTGATGTAAAGCAAGCACCAAAGAAACGGACACAAAGATATTCCCTTCAACCTGCTTTGTCAACATGCAGGGACACAAACACACAGAGAACCACCATATTTTGATTTTTTTAAAAAAGTATATTCATTTGCAGGTATAAATTGCTAAGTGTTCCTTTGACTGAATCTCACAAATTTTGATATTTTATCTTCACTTAAATTTAGTTCAAAATAAAAATTAAAAAAATCTCGAGATTGCAAGCATACCATGTTTTGTCATGATTGAATTAATTGCACTTTACAGAAGTTGCATTTGTTTTGAATTAAAGGTTTGTGGAAACCTGGCCATAGCAAACCTATCAGTACCATTTTCCAACAGTATTTGCTCACTTTGTGTCTCTGCATAACATTTTGATAATTTTTATAGTATTTCAAGCTTTTTTTCATTCTTATCATATTTCTTATAGTGATCTCTGATTAGTAATCCTTGACATTAGTATTGTAACTGTTTTGTGGCACCATAAACTACACCCATAGACAGTGAACTTAATCAGTAAATGTGTATTTTTTGAATGCTGCATCAACTGAGTGTTTCCCCATCTCTGTCTTTCTCCTCAGGTCTCTCTATTCCTTGAGGCACAGTAATATTACAATTAGGCTACTTAATAACCCTATAATGACTTGTAAATGGTCAAGTGAAAGGAAGATCATAGGTCTGTCACTTTAAATCAAAAGTTAGAAGTAACTAAACTTAATATGGAAGACACGTCAAAAGCCAAAATAGGCTGAAATCTAAGTCTTTTGCTCAAAACAATTAGCCAAGTTATGAATGAAACGAGAAAGTTCTTGAAGAAAATTAAAAGTGCTACATTAGTGAATACACAAATAACAAGAAAGCTAAACAGGCTTATTGCTGATAAGGAAAAAGTTTTAGTGGTCTTTATAGAAGATCAAACCAACCACAACATTCAATTAAGCCAAAGGCTAATACAGAACAGGCTTCTGTCTTCAATTCTATAAAGAGTGAGAGAGGTAAGGAAGCTACAGGAGAAAAGTTTGAGGCAAGCAGAAGTTGATTCATGAGATTTAAGGAAAGAAGCTATCTCTGTAACATAAAAGTGCAAGGTTAAGCAGGAAGTGCTGATACAAAAGGTACAGCAAGAATCCAGCAAGTCTAGCTAAGATAATTAATAAAGGTGGGTATGTTAAACAATAGCATTTCAAAATAGTCTTATATTGGAAGAGGATGTCATCTAGGACTTTGATAGTCAGAGAGGAGAAAGTCAATGCCTAATTTTAAAGCTTCAAAGAACAGGCTGATTCTTGTTTGGGGCTAATGAGTCTGGTGACTTTAAGTTGAAGCCAGTGCTTATTTACCATTCTGAAAATCCTATGATCTTTAAGAATTATGCTAAATCTACTTTGCCTATACTTTATAAATGAAACAACAAAGCCTGGATGACAGTACATCTGTTTACAATATTGTTTACTGAATATTTAAAACAAATTGTTGAAACCTACTACTCAGAAAAAAATATTACTTTCAAAATATTAGTTTGTTTACCTGTTCATCCAGGAGCTCTGATGGATATTTATGAGGTTAATGTTTCCATTACTTCTGTCATAATAACCATTCTGCAGCCCATGGATCAAGAAGTGATTTTGACTTCAAGTCTCATTATTTAAAATTTTTTGTAAGGCTCGAGCTGCCATAGACAGTTATTCCTCTATTGCATCTGGAAAAAGCACATTGAAAATCTTCTGGAAATGATTCATTATTCTAGTTGAAATTAGGAACATTCAAGATTCATTTGAAAAGGTCAAATATCAACACTAACAGGAGTTTGGAAGTAGATTCCAATCATCATAGATGACTTTGAGAGGCTCAAGATTTCAGTAGAGGAAGTAACTGCAGATGTGGGAAAATAGACAACTAGAATTGAGAGTAGAGCCTGATGATGTGTCTGAATTGATGCAATTTCATGATAAAGCTAACAGTTTAGGAGTTACTTTCTGTGGATGAGCTGAGAAGGTGGTTTCTTGAGATGGACTTAACTCTTGATGAAGGTGTGAGGATCACTACAACAACAACAAATAATTTAGAATATCACATGCATTCAGTTAACAATTCAGTAGCAGAGTTTTTGTTTTTTTTTTTTAACAATTTATTCTCTTTATTTTATTTTATTTTTTAACTTTACAGTATTGTATTGGTTTTGCCATATATCAAAATGAATCCGCCACAGGTATACATGTGTTCCCCATCCTGAACCCTCCTCCCTCCTCCCTCCCCATACCACCCCTCTGGGTCGTCCCAGTGCACCAGCCCCAAGCATCTAGTATCGTGCATCGAACTTGGATTGGCGACTCGTTTCAAATATGATATTATACATGTTTCAGTGCCATTCTCCCAAGTCATCCCACCCTCTCCCTCTCCCACAGAGTCCAAAAGACTGTTCTATATATCAGTGTCTCTTTTGCTGTCTGGCATACAGGGTTATTGTTACCATCTTTCTAAATTCCATATATTTGAGAAGATTAATTCCAATTTTGAGAGAAGTTTGACTGTGAGTGAAATGCAATCAGACAGCATTGCATACTACAGAGAAGTCTATTGTGAAATAGTCAATTGATGCTGCAAACATTATTGGTCTTATTTTAAGAAATTAGCCACCCTAAATTTCACAACCATCTTGACCGTCAGCAGCCATCAACATTGAGGCCTGACTTTTTCCTCAAAAAATTATGGCTTACTGAACTCTCAGATCTTGGGTTGCCCCAGGGTATGGCTTAGTTTCATTGAGTTAGACAAAGCTGTGGTCCTAGTGTGATTAGATTGATTAGTTTTCTGTGAGTATGGTTTCAGTGTGTCTGCCCTCTGATGCCCTCTTGCAACACCTACTGTCTAACTTGGGTTTCTCTTACCTTGGGCATGGGGTATCACTTCAAGGCTGCTCCAGCAAAGCGCAGCCAATGCTCCTTACCTTGGATGAGGGGTATCTCCTCACAGCCGCACTTCCTGACCTTCAACATGGGATAGCTCCAAGATGGGCGGGTCATGGTGGAGAGATCCCACAGAATGTGGTCCACTGGAGAAGGGAATGGCAAACCACTTCAGTATTCTTGCCTTGAGAACCCCATGAACAGTATGAGAAGGCAAAATGATAGGATACTGAAAGAGGAACTCCCCAGGTCAGTAGGTGCCCAATATGCTACTGGAGATCAGTGGAGAAATAACTCCAGAAAGAATGAAGGGATGGAGCCAAAGCAAAAAGAATATCCGGCTGTGGATGTGCCTGGTGATAGAAGCAAGGTCCGATGCTGTAAAGAGCAATATTGCATAGGAACCTGGAATGTCAGGTCCATGAATCAAGGCAAATTGGAAGTGGTCAAACAGGAGATGGCAAGAGTGAACGTCGACATTCTAGGAATCAGCGAACTAAAATGGACTGGAATGGGTGAATTTAACTCAGACGACCATTATATCTACTACTGCGGGCAGGAATCCCTCAGAAGAAATGGAGTGGCCATCATGGTCAATAAGAGTCCGAAATGCAGTACTTGGATGCAATCTCAAAAATGACAGAATGAACTCTGTTCATTTTCAAGGCAAACCATTCAATATCAGAGTAATCCAAGTCTATGCCCCAACCAGTAACCCTGAAGAAGCTGAAGTTGAACGGTTCTATGAAGACCTACAAGACCTTTTAGAACTAACACCCAAAAAAGATGTCCTTTTCATTATAGGGGACTGCAATGCAAAAGTAGGAAGTCAAGAAACACCTGGAGTAACAGGCAAATTTGGCCTTGGAATATGGAATGAAGCAGGGCAAAGACTAATAGAGTTTTGCCAAGAAAATGCACTGGTCATAACAAACACCCTCTTCCAACAACACAAGAGAAGACTCTACACATGGACATCACCAGATGGCCAACACCAAAACTAGACTGATTATATTCTTTGCAGCCAAAGATGGAGAAGCCCTATACAGTCAGCAAAAACAAGACCAGAAGCTGACTGTGGCTCAGACCATGAATCTTTATTGCCAAATTCAGACTTAAATTGAAGAAAGTAGGGAAAACCACTAGACCATTCAGGTATGACCTAAATCAAATTTCTTATGATTATACAGTGGAAGTGAGAAATAGATTTAAGGGCCTAGATCTGATAGATAGAGTGCCTGATGAGCTATGGAATGAGGTTCATGACATTGTACAGGAGACAGGGATCAAGACCATCCCCATGGAAAAGAAATGCAAAAAAGCAAAATGGCTGTCTGGGGAGGCCTTACAAATAGCTGTGAAAAGGAGAAGCGAAAAGCAAAGGAGAAAAGGAAAGATATAAACATCTGAATGCAGAGTTCCAAAGAATACCAAGAAGACATAAGAAAGCCTTATTCAGCAATCAATGCAAAGAAATAGAGGAAAACAACAGAATGGGAAAT
Organism: Bubalus bubalis; assembly: GCF_019923935.1. Classification (NCBI taxonomy): domain Eukaryota; kingdom Metazoa; phylum Chordata; class Mammalia; order Artiodactyla; family Bovidae; genus Bubalus; species Bubalus bubalis. The sequence continues at coordinate 69,331,702 of NC_059181.1, forward strand.
ACTGGAAATCTCTTCAAGAAAATCAGAGATACCAAAGGAACATTCCATGCAAAGATGGGCTCGATAAAGGTCAGAAATGGTATGGACCTAACAGAAGCTGAACATATTAAGAAGAGATGGAAAGAATACACAGAAGAACTGTACAAAAAAGATCTACATGACCCAGATAATCACGATGGTGTGATCACTGACCTAGAGCCAGACATCCTGGAATGTGAAGTCAAGTGGGCCTTAGAAAGCATCACTACGAACAAAGCTAGTGGAGGTGATGGAATTCCAGTTGAGCTATTCCAAATCCTGAAAGATGATGCTGTGAAAGTGCTGCACTCAATATGCCAGCAAATTTGGAAAACTCAGCAGTGGCCACAGGACTGGAAAAGGTCAGTTTTCATTCCAATCCCAAAGAAAGACAATGCCAACAAATGTTCCAACTACCGCACAATTGCTCTCATCTCACACGCTAGTAAAGTAATGCTCAAAATTCTCCAAGCCAGGCTTCAGCAATATGTGAACCGTGCACTTCCTGATGCTCAAGCTGGTTTTAGAAAAGGCAGAGGAACCAGAGATCAAATTGCCAACATCCACTGGATCATGGAAAAAGCAATAAAGTTCCAGAAAAACATCTATTTCTGCTTTATTGACTGTGCCAAAGCCTTTGACTGTGTGGATCACAATAAACTGTGGAAAATTCTTCAAGAGATGGGAATACCAGACCACCTGGTCTGCCTCTTGAGAAATTTGTATGCAGGTCAGGAAGCAACAGTTAGAACTGGACATGGAACAACAGACTGGTTCCAAATAGGAAAAGGAGTACGTCAAGGCTGTATATTGTCACCCTGTTTATTTAACTCCTATGCAGAGTACATCATGAGAAATGCTGGACTGGAAGAAACACAAGCTGGAATCAAGAATACCAGCAGAAATATCAATAACCTCAGATATGCAGATGACACCACCCTTATGGCAGAAAGTGAAGAGGAACTAAAAAGCCTCTTGATAAAGGTGAAAGTGGAGAGTGAAAAAGTTGGCTTAAAACTCAACATTCAGAAAATGAAGATCATGGATCCGGTCCCATCACTTCATGGGAAATAGATGGGGAAACAGTGAAAACAGTGTCAGACTTTATTTTTCTGGGCTCCAAAATCACTGCAGATGGTGACTGCAGCCATGAAATTAAAAGACACTTACTCCTTGGAAGGAAAGTTATGACCAACCTAGATAGCATATTGAAAAGCAGAGACATTACTTTGCCAACAAAGGTTCGTCTAGTCAAGGCTACGGTTTTTCCTGTGGTTATGTGTGGATGTGAGAGTTGGACTGTGAAGAAGGCTGAGCCTTTCTTGATGCCTTTGAAGTGTGGTGTTGGAGAAGACTCTTGAGAGTCCCTTGGACTGTAAGGAGATCCAACCAGTCCATTCTGAAGGAGATCAGCCCTGAGATTTCTTTGGAAGGAATGATGCTAAAGCTGAAACTCCAGTACTTTGGCGACCTCATGTGAAGAGTTGACTCATTGGAAAAAACTCTGATGCTGGGAGGGATGGGGGTCAGGAGGAGAAGGGGACGACAGAGGATGAGATGGCTGGATGGCATCACTGACTCGATGGAGGTGAGTCTGAGTGAACTCCAGGAGTTGGTGATGGACAGGGAGGCCTGACGTGCTGTGATTCATGGGGTCGCAGAGAGTCGGACATGACTGAGCGACTGATCTGATCTCATCTGAACTCTCAGATGACGATTCAGCTTGTCAGGTGGCACAGTTATAAAGAATTTGCTTGCCAATGCAGGAGATGCAAGAGACACAGATTCAGTTCTTGTGTTGGGAAGATACCTGGAGTAGGAAATGGTAATCTGCTCCAGTATTCTTGCCTGGAAAATTCCATTGTAGAGGAACCTGATGAGCTACAGTCCATGGGGTCTCAAAGAGTAGTACATGACTGAATGATTGGGTGCACGCACACACACACACACACAATGATTAACAATTTTTAGCAATAAAATATTTTTATTTTTCTACTTTTTATTATATATGCACTGTTTTTTAAACAAGCCTCAGTTCAGTTCAGTCATTCAGTCGTGTCCGACTCTGCGACCCCATGAATTGCAGCAAGCAGGCCTCCCTGTCCATCACCAACTCCCGGAGTTCACCCAAACCCATGTCCATCGAGTTGGTGATGCCATCTGGCCATCTCATCCTCTGTCATCCCCTTCTCCTCCTGCCCCCAATCCATCCCAGCATCAGAGTTTTTTCCAATGAATCAACTTTTCACATGAGGCGGCCAAAGTATTGGAGTTTCAGCTTCAGCATCAGTCCTTCCAGTGAACACCCAGGACTGATTTCCGTTAGAATGGGCTGGTTGGATCTCCTTACAGTCCAAGGGACTCTCAAGAGTCTTCGCCAACACCATACTTCAAAAGCATCAATTCTTCAGCACTCAGCTTTCTTCACAGTCCAATTCTCACATCCGTTCATGACTACTGGGAAAACCATAGCCTTGACTAGATGGACCTTTGTTGGCAAAGTAATGTCTCTGCTTTTGAATATGCTATCTAGGTTTGTCATAACTTTCCTTCCAAGGAGTAAGCGTCCTGTAATTTCATGGCTGCAGTCACCATCTGCAGTGATTTTGGAGCCCAGTAAAATAAAGTCTGACAGTTGCCACTGTTTCCCCATCTATTTCCCATGAAGTGATGGGACCAGATGCCGTGATCTTAATTTTGTGAATGTTTATCTTTAAGCCAACTTTTTCACTCTCCTCTTTCACTTTCATCAAGAGGCTTTTAATTCCTCTTCACTTTCTGCCATAAGGGTGGTATCATCTGCATATCTGAGATTATTGATATTCCTCCTGGCAATCTTGATTCCAGCTTGTGCTTCTTCCAGCCCAGCGTATCTCATGATGTACTCTGCATATAAGTTAAATGAGCAGGGTGACAATATACAGCCTTGACGTACTCCTAAGCCTAATGAACACTTAATAGACTATAGTGAAAGTGAAAGTGAAGTCGCTCAGCCATATCCAACTCTTTGCGAACCCATGGACTGTAGCCTACCAGGCTTTTCAGTCCATGGGATTCTCCAGGCAAGAATACTGGAGTGGGTTACCATTTCATTCTCCAGGGGATCTTCCTGACCCAGGGATCGAACCCGAGTCTCCCACATTGGAGGCAGACGCTTTAACCTCTAATCCCTTAAATCTATTTATCACTTCCACTGTATAACCATAAGGCATTTGATACAGGTTGTAGCTGAATGGTCTAGTGATTTTCCCTACTTTCTTCAATTTAAGTCTGAATTTGGCAATAAGGAATTCATGATCTGAGTCATGGTCAGCTCCCAGTCTTGTTTTTGCTGAGTGTATAGAGCTTCTCCATCTTTGACTGCAAAGAAAATAATCAATCTGATTTTTGTTTTGGACATCTGGTGATGTCCATGGGTAGTCTTCTCTTGTGTTGTTGGAAGAGTGTGTTTTCTGTGACCAGTGCATTCTCTTGGCAAAACTCCATTAGCCTTTTCCCTGCTCCATTCTGTACTCCAAGGCCAAATTTGCCTGTTACTCCAGGTGTTTATTGACTTTCTACTTTTGCATTCCAGTCCCCTATAACGAAAAGGGCATCTTTTTTGGGTGTTAGTTCTAAAAGGTCTTGTAGGTCTTCATATAACCATTCAACTTCAGCTTCTTCAGCATTACTGGTCAGTGCACAGACTTGGATTACCCTGATATTGAATGATTTGCCTTGGGAATGAATAGAGATCATTCTGTCATTTTTGAGGTTGCATCCAAGTACTGCATTTTTGGGCTCTTTTGTTGACTATGATGGCTACTCCATTTCTTCTAAGGGATTCTTGCCACAATAGTAGATATAATGTCATCTGAGTTAAATTCACCTATTCCAGTCCATTTTAGTTTACTGTTTCCTAAAATGTTGACATTCACTCTTGACATCTCCTGTTTGACCACTTCCAATCTGCCTTGATTTATGGACCTAACATTCCAGGTTACTATGCAATATTGCTCTTTACAGCATCAGACTTTGCTTCTATCACCAGTCACATCCACAACTGAGTGTGGTTTTTGGTTTGGCTCCATCTCTTCATTCCTTCTGGAGTTATTTCTCCACTGATCTCCAGTAGTATATTGGGCATCTACTGACCTGGGGGGTTCATCTTTCAGTGTCCTATCTTTTTGCCTTTTAATACTGTTCATGGGGTTCTCAATGCATGAATACTGAAGTATTTTGCCATTCCCTTCTGCAGTGGACCACATTTTGTCAGAACTCTCCACCCTGACCCTTCCCATCCAATATTCTTGCTTGGAAAATCTCATGGACAGAAGAACCTGGTGGGCTACAGTCTGTGGGGTTGCAAAAGATTCAGACATAATTTAATGACTGAACTACAACAACAACCTTCTTATTATAGGCACCTGTGAACTATGGTTTCTGACTCTTAAAAGTACTGAGTAAACCCTTGGGACTAGACTCCCAATGGGCCCTGTGCACCCAGGCTTACAGTTTAGCTTAGTTCTGGCTGGGCCATGAGGTTCCAGGATGCTCTCATGGCACTAGGCTTATAGCAGCCTTCCTAGAGAGAGCACATTTAGGTCCAGACCCCACAGATGTAGACTTTAGTCAGTTCCCTTGGACTTAAGTTTTCAGCTCACCTTGGCACTAGGCCAACCCCTGTGATCCCAACCTCAAAGCCAGTTCTTAGACTCTGAGGCTGCCAGTCTACCCCAGTGCCAAACTGGCCCCCAGAGACCCAATATCCAGGTTTAGCTCTGAGGCCTCAGGTTGCCAACCAACTGCTGTGGTCTCAGGCCAATAATCAAAAGCATGAGACCAACCTCTGTGTCATTAATGCACAGGCCAGATCCCACAAAATTAAGCTCCCATTGTAGTACCAGGCTAGCCCCTATAGACCCAGACCCTAATCACATCCAAGTGGTCCCTAATACATGATCAACCCCTGTGAATCCAAGATCCAGGTCCACTCACAAGATTTAGGTCCAAGAACGTCATCAGAGATTCAGTTGACAAACCCATCCCAGTGCACCAGGATTGTTCCTGAAGGAATGGGCACCAGGCTGTTCCCCACGTATCCAAGCACTTGGCCCGCCTACTTGCTCAGCCAAAGAGTAGACTTGTAAGCCTGACTAATTGAAGAGCAAGCTTGCCTACATACACCACCATGTAGGTTAACTGGTGAAGGATTTTGCCTGTTGAAGACACTCATAAAGACTGGAAAAGTTTCGTATTTCCTCAAAATGCACAGATATCGACGTAAGACCATAAGGATCATGATTAATGAAGGAAATATGTTACCATTAAAGAAAACTAAAAAAAGATTAAAAATTCCAATGATTGATGCTAAACAAATGGAAATCTCTGAACTATCTGACAAAGAATGAAATATAGTCCTCTTAACCTTGTAAGCCTCAGTTAATCTCAAACAAACACAAATAGACCACTAAATGCAATTAGAGAAACAAAGTGTGAACAAAATGAATTCAGTAAAGGAATAGAATCCATTACAACATTCCAAAATCCTTGCTGGGTACAATAATCTGGGCTGTAGGTTATTTTCTTTCATCACTTTAAGTATGTCTTGCCATTCCCTCCTGGCTTGAAGAGTTTCTATTGAAAGATCAGCTGTTATCCTTATGGGAATTCCCTTGTGTGTTATTTGCTGTTTTTCCCTTGCTGCTTTTAATATTTGTTCTTTGAGTTTGATCTTTGTTAATTTGATTAATATGTGTCTTGGGGTGTTTCACCTTGGGTTTATCCTGTTTGGGACTCTCTGGGTTTCTTGAACTTGAGTGATTATTTCCTTCCCCATTTTAGGGAAGTTTTCAACTATTATCTCCTCAAGTATTTTTTCATGGTCTTTCTTTTTCTCTTCTTCTTCTGGGACCCCTATGATTCGAATGTTGCAGCGTTTAATATTGTCCTGGAGGTCTCTGAGATTGTCCTCATTTCTTTTAATTCGTTTTTCTTTTATCCTCTCTGATTCATTTATTTCTACCATTCTATCTTCTAATTCACTAATCCTATCTTCTGCCTCTATTATTCTACTATTTGTTGCCTCCAGAGTGTTTTTAATTTCATTTATTGCATTATTCATTATATACTGACTCTTTTTTATTTCTTCTATGTCCTTGTTAAACCTTTCAAGTATGAAGGAGAAATCAAAAGCTTTTCAGACAAGCAAAAGCTGAGAAAATTCTGCACCACCAAACCAACTCTCCAACAAATACTTAAGGATATTCTCTAGACAGGAAACACAAACACGGTGTATAAATTCGAACCCAAAATAATAAAGTAAATGGCAACGGGGATCATACTTATCAGTAATTACCTTAAATGTAAATGGGTTGAATGCCCCAACCAAAAGACAAAGACTGGCTGAATGGATACAAAAACAAGACCCCTACATATGTTGTCTACAAGACTCCCACCTCAAAACAGGGGACACCTACAGACGGAAAGTGAAGGGCTGGAAAAAGATTTTCCATGCAAAAAGGGACCAAAAGAAAGCAGGAGTAGCAATACTCATATCAGATAAAATAGACTTTAAAACAAAGGCTGTAAAAAGAGACAAAGAAGGTCACTACATAATGATCAAAGGATCAATCCAAGAAGAAGATATAACAATTATAAATATATATGCACCCAACATGGGAGCACCGCAATATGTAAGACAAATGCTAACAAGTATGAAAGGAGAAATTAACAATAACACAATAATAGTGGGAGATTTTAATACCCCACTCACACCTATGGATAGATCAACTAAACAGAAAATTAACAAGGAAACACAAACTTTAAACGACACAATAGACCAGTTAGACCTAATTGATATCTATAGGACATTTCATCCCAAAACAATGAATTTCACCTTTTTCTCAAGCACACATGGAACCTTCTCCAGGATAGATCACATCCTGGGCCATAAAGCTAGCATTGGTAAATTTAAAAAAATAGAAATCATTCCAAGCATCTTTTCTGACCACAATGCAGTAAGATTAGATCTCAATTACAGGAGAAAAACTATTAAAAATTCCAACATATGGAGGCTGAACAACATGCTGCTGAATAACCAACAAATCACAGAAGAAATCAAAAAATAAATCAAAATTTGCATAGAAACGAATGAAAATGAAAACACAACAACCCAAAACCTGTGGGACATGGTAAAAGCAGTCCTAAGGGGAAAGTTCATAGCAATGCAGGCACACCTCAAGAAACAAGAAAAAAAGTCAAATAAATAACCTAACTCTGCACCTAAAGCAACTAGAAAAGGAAGAAATGAAGAACCCCAGGGTTAGTAGAAGGAAAGAAATCTTAAAAATTAGGGCAGAAATAAATGCAAAAGAAGCTAAAGGGACCATAGCAAAAATCAACAAAACCAAAAGCTGGTTCTTTGAAAGGATAAATAAAATTGACAAACCATTAGCCAGACTCATCAAGAAACAAAGGGAGAAAAATCAAATCAATAAATTAGAAATGAAAATGGAGAGATCACTACAGACAACACAGAAATACAAAGGATCATAAGAGACTACTATCAACAATTATGTGCCAATAAAATGGACAACGTGGAAGAAATGGACAAATTCTTAGAAAAGTACAACTTTCCGAAACTGGACCAGGAAGAAATAGAAAATCTTAACAGACCCATCACAAGCACGGAAATTGAAACTGTAATCAAAAATTTTCAGCAAACAAAAGCCCAAGTCCAGACGGCTTCACAGCTGAATTCTACCAAAAATTTAGAGAAGAGCTAACACCTATCCTGCTCAAACTCTTCCAGAAAATTGCAGAGGTAGGTAAACTTCCAAACTCATTCTATGAGGCCACCATCACCCTAATACCAAAACCTGACAAAGATCCCACAAAAAAAGAAAACTACAGGCCAATATCACTGAGGAACATAGATGCAAAAATCCTTAACAAAATTCTAGCAATCAGAATCCAACAACACATTAAAAAGATCATACACTATGACCAAGAGGGCTTTATCCCAGGGATGCAAGGATTCTTCAATATCCGCAAATCAATCAATGTAATACACCACATTTACAAATTGAAAAATAAAAACCATATGATTATCTCAATAGATGCAGAGAAAGCCTTTGACAAAATTCAACATCCATTTATGATAAAAACCCTCCAGAAAGCAGGAATAGAAGGAACATACCTCAACATAATAAAAGCTATATATGACAAACCCACAGCAAACATTATCCTCAATGGTGAAAAATTGAAAGCATTTCCTCTAAAGTCAGGAACAAGACAAGGGTGCCCACCTTCACCATTACTATTCAACATAGTTTTGGAAGTTTTGGCCACAGCAATAAGAGCAGAAAAAGAAATAAAAGGAATCCAAATTGGAAAAGAAGAAGTAAAACTCTCACTGTTTGCAGATGACATGATCCTCTACATAGAAAACACTAAAGACTCCACCAGAAAATTATTAGAACTAATCAATGACTATAGTAACGTTGTAGGATATAAAATCAACACACAGAAATCCCTTGCATTCCTATACACTAATAATGAGAAAACAGAAAGAGACATTAAGGAAACAATTCCATTCACCATTGCAACGGAAAGAATAAAATACTTAGGAATATATCTACCTAAAAAAAATAAAGACCTATATATAGAAAACTATAAAACACTGGTGAAAGAAATCAAAGAGGACCCTAATAGTTGGAGAAATATACCATGTTCATGGATTTGAAGAATCAATATAGTGAAAATGAGCATACTACCCAAAGCAATCTATAGATTCAATGCAATCCCTATCAAGCTACCAACAGTATTCTTCACAGAGCTAGAACAAATAATTTCACAATTAGTATGGAAATAGAAAAAACCTCGAATAGCCAAAGCGATCTTGAGAAAGGAGAATGGAACTGGAGGAATCAACTTACCTGACTTCAGGCTCTACTACAAAGCCACAGTTATCAAGACAGCATGGTACTGGCACAAAGACAGAAATATAGATCAATGGAACAAAATAGAAAGCCCAGAGATAAATCCACGCACATATGGGCACCTTATCTTTGACAAAGGAGGCAAGAATATACAATGGATTAAAGACAATCTCTTTAACAATGGTGCTGGGAAATCTGGTCAACCACTTGTAAAAGAATGAAACTAGAACACTTCCTAACACCATACACAAAAATAAACTCAAAATGGATTAAAGATCTAAACATAAGACCAGAAACTATAAAACTCCTAGAGGAGAACATAGGCAAAACACTCTCTGTCATACATCACAGCAGGATCCTCTATGACCCACCTCCCAGAATATTGGAAATAAAAGCAAAGATAAACAAATGGGACCTAATTAACCTTAAAAGCTTCTGCACATCAAAGGAAACTATTAGCAAGGTGAAAAGACAGCCTTCAGAATGGGAGAAGATAATAGCAAATGAAGCAACTGACAAACAACTAATCTCAAAAATATACAAGCAACTCCTACAGCTCAACTCCAGAAAAATAAATGACCCAATCAAAAAATGGTCCAAAGAACTAAATAGACATTTCTCCAAGAAGACATACAGATGGCTAACAAACACATGAAAAGATGCTCAACATCACTCATTATCAGAGAAAGGCAAATCAAAACCACTATGAGGTACCATTTCACACCAGTCAGAATGGCTGCGATCCAAAAGTCTACAAGTCATAAATTCTGGAGAGGGTGTGGAGAAAAGGGAACCCTCTTACACTGTTGGTGGGAATGCAAACTAGTACAGTCACTATGGAGGACAGTGTGGAGATTCCTTAAAAAACTGGAAATAGAACTGCCTTATGATCCAGCAATCCCACTGCTGGGCATACACACTGAGGAAACCAGAAGGGAAAGAGACACGTGTACCCCAATGTTCATTGCAGCACTGTTTATAATAGCCAGGACATGGAAGCAACCTAGATGCCCATCAGCAGATGAATGGATAAGAAAGCAATGGTACACATACACAGTAGAGTATTACTCAGCCATTAAAAAGAATGCATTTGAATCAGTTCTAATGAGGTGGATGAAACTGGAGCCTATTATACAGAGTGAAGTAAGCCAGCAAGAAAAACACCAATACAGTATACTAATGCATATATATGGTATTTAGAAAGATGGTAACAATAACACTGTGTACGAGACAGCAAAAGAGACACTGAAGTATAGAACAGTCTTATGGACTCTGTGGGAGAGGGAGAGGGTGGGAAGATTTGGGAGAATGGCATTGAAACATGTAAAATATCATATATGAAACGAGTTGCCAGTCCAGGTTCGATGCACGATACCGGATGCTTGGGGCTAGTGCACTGGGACGACCCAGAGGGATGTTATGGGGAGGGAGGAGGGAGGAGGGTTCAGGGTGGGGAACACATGTATACCTGTGGTGGATTCTTTTTGATATTTGGCAAAACTAATACAATTATGTAAAGTTTAAAAATAAAATTTAAAAAAAAGTTAAAAAAAAATAATAATTGACCCCATGAAGTCGGGAAGTGGCAATCCACTCCGGTATTCTTGCCTGGAGAATCCCATGGACAGAGGAGCCTGGAGGACTATGGTCCACAGGGTCACAAAAAGTCGGACACAATTGAAGTGACCCAGCACATGCGCATGAGGTCATGAACATGTTTGCTATGCTTGTTTCAGATGTCATGATTCCTATGATATGGTTTTTATTGCTGCAATCTTTTTTTAAAAAATCCTGATATTATTCTATTTCACCCCTAAATAAAATAGTGTATCTCAAAAAAAAAAAAAAAATCCCAAAATCCTATAGGTGCAGAATACAATGCCTAAACTGAAAATTTTAATGCAGCTCAAAGAGAAGACATGGACAAGCAAAAAAAAAAAAAAAAAAAAGGTTGGGGTGGGTAGAGAAATGTCGTTCAATCAAAGGTGCAAAAAAAAAAAAAAAAAAAAAAAAGAGTAAAGAAAGCCTGTATGAATCATGGGATACCATCATGAGAAATAATCTATGCATTATTGGAGTTCCAGAAAGAGGAGAGAGAAAGGAGCAGAAAGTTATTTAAAGTAATAATGTCTGAAAACTGTTCAAATCTCCGGAGACACTTGGAATTCTAAGTTCAGGAAGGTAATACATTACCCCAAAATTTCAACCCAAAATGATCTTCTTTAAGATATAATATAACAAAGTCATCTAATATCAATTGTGGTTGAGATGTACAAGCTACTATATATAAAATGACTTCTCAGGTGGCATAAGTGGTAAAGAATCCGCCTGCCAATGCAGGAGACATAAAAGATGCAGGTTCAATCCCTTGGTGTGGAAGATCCCCTGGAGGAGGAAATGGAAGCCCACTCCAGTATTCTTGCCTGGGGAAGCTCATGTATACAGGAACCTGGGGAGTTACCATCCATAGGGCTACAAAGAGTCAGACACTGCTAATGCTATGCTAAGTCACTTCAGTCGTGTCCAACTCTGTGCGACCCCATAGACAGCAGCCCACCAGGCTCCCCCGTCCTTGGGATTCTCCAGGCAAGAACACTGGAGTGGGTTGCCATTTCCTTCTCCAATGCATGAAAGTGAAAAGTGAAAGTGAAGTCGCTCAGTCGTGTCCAACTCTTAGCGACCCCATGGACTGCAGCCCACCAGGATCCTCCGTCCATGGGATTTTCCAAGCAAGAGTACTGGAGTGGGGTGCCATTGCCTTCTCCGAGTCAGACGCTACCAGACCAGATATATAAAATAGATAACTAATAAAGACCTTTGTATAGCATAGGGAACTCTATTTGATACTCTGTAATGACCTATATGGGAAAGGGATCTAAAAATGTGTGTGTGTGTTACACACACATACATACATAGATACATACATACATAATGCTATCAGTGTACTTCTCAGGGGAAATCTTGTAGGCCAGAGGAAGGTGGGATGAAACTGGAACTAAAACAAGCTAAAAAGCATGCACATAGCAAAAGAAGCAATAACCAAAATGAAAAGACATGGTATGTCATTTGAGAAAATATTTATAAATCATATTTGATAAGGATATGCAAAGAACTCATACTACTCAATAACAAAAACAAAAAATTCATTTTAAAAATGGACAGAAAACATTAATAAACTTTTTTTTTTCAAAGAAGACATACAAATAAATGGCCAATGATTAGATGAAAAGGTGCTCAGCATCACTCATCATCAGGGAAATGATGATCAAAATCACAAAGAGGTATCATCTCACATTTGTTAGAATGACTATCATCAAAAAACAAACAGAGCAGCTATATTCAAGATAAAATGCTTTCCCATTAGAAACAAAAAAAAGAGATATTCAAAAACAAACATATAAAAAATAAGTGACAGCAAGTATTATAAATTATATAGAGGAAAAGGAGCCCTATACACTTTTGGTGGAAATGTCAATTGGTACTATCAATATGGAAAACAGTATCAAGTTTCCTCAAACCTTTAAAAGTAGAGCTACCATGTGGTCCAACAATCCCACTTCAGGATCTATGATCTAAGGGAATAAAAACAAGATTCAAAGATATATTTTGAAGATATATTTGCATTCTCATGTTCTCATGATACTTGCAGCATTGTTCACAATAGTAAAAATTTAGAGAGGACCTAAATATCCATCAACATGACAATGTGATCTATAGCTCTATCTATCTATCTACACTTATGCATTATATGTTCAGACATGAGAAGGAATGAAATTATGTTACTTGCAACAACATGGATGAACATTTTATGCATTATGCTAAGTGAAATATACCATCCAGAGAAAGATAAATACTATAATCACTTATATGTGAGGTATATTAGAGTCAAATCTTAGAAAGAAAGAATTGAGTGGTGGTAATTAGGGAATGGGTGGTAAAGGAAATAAATAAATGTTGGTCAAAGTACAAACTTCCAGTTTCTGGGGATCTAATATACAGTATGGTAATTACGTTAAAAATACTGTGTTATATATTTGAAAATTGTTACAGAGTAATACTTAAATGTTAATACTGCAAAAAAGAAATGCTAATTTGTAACATGATAGAGGTATAAACTAAGGCTATGGTGATTATCATTTTGCATTATATAAACAGTGTCAAATCAACACACTGTACAGCTTAAAGTTACACAATGTCATATGCTAATTATAACTCAGTAAATCTGGAAAAAATAACTTTTATTATAAAAGTAAAAAAAAATGCAATGTAGAAATTCTAGAAGAAGATTGATAGAAGCAGAGCATATATTTGAACAAATAATGACTGAAAACTTCCCAAATTTGAGGAAAGATATTCACCTACAAACACACAAAAAATTTAAATTATTCCAGTTAGAATAAACTCAAAGATTCTCAAAGTGAGAGACTTTAAAATCCAACTTTTAAAAGCAAATACAAAGAGAAATGTTGAATCATGAAGAGAAAAATAACCCATAACATAATAGAGATCCTTAATATGATAATTAGCAGAAATCTCAGCAGAACTCTTTCAGAGCAGAAGATTGTGGGATGATTTATCTAAAGTCATGAAAGAAAATACCAATCAACTGAGAATTGTATGTCCAGAAAAATCATCTTTTGAATATTAAATCATTTTCAGATAAATAAGAGTTAAGTTTATTAGCAATAGACCTATTCCACAATAAATGCTAAAGCAATGTATTCAATTTTAAATGGTGCTACCTAATAACTAAAACTATATAATAATTAATTTTTTTTCATTAAAGGTCAATACAGGGACAAATATAAAAACAGTATCATTGTGATTCTGGTTTCTAACTCTATTGTTTATTCTTTTATAAGACATCAAAGGAAAAACATAAAATAATTTTATACCTAGGTTAATGGATACACAATATATAAAGATGAAATATGGGACATCAAACACATAATGCAAAATGAAATGTAAATAAGTTCTTGTCTGAAATTGAAGTTAAGTTGGTATTAGTTAAAAACTGGATTTTAAAAACTTTTAGTTGGTATATGAAATCCCTGTGATAACTACAAAGAATATTTTTATAGAATATATCCAAAGTAAATGAGAAGAGAATCAAAATAAGTCATATAAAAAATCAACTAAACACAAAGAGGAAGTAAGGAAGGAAATGAAGAAAAGTATTGATACAAGATATATAAAATCCCCTTCATGGATCACAGCCTTGTCATGGTGAAGGAACTTCCATAACTCAGTGAAGCTATGAGCCATGCCTTGCAGGGTCACACAAGATTGGTGGGTCATAGTGAAAAATTCTGACAAAATGTGGTCCACTAGAGGAGAGAATGGCAAGCCACTCCACCATTCATGCCACGAGAACTCCATGAACAAGATGAAAAAACAAAAAAGTTATGACACCAGAGATGAGTATCCCAGGCCAGAAGTTGTCCAATATGTTACTGGGGAAGTATGCATGAGTGCTAAGTCACATCAGTCATGTTTAACTCTTTGCGACCCTATGGACTATAGCCCGCCAGGCCCCTCTGTTCATGGAATTCTCCAGGCAAGAATACTGTACTGGGGAAGAGTGAACAGCAATTATTAATAGCTCCAAAAAAAAAAAAAAAATGAAGTGGCTGGGCTAAAGTGGAAACAACACTCAGTTGTGGATGTGTCTTGTGGTGAAAGTAAAGCTTAATGCTCTAAAGAACATTTCATAGGTACCTGGAATGTTAGGTAATGCTAGGTAAATTAAGGTAAATTGAGTATTGTCTATCAGAAGATGGCAAGAGTGAACATCAACATGTTAGGAATCAGTGAACTTAATAAGGACAGGAATGGGCAAATTTAATTCAGATAACCATTATATCTACTACTGCGGGCAAGCACTGGAGAAGGAAATGGCAACTCACTCCAGTATTCTTGTCTGAAAAATCCCATGGACAGATGAGCCTGGCAAGCTACAGTCCAAAGGGTTGGAAAGAGTCAGATATGACTGAGTACTTACACTGTGGGTAAGAATGCCTTAAAAGAAATGGAGTAGCCCTCATAGTCAACAAAAGAGTCCGAAATGCACTACTTTGGTGCAATCTCAAAAACGATAGAATGGTCTCTGTTCATTTCCAAGGCAAACCATTCAGCATCACAGCAATCCAATCTATGCTCCAACCACTAATGCAAAAAAAGCTGAAGTGGAATGTTTCTATGAAGACATATAAGAGTTTCTAGAATTAACACCAAAAAAAGATGTCATTGCAACATAGGGGATTGGGACCAAAAGAAAAAAAGAAAAAAGGAAGCCAAGAGATAGCTGGAGTATCATGCAGGTTTGGTGTTGGAGTACAAAATGAATCAGACCCAAGGATAACAGTTTTGTCAAGAGAACACACTAGTCATAGCAAATCCTCTTCCAAAAACACAAGAGACAACTCTACACAACTCTACTCATGTTGCGTACCATATGGTCAATACCGAAATCAGATTGATCATATTTTCTGCAGCTGAAGATGGAGAAGCTCTATAAATTAGCAAAACCGAGACCTGGAGCAGACTATGACTCAGATCATCAGCTTCTTATTCCAAAATTCAGACTTATATTGAAGAAAGTAGGGAAACTCACTAGGCAACTCAGTGAAAGTGAAGTCGCTCAGTCATGTCCGACTCTTTGCGACAGCGTGGACTGTAGCCCACCAGGCTCCTACGTCCATGGGATTCTCCAGGCAAGAAATGGAGTGGGTTTCCATTTCCTTCTCCAATTGATCTTCCCACCCCAGGGATCAAACCCGGGTCTCCCGCATTGCAGGCAGACGCTTTAACCTCTGAGCTACCAGGGAAACTCAGGTATGATGTAAATCAAATTCCTTATGATTGATTACACAATGGAGGTGATGAATAGATTCATTGGATTAGATATGGTAGACAGAGTGCTTGAAGGACTATGGAAGGAGATTTGTAACATTGTATGGAGGAGGCAGGGACCAAACCATCCCAAAGAAAAAGGAGTGCAAGTAGGCCAAGTGATTGTCAGAAGAGGCTTTAAAAATAGTTGAGGAAAGAAGAGAAGTGACAGGCAAAGAAGAAAAGGAAAGATATACCCAACTGAATGCAGAATTCCTTGAGACTAGCACTGAGAGATAAGGTCTTCTTAAACAGTGCAAAGAAATAGAGGAAAATAATAGAATGGGAAAACTGGAGATCTCTTCAAGAAAATTGGAGATACCAAGGGAACATTTCATGCAAGAATGGACATGATAAGAAACAGAAATGATAAGGACCTAACAGATGCAGAAGAGATTAGGAAGAGCTGGCAAGAACTATACAGAAATATCTTAATGACACAGATAACCATGATGATGTGATCACTCGCCAAGAGTCAGACATCCTGGAGTGAAGTCTCGTGGGCCCTAGGAAGCATTACTATGAACAAAGCTACTGGAGGTGATGGGATTTCATCTGAGCTATTTCAAATCCTAAAAGAATACTGTTAAAGTGCTGAACTCAGTATGTCAGCAAATTTGGGAAATTCAGTAGTGGCCACAAGACTGGAAAAGGTCAGCTTTCATTCAAATCCTGAAGAAAGGCAATGTCAAAGAATTTTCAAACTACAGCACAATTGTACTCATTTCACATGGTAGCAAGGTAATGCTCAAAATTTTTCAAGTTAGGCTTAAGCAGTAAGAGAAATTTCAAATGTAATTGCTGGATTTGGAAAAGGGAGAGGACCAGATATCAAATTGCTAACATCCTTTGGGTCATAGAAAAAGCACGAGATTCCAGATAAACATATACTTTTTCTTCATTGACTATGCTACAGCCTTTGATTGTGTGCATTTTAACAAACTGTGAAAAATTATTCAAGTGATGGGTGTATTAAACCACCTCACCTATCTCCTGAGAAACCTGAATGCAGGTCAAGAAACAACAGTTAGAACCGGACATGGAACAGACTGGTTACAAATTGAAAAAATAATACGACAAGGCTGTATATTGTCACCCCGTTTGCTTGTCTTATATACACAGTACATCAGGAGAAATGCTGGGCTGGATGAAGCACGAGCTGGAATCAAGATTACCAGGAGATATATCAACAACCTCAGATATGCAGATGATACCACTTTAATGGCAGACATTGAAGAGGAACTAAAGAGCTTCTTGATGAGGGTAAAAGAGGAGAGTGAAAAAGCTGGCTTAAAACTCAACATCTTAGCTCCCCAGAGTAGGCACACTGTGCACCTGAGGTGGTACTCTCAGGGTGCACCCAGGAAACAGAGGAATGGGGCACACAGTCCCACACAGACACACAGCCCACCTGAAACAGTGTGCTCGCCAAGCACCAGGTCGCCTGAGCTGCTCAGACATGGGGAGGACACAAAATGCACAGCTCATCTGGGTCTGTGCCCTTGTGGAGTACCCGAGAACCTGAGCCACTTAAACTGGAAAGTGCATGAAACTCAGGGTCCACTTGGGACAGTGCCCTTGAAGAGCACCATGGAGCCTGAGCAGTATAGATCCAGGAAGCACACACTGCCTTGGGTTATGGCAAACCCAGTGTGGTCCATACACTTCGAGCACTCTCCAGACATGCCAGTGGTATTTGTTTGCAGTGTCCCTCATTCCCCACAACACAAGTGAGCAAGTGAGCCTAAATGAGTGGCCACCTTCATCCCCTGTGTCAGTGCAGAAATGAGACACTGAAGAGACTTGCAAACAGAGGAAGCCAAAATAAAGAAGAGGGAACTACTCTGGAAGTGACAGGTACAACAGATTAAAACCTTGTAGTTAACACTGACTGTGCATTGGAAGGGGATCTATAGAACTTGACAACAAGTACAAGCTGGAATAAGGAAATATATGACACTGAACTGACCCCCCACTGCCCACAACAGGTCCAGAGAAATTCTTAGATATATTATTATCACTTTCTAATATTTTTTTTAAAAAATTAAGCTCAAAAGAACTCCAGACAAATGGAACTGAGTCCTGATCAAACCATTCCTGAAGCCTATAATCCTCTTTTCAGTTTTGCCAGCCAATGTTATCTTTATCGCTTCAGCTAGTTTAAGGAAGATATTTTCCTTTCACCTAAAGAGCCTTAACTGGTTGGGAATGCCCTTCACAAGCCGACTGCTCCCTTTCCAACTTCTACATTTCACTTACAAACATCACCATTCTGTAGTTTAGTGATCTTAGTCCTTGAACAAGACTAAGTGCTGACTCTTTGCCACCCCATGGACTGCAGCCCACCAGGCTCCTCCGTCCATGGGGTTTTCCAGGCAAGAGTACTGGAGTGAGTTGCCATCTTCTAGGCGTGCCTCAAGGAAATGTGATTCCTGATAAATAAAGGGAAGATCCCAAAGGATCTAAAGAAATGATACAGAGTATTTGGCAGATACTCTGGCTATTAGGTTTCTCTAACAGCCCAGGCTTGGCTCCCTTCCCAGGTGATTTAAAGTGGAATCCTAATGTTGTTTGTCCACCTAAGGATTGCTGACAGATAGGGTGCCAGCATGCCCCAGACACAGTCAGCTTGCTAGAGAAGAAATGTCCAGGAAAGTGATGACTGCAGCCCATTCTTGTAATGCACATAAGGTGAATGCATTACAAAGGGAAGAGTGACAGGAAGGGGAACAATCCAGAACTGCAGAAAACAAAATTGGATTCTGGCCCAGACAATCTGCTACATGACTGCTGTGCTTGTAGAACAGACATTCCAGCCACCCTGGGAGATACGGCCAGAAACCACAGTGGGCTCTTGGCAGCAGGCACACTTGGGTCAACCATACTTGAGTGGACGCTGTGTGGAAAGCAATCCCAGTCCGGTGTTAGGCACTGTGTTGCAGTCCCCAAATAGGCCAAGTGTAACCTCTGCAGCCTCATCTTTAAAATAACCCACAAGGGGGAAAAGACCTAAACAGGCATTTCTCCAAAGAAGACATACCGATGTCTAACAAACACATGAAAATATACTCAACATCACTGATTATTACAGAAATGCAAATCAAAACCACAATGAGATATTACCTCACACTGGTCAGAATGGCCATCATTAAAATGTCTACAAACAATAAATGCTGGAGAGGGTGTGGAGAAAAGGGAACTCTTGACTGTTGGTGGGACTGTAAATTGATACAGCCACTATGGAAGATGGTATGGAGATTCCTTAAAAATCTAGGAATAAAACCACCATATGACCAAGCAATCTCACTCCTAGGCATATACCATGAGGAAACCAGGGTTGAAAAAGACACATGTATCCCATTGTTCATTGGAGCACTATTTATAATAGCTAGAACATGGAAGCAGCCTAGATATGCATCAATAGATGAATAGATTAAAGAAGTGGTACATATACAGAGTGGAATATTACTCAGCCATAAAAAGGAACACACTTGAGTCAGTTCTGATGAGGTGGATGAACATAGAACATATTATATAGAGTGAAGTGAGTCAGAAAGAGAGAGACATACTGTATTCTAGTCCACATATATGGAACCTAGAAAAATGTTACTGAAAAATTTATTTACAGGGCAGCAATGGAGAAGCAGACATAGAGAACAGACTTATGGACATGGGGAGAGGGGAGAAGCAGGTGAGATGTATGGAAAGAGTAACATGGAAACTTACATTACCATATGTAAAATAGATAGCCAATGAGAATTTGCTGTATGGCTCAGGTAACTCAAACAGGGCCTCTATATCAACCTAGAGGGGTGGGATGGGGTGGGAGATGGGGGGGAGTTTCAAAAGGGATGTGATGTATGTATACCTATGGCTGATTCATGTTGAAGCTTGACAGAAAACAGCAAAATTCTGTAAAGCAATTATCCTTCAATTAAAAAAATACAAAAATTAAGCTCTTTGTTACTCCTTTAATTTTCATTTTATAACCTATTACTTTGAAAATAAAAGTATATATACATTTGAAAAATTTTTGTGATTGATTTTGTTTCATATTTTTATATTGTAATTTTGAGAGTCTAACTTCTATCCTAGGTTTTTAATCTTTGCTTTTTTATATTTGTTATTTATTTTGTACCATTACAAATTTAATCTTCAGTATCCATATTCATTTAGGGATTTGATTACTGGCTTGATTTCTCTCTCCCCTTCTGACTCTCCCTTTTCTTCCCAGGTCATCTCTATCTCCTCTCTTCTCTACTTAACTCTGTGAATCTCTCTGGGTGTTCTGGGCTGTGGAGGTCACTTAGGGAACTGATTACTAGCTAGATTGCTATCTCCCTCCTCCCTCTTCTCTTTTCTTTGTAACTCGGTGAATCTCCCCTTTTGACTCCCCTTCTTCTCCTCCTGGTCACCTCTATCTCCCTCCTCCCTCTTCTCTTCTCTTTGTAACTCGGTGAATCTCTCTGGGTGTTCCCTGCTGTGAAGAATTGTTTCACCTGTATCCTAGATGTTTTATCATTTGTGCTGTATGGATGGAGAAGTCTTGGGGCTACTGTAAGAGAAGGACTGAAAGCCAGAGGCAGGAGGTTTAATTCCACAACTTGAGAACATCAGAGAACTCCTGACTTCAGGGAATATTTATAAACAAGAGCTCACCCAAAAGTCTTCATACCTACACTGAAACCAAGTGCCATCAAGGTCCAGTGCAAGACATACTACACTAATTCTCCAGCAAAACAGGAACACAAACATGAACATTAAAAGACAGGTTGCCCAAAGTCATGCCAAACCCATGGACACCCCAAAACTCACTACTGGACAATTCATTGCACTCCAGAGAGAAGAAATCCAGCTCCACCCACCAGAACACAGATGCAAGCTCCTGAACGAGGAAACCTTAACAAGCCACTACTCCAACCCCACCCGCAGGGAGCAGGCTCCACAATAAAAAGGAACCATGAACTTCCAGCCTACAGAAAGGGCACCGCAAACACAGTAATCTAAACAAAATGAAAAGGCAGAGAAATATTCAGCAGGTAAAGGGACATGATAAATATCCACCAAACCAAACAAGAAGAGGAGATAGGGAGTCTACCAGAAAAAAAAAAAATTCAGAATAATGATAGTAAGCATGATCCAAATTCTTGAAAACAAAATGGAGTTTGATAAATAGACTAGAGAGAAGGATTGGGAAGATGCAAGAAATGTTTAACAAGGAACTACAAGAAATACAGAAGAGTCAATCAATAGTGAATAATGCAATAATTGAGATCAAAAGCACCCTGGAAGGAACCAACAGTAGAATAACTGAGGCCAAAGAGAGGATAAGTGAGTTGGAAGGTAGAATGGTGGAAATAAATGAAGCGCAGAGGAAAAAAAGTAAAAAATGTTTAAAATAAGTGAGGACAACCTCAGAGACCTCTGGGATAATATTAAATGCTGCAACATTTGAATCATAGATGTCCAAGAAGAAGACAAAAGGAAAGGGCATGAGAAAATACTTCAGGAGATAATAGTTGAAAACTTCCCTAAAATGGGGAAAGAAATAGCCACCCAAGTTCAAGAAACCTAGAGAGCCCCAAACAAGATAAACCCGGGAGAACACCCCAAGACAGATATTAATCAAACTAATAGAGTTCAAACACAAAGAGCGTATATTAAAAGCAGCAAGGGAAAAACAACAAATAACACACAAGGGGATCCCCATAAGGATAACAGCTGATCTTTCAATAGAAACTCTTCAGGACAGAAGGCAATGGAAGGACATAATTTAAATGATGAAAGATAAAAACCTACAATCAAGACTATTCTACCCAGCAAGGATCTCATTCAGATATGAAAGAGTAATCAAAAGCTTTACAGACAAGCAAAAGCTGAGAGAATTCAGTACCACCAAACCAGCTCTTCAACAAATGCTAAAGGATCTTCTCTAGACAGGACACAGAAAAGGTTTACAAAATTGAACCCAAAACCAAAAAGTAAATAGTAATGGGATCATACTTATTATTATGTTAAATGTAAATAGGTTAAATGCCCCCAAACAATGCTATGCTAAGTCACTTCGGTTGTGTCCGACTCTGTGTGATCCCATAGACGGTAGCCTACCAGGCTCCCCCATCCCTGGGATTCTCCAGGCAAGAACACTGGAGTGGGTTGCCATTTCCTTCTCCAATGCATGAAAGTGAAAAGTGAAAGTAAAGTCATTCAGTTGTGTCCGACTCTTAGCGACCCCATGGACTGTAGCCTACCAGGCTCCTCTGTCCATGGGATTTTCCAGGCAAGAGTACTGGAGTGGGGTGCCATTGCCTTCTCTGCCCCCAAACAAAAGACTGGCCAAATGGTTACAAAAACAAGACCCCTATACATGCTTTCTACAAGAGATCCACCTCAAACCAAGGGACACATACAGACTGAAAGTGAAGGGATGGAAAAAGAGGTTTCATTGAAATGAATACCAAAGGAAAGCAGGAGTAGCAATACTCATATTAGACAAAATAAATTTTGAAATAAAGAGCGTGAAAAGAGACAAAGAAGGACACTCATAATAATAAAAGGGTCAATCCATGAAGAAGATATAACAATTATAAATATATATGTACCCAACATAGGAGCACCTCAAAACATAAGGCAAATGCTAACAGGTATGAAAGGTGAAATTAACAGTAACACAGTGATAGTGGGAGACTTTAATACTGCACTCACACCAATGGATAGATCAATCAAACAGAAAATTAGCAAGGAAACACAAACTTTAAATGATACAATGGACCAGTTATATCTAATTGATATCTATAAGGCATTTCACCCCAAAACAATGAATTTCACCTTTTTCTCAAGTGCACACAGAACATTCTGCAGGATAGATCACATCCTGAGCTATAAATCTAGCCTTGGTAAATTAAAAAAAAAGAATTGAATTCATTTCAAGCATCTTTTCTGATCACAATGCAGTAAGATTAGATGCCAATACAGGAAAAAAAAAAAAACTATTAAAAATACAAATATATGTAGACTAAACAACACACTTCTGAATAACCAACTGATCATGGAAGAAATAAAAAACGAAATAAAAATACACATAGAAAAAATAAAAAAGAAAGAAAACACAACAACCCAAAACCTATGGGTTTTAGTAAAAGCAGTGCTAAGAGAAGGGTTCATAGCAATAAAAGCTTACCTCAAGAAGCAAGAGAAACATCAAATAAATGACCTAACTTTACAACTAAGGCTACTATAAAAAGAAGAAATGAAGAACTCCAAAGTTAGTAGAAGGAAAGAAATAATTAAAAAAAAAAAAAAACAAGCAGAAAGAAATGAAGAAGAAATGAAGGAGACTATAGAAAAAAGTGACAAAATTAAACGCTGGTTCTTTGAGAGGATAAAATAGACAAACCACTAGCTAGACTCATCAAGGAAAAAAGGAGAAGGATCAAATCAATAAAATTAGAAATGAAAATGGAGACATCACAATAGACAACACAGAAATACAAAAGATAATAAGAGACTACTATCAGCAACTATATGCCAATAAAATGGACAACTTCAAAGAAATGAACAAACTTTTAGAAAAATATAACTTTCCAAAATTATAACAAGAAGAAATAGAAAATCTTGACAGAAACATCACAAGCATGGAAATCAAAACTGTAATAAAAAATCTTCCAACAGGAAGCCTGCCAGCATATCTTGCCTGCCATCAGCTGCAAACGTGGAGTGTCCCTCCAGGACCATGTTTCAGACAGGCAGATTCTTTACCATCTGAAACACAAGGGAAGTCCAGGGGTGGCCTTAGACCTTCCTTATAACTTCTGCCTCATCTCTCTCTGTGAATCTGAGATCAAGCCCCGAGCCTTTGGAGTAGGAGTACTGACTCCAAGATTCTAGACTACCAGAGAACTAACCCTAGGGAGTATAAAATAGTGAGAACTCACACAAAGGAAACCACCTGGATACAAGACCCTGAACCACACAACCACCAGTAGCATCCTGTGCAAGACAGCTTATCTAAACAAAACAAAACAAAACAAAACAAAATACAAACCCAATCATCAGCAGACAGGAATACCACCTCACTCAGCCTTGTCCATCAGAGGAATAAGAAACAAACAAACAAACAAACAGATAAACAAAAACTCAGCACTAATCTCACCCTATAGGAAGCTTACACAAACCATTGGACCAACCTTAGGAGCGCAGAAACCAAAAGGAACAAAGAATTCAACCTTCTACAAGGAAAGAATTTAACTTTCCTTGAAGCCTGGGAAAGGAGACCTCAAACACAACAATAAAAAAAAAAAAAAAGGGCAGAAAAATACTGCACAAATAAAGGAACAAACTAGAAACACAGAAGTCCAAATAAATGAAGAGGAAATTAGCAAACTACCTGAAAAAGAACTCAGAATATTGATAGTAAAGATGATCAAAAACCTTGAGAACAAGATGGATAAAATGCAAGAATCAATTAACAAATACCTAGAAGAATTAAAGAATAAACATACTGAGAAAAACAACACAATTACTGAAATTAAAAATACTCTGAAAGGAATCAATAGCAGAATATCTGAAGCAGAAGAACAAATAAGTGAACTGGAAGATAAAATGGTAGAAACAACATATGACGAGCAAATTAAAGTAAAAAGAATGAAAATAGCAGAGGATGGTCTCAGAGACCTCTGGGACAATATCAAATGCCCCAATATTCGAATTATAGGGGTCTCAAAAGAATAATAGAAAAAGAAAGGGTATGAAAAATTTTTTGAAGTGATTATAGTTGAATATTTCCCCAACATGGAAAAGGAAATAGTCAATCAAGTACAAAAGGCACAGAGAGTCCCATACAGGATAAATCCAAGGAGAAATACACCAAGAAACATACAAATCAAGCTAACAAAGGCTAAACAGAGAGAATATTAAAAGTGGCAAGGGAGAAGCAACAAGTAACATACAAGGGAAACCCCATATGCTCATCAGCTTATCTTCCAGTAGAAACTCTGTAGGCCAGAAGGGAATGGCAGGATATATTTAAAGTAGTGGAAGGGAAACATCTACAACCAAGATTACTGTACCCGGGAAGGATCTCATGCAAAATTGATGGAGAAATTAAAAGCTTTTCAGACGAGCAAAAGTTAAGAGAATTCAGTACCACCAAACCAAATTTACAGCAAATGTTAAAGGGACTTATATAGTCAAGAAATACAAGAGAAGAAAAAAGATCTACAAAATTACCCCCCCCCCCAAATTAAGAAAATGGCAATAGGAACATATATATCAATAATTATTTTAAATGTAAATGGATTAAATGTTCCAACCAAAAGACTGGCTGAATGGATAAAAAAACAAGACCCATATATATGCTATCTACAAGAAATAGACTTCAGACCTCAAGACACATATAGACTGAAAGTGAGAAGATAGAAAAATATATTCCATGCACATAGGAAGCAATAGGAAGCTGTAGTAGCAATCCTAATATCAGACACAATACCTTAAAATAAAGAAAATTTAAAGAGATAAGGAAGGGCACTACATAATGATCAAGGGATCAATTCAAAAAGAAGGCATAACAATTGCAAATATCTATGCACCCATCATCGGAGAAGGCAATGGCATCCCACTCCAGTACTCTTGCCTGGAAAATCACATGGACGGAGGAGCCTGGTGGGCTGCAGCCCATGGGGTCGCTAAGAGTTGGACATGACTGAAGCGACTTCACTTTCACTTTTCACTTTCATGCATTGGAGAAGGAAATGGCAACCCATGCCAGTGTTCTTGCCTGGAGAATCCCAGGGATAGGGGAGCCTGGTGGGCTGCCGTCTATGGGGTCCCACAGAGTCGGACATGACTGAAGCGACTTAGCAGCAACAGCATGCACCCAACATAGGAGCATCTCAATACATAAGACAAATAGTAACAGACATAAAAGGAGAAACTTACAGTAACAGAATAATAGTAGGAGACTTTAATACCCCACTCACACCAATGGACAGAACATCAAAACAGAAAATTGATAAGGAAACACAAGTCTTAAATGATACATTAAATGAGATGGATCTCATTGATACCTTCAGGATATTCCATCCAATGCAAAAGAATACACCTTCTCTTCAAGTGCATATGGAACATTCTCCGGATAGACCACATCTTGGGTCACAAATCAAACCTCAGTAAATTTAATTTGCATCAAGCATCTTCTCTGACCACAATACTATGAGACTATACATCAACTACAAGAAAAAAGTGTAAGAAACACAAACACATGGAGATTAAACAGCACGTTTCTAAATAACCAACACATTACTGAAGAAATCAAAAGGGAAATTAAAAAAAAAAATTCTAGAAACACTTGACAATAAATATACGACAATTCAAAACCTATAGGATGCAGCAAAAGCAGTTCTAAGAGGGAAGTTTATAGCAATAGAACCCTAACTCAAGGAACTAGAAAAACATCGTATAGAAAACCTAACTTTACACCTAAAACAACTCAGAAAAGAAGACCAAAAAACCCCAAAATTGGTAGAGGGAAAGAAATCATACAGGTCTGAGCAGAAATAAATGAAAAAGAAATGAAAGAAACAATAGCAAAAATTAAAAAAAAAAAAAAAAAACAAAAACTAAAAGATGGTTCTTTGAGAAAATAAACAAAATTGACAAACCTTTAGCCAGACTCATCAAGAAGAAATAGAGAAGAATCAAATCAGCAAAATTAGAAATTAAAAAAAGAGAGGTTACAACAGACAATGCAGAAATACAAAGGATTATAAGAGACTATTATGAACAACTATATGGCATTGGAGAAGGCAATGGCACCCCACTCCAGTACTCTTGCCTGGAAAATCCCATGGACGGAGGAGCCTGGTAGGCTGCAGTCCATGGGGTCGTGAAGAGTCGGACACGACTGAGTGACTTCACTTTCACTTTTCACTTTCATGCATTGGAGGAGGAAATGGCAACCCACTCCAGTGTTCTTGCCTGGAGAATCCCAGGGATGGGGGAGCCTGGTGGGCTGCTGTCTATGGGGTCGCACAGAGTCGGACACGACTGAAGCGACTTAGCAGCAGCAGCAGCAGCATATGGCATTAAAATAGATAACCTGGAAGAAATGGACAGATTCTTAGAAAAGTTCAATCTGCCAAGACTGAACCAGGAAGAAATAGAAATTATGAACAACCCAATTACAAACATTGAAATTGAAGCTGTGATCAAAAATCTCCCAAAAAACAAAAGCCCAGGACCAGATGGCTTCACAGGAGAATTCTATCAAACATTTAGAGAAGAGCTAATGCCTATCCTTCTAAAACCCTTTGAAAAATTGAAGAGGAAGGAACACTTTCAAACTCATTCATAGAGGCCACCATCACCCTGATACCAAAACCAGACAAAGACAACACAAAAAAGAAAACTATAGGTCAATATCACTGATGAACATAGATGCAAAAATCCTCAACATAATTTTAGCAAACAGAATTCAGCAACACATCAAAAAGCTCTTACACCATGATCAAGTTAGGTTTATTCCAGGGATGCAAGGATTCTTCAATACACACAAATCAATCAATGTGATACACCATATTAACAAATGGAAAGATAAAAACCATATGATAATCTCAATAGATACAGAAAGATACTTTGACAAAATTCAGTACCCATTTATGATAAAAACTCTTCAAAAAATGGGCATAGAAGGAACCTATTGCAACATCGTAAAGGCCATATATGATAAGCCAACAGCAAACATTAACCTCAATCGTGAAAAACTGAAAGCATTCCCCCTAAGATAGGAACAAGACAAGGGTGTCCACTTTTGCCACTACTATTCAAAATAGTTCTGGAAGTTCTAGCTACAGCAATCAGACAAGAAAAAGAAATACAAGGAATCCAGATTGGAAAAGAAGTAAAGCTCTCATTATTTCCAGATGACATGATACTGTACATAGAAAACCCTAAAGATAGTATCAAAAAATTATTAGAACTAATCAGTGAATTTAGCAAAGTTGGAAGATACAAAATCAATACACAAAAATCACTTGCATTTCTATATACTAACAATGATAAATCAGAAAGAGAAATTAAGGAATCAGTTCCATTCACCATTACAACAAAAAGAATTAAATATCTAGGAACAAACCTACCTAAGGAGACAAAAGAACTGTACACAGAAAATTATAAGACACTAATGAAACAAATGAAAGATGACATAAACAGTTTGAGAGAAGTTCCATGTTCCTGGGGAGGAAGAATCTATATTGTGGAAATGACTATACTACCAAATACAATCTACAGATTCAATGCAATCTCTATCAAATTACTAAGGACTTTTTTCAGAGGACTAGAACAAAAAATTTCACAATTCATATGGAAACACACACACACACACACAAACCCGAATAGTGAAAGCATTCTTAAGAAAGAAGAATGGAGCTATAGGAATCCACCTTCCTGACTTCAGGTTATACTACAAAGCTATAGTCATCAACACAGTATGATACTGGCACAAATACAGAAATACAGACCAGTGGAAGAAGATAGAAAGCCCAGAAATAATCCCATGCACCTATGTGTACCTTATTTTTTACAAAAGAGGCAAGAATATGCAATAGGGCAAAGACAGCCACTTCAATAAATGGTGCTGGGAAGACTGGACAGCTACATGTAAAAGAATGAAATTAAAACACTTCTTAACACCATACACAAAGATAAACTAAAAATGGATTAAAGACCTAAATGCAAGACCAAAATGTATAAAACTCTTAGAGGAAAACACAGGCAGAACACTCTCTGACATAAATCACAGCAAGGTCCTCTATGATCCACCTCCTAGAGTAATGGAAATAAAAACAAAAATAAACAAGTGGGACCTGATTAAACTTAAAAGCTTTTGCACAGCAAAGATGTATGGCAAAACCAATACAATATTGTAAAGTAATTAGCCTCCAACTAAAATAAATAAATTTAAATAAAAAAATAAAATAAAATACCAGGAAACTATAAATAAGATGAAAAGACAACTCTCAGAATGGGATAAAATAATAGCAAATGAAACAACAGACAAAAGAATAATTTCCGAAATATACAATCAGCTCATACAATTCAAAACCAGAAAAACAAACAACCCAATTAAAAAGTGGGAATAAGACCTAAACAGACATTTCTCCAAAGAAGACATACACATGACTAACAAACACATGCAAAGATGTTCAAAATAGCTCATTAATATTGAAATGCACATCAAAAATACAATGAGATATCACCTCACACTGGTCGGAATGGCCATCATCAAAATGTCTGCAAACAGTAAATCCTGGAGAGGGTGTGAGAAAAGGGAAAGCTCTTGCACTGTTGGTGGGAATGTAAATTGATACAAACACTATGGAAGACAGTATGGAAGACAGTATCCCCTTTATAAACTAGGAATAAAACCACCACATGACTCAGCAATCCCACTCCTAGGTATATACCCTGAGGAAACCAAAATTTAAAGAGACACATGTATCTCAAAGTTCATTGCAGCACTATTTACAATGGCTAGAACATGGAAGCAACCTAGATGTCCATTGACAGATGAATGGATAAAGAAACTGTGGTACATATACACAATGGAATATTACTCAGCCATAAACATCAATGCATTTGATTCAGTTCTAATGAGGTGGATGAACCTAGAACCTATTATACACAGTGAAGTGAGTCAGAAAGAGAAAGGTAAATATCTGATGTATTCTAAAGCAAACATATGGAATATAAAAAATGGTACTGATGAATTTATTTACAGGGCAACAATGGAGAAACAGACATAGAGAATAGACATGTGGACATGGGGAAAAGGGAGGAGAGGGTGAGATGTATGGAAAGAGTAACAAGCAAACTTACATTACCATATGCAAAAGAGATATCCAACAGGAACTTGCTGTATGGCTTATGAAACTCACACAGGGGCTATGTATCAACCTAAAGGGTTGGGATTTGAGGGAGATGGGAGGTAGACTAAAAAGGGAAGATATGTATGTATACCTATGGCTGATTCATGTTGAAGTTTGACAGAAAAACAGTAAAAATTTGTAAAGCAATTATATTTCAATAAAAAAATTAATTAATTAAAATAAATAAACATAAAGAAAAAGAAATCCTCCAACAAACAAAAGCCCTGGACCAGATGGCTTCATAGGTGAATTCTATAAAAAATTCACAGAAGAGCTTACACCTATCCTACTCAAACTCTTCCAGAAATTTGCAGAGAAAGCTAAACTCCAAAAATAATCTGAAGAGGCCACCATCACCCTAATACCAAGATCAGACCAAGATGCCATAAAAAAAGAAAACTACAGGCCAATATCAGTGATGAACATAGATGCAAAACTCCTCAACAAAATTCTAGCAAACAGAATCCAACAACATATTTTAAAAGATCATGCATCATGACCAAGTGGGCTTTATCCCAAGGATGCAGGATTCTTCAATATTCAATAATCAATCAGTGTGATACAGCACATAAACAAATTGAAAGATAAAAACCATTTGATTATCTCAATAGATGCACAGAAATGTTTTGACAAAATTCAACATCCATTTATGATAAAAATCCTCCAGAAAGCAGGCATAGAAAGAACATACTTCCACATAATAAAAGCCATCTACAATAAACCCAAAACAAACATTATTCTCAGTGACAAAAAATTGAAAGCATTTCCTCTAAAATCAGGAACAAGACAAGGGTGCTCAGTCTCAACAATACTATTCAACATAGTTTTGGAAGTCCTAGTTGTAGCAATAAGAGAAGAAAAATAAATAAAAGGAATCCAGATTGGAAAAGAAGAGGTAAAACTTACTGTTTGCAGATGACATGATCCTCTACATAGAAAACCCTGAAGACACCACCAGAAAATTACTAGAGCTAACCAATGAATATAGTAAAATTTCAGGATATAAAATCAACACACAGAAATCTCTTGCATTCCTATATACTAACAATGAGAAAACAGAAAGAGAAATTAAGGAAACAATCCCATTCACCATTGCAACGAAAAGAATAAAATACTTAGGAATAAATTTACCTAAGGAAACAAATGACTTATATAAGGAAAACTATAAAACACTGATGAAATAAATCAATGATGACACAAATGGATGGAGAAATATGCCATATTCATGGATCAGAAGAATCAATATAGTGAAAATGAATATATTACCAAAGCAAGCTATAGATCCAATGCAACCCCTATCAAGCTACCAACATTATTTTTCAGAGAACTAGAACAAATAATTTCACAGTTTGTATGGAAACACAAAAAACGAATAGCCAGAGGAATCTTGAGAAAGAATTGAACTGGAGGAATCAAGCTGCCTGACTTTAGGGTGGTCCCAAATGGCAGAAGAATAGGACACAGAGACCACTTTCTTCCCCAGAAATTCATCAAAAGATCATTTGAATATTGAGCAACTTCCACTAAACAACTTCTGAATGCTGGCATAGGACACCAGGTACACAGAAAGGCAGCCCATTCTCTTCAAAAGGTGGTAGGAAAAAATATAAAAAGACAAAAACAGAGACAAAAGATGTAAGAATGAAGACCCACCCTGGGGAGGATGTTGTGATGGCAGAGAAGTTTCTACACAGTAGGAAACTTCCTCATGGTGGGTCTGTAGGGATTTTTGGAATCTCAGAAGGCAACAAAACCAGGAGAAAGCACACACACACACACACACACACACATACATAATACAAGCCTAACTGTAACCACCAGCAGAGAGGTAGCCCATATGCTTGCATCTGCCACCAGCAAGCGGGGGCTGGGCTGGGAGGCACAGGCTGCGTCATTGCTCCTTATGATAAGGACTGGGCCAGAATGCCCTGAGGGCAATCTGGGGGAGCTAACATGAGTTTGCAACCCAACCCATGGGATTTCCAGAGAGACTAAAAAAAAAAAAAAAAAAAAAAAAAGCCTTTCCTACAAAAGGCTCTAATGCAGCAGGTGAGCCCTTGTGCCCTCACAGAACAAAGGATTGAGTGAATAATAAAGAACTCAGATCAGATCAGTCGCTCAGTCGTGTCTGACTCTTTGCGACCCCATGAATCACAACACGCCAGGCCTCCCTGTCCATCATCAACTCCCGGAGTTCACTGAGACTCACGTCCATCGAGTCAGTGATGCCATCCAGCCATCTCATTCTCTGTAGTCCCCTTCTCCTCCTGCCCCCAATCCCTCCCAGCATCAGAGTCTTTTCCAATGAGCCAACTCTTCGCATGAGGTGGCCAAAGTACTGGAGTTTCAGCTTTAGCATCATTCCTTCCAAAGAAATCCCAGGGCTGATCTCCTTCAGAATGGACTGGTTGGATCTCCTTGCAGTCCAAGAGACTCTCAAGAGTCTTCTCCAGCACCACAGTTCAAAAGCATCAGTTCTTCGGCGCTCAGCCTTCTTCACAGTCCAACTCTCACATCCATACATGACCACAGGAAAAACCATAGCCTTGAGTAGACGAACCTTTGTTGGTAAAGTAATGTCTCTGCTTTTGAATATGCTATCTAGGTTGGTCATAACTTTCCTTGCCAGCTTCATATAGGCCACTCCCCACCCCCTATCTCCCACCCTGAGGTAAACAGGCAGGAGTGCGACAGCCAGAGCCTGAAGGCAAGGGGCTGCTGTAATCTCTGCCCCAGGGACGGCAACTTCCACCAAACTGTGAGCAGATTCCCAGTTGCTAATCAGGTCTTCATGGAATCCTGGATGGTTGATATCTGCCTAGAGTGTCTCAGCCTAAGATCAGCTCCCCAGAGGATACACACAGCACACCTGAGACCATGCTCTCATGGCACACCTGCGAAACCTAGTGGCTGGGACCCAGGAGGTGACTAAGATGCACGGCCCACCTGGGACAGTGGACTCACCAAGTACCCGGTAGCCTGAGCTGCTCAGACCAGGGAAGGGCACAAAACACAGAAACAATCCTGGTCTGTGACCTTATGGAGTACCTGAGAACCTGAGCGGCTTAAACCTGGAAAGTGCACAAAATTCAGGGCCCACTTGGGACAGTGCCCTTGCAGAGCACCATGGAGCCTGAGAGTGTAGACCTGAGAAGCAAACGTGGCCTTGGGCTATGGCAAACCCACTGTGGTCCATACACTGCTAGCACACTCCACACATGCCAGAAGTATTTGTTCTCAGTGTCCCTCCCTCCATCCCCACAAGACAACTCAACAAGTGAGCTAAGATAAGTGACCACCTTCGTCCCCTTGTGTCAAGGCAAAAATGAAACACTGAAGAGACTTGCAAATGGAGGAAGCCAAAATAAACAAAGAAGAGGGAACTACTCTGGAAGTGACAGGTGCAACAGATTAAAACCCTGCAATTAATATTGATTGTGCATTGGAAAGGGACCTGTAGACCTTGAGAACAAATACAAGTTGGAAAAAGGAGCTATCTGACACTGAACTGTTCCCACACTGCCCACAACAGCTCCAGATAAATTCCTAGATATATTTTTACTATTATCACTTTTCAATTTATTTTTAAAAAGTTAAGCTATTTATTACTCCTTTAATTTTCATTTTTATAACCTACTATTACCTTGCAAAAAAACACCCTATTTTTAAAGCAAATTTCATATATATATATATATATATATATATATATATATATATATTTAAATTTTGGTGATTGATTTTGTTTTGTATTTTTTATTGTATTTTTGAGAGTCTAACCTCTATTTGAGATTTTTAATCTTTGTTTTTTGATATTTGTTATTAATTTTGTACCTTTAAGAATCTAATCTTCTGTATCCATATTCACTTAGTGATTTGATTACTGGCTTGATTGCTCTCTCCCCTCTGACTCTCCCTTATCTCTTCCAAGTCATCTCTGTCCCCTTCCTCCCGCTTTTCTACTCTATTTAACTCTGTGACTCTCCCTGGGTGGTCCTCGCTGTAGAGAATTGTTTCACTATTAACCTAGATGTTTTATCATCTGTGCTGTATGGATGGAGAAGTCTCGATGCTACTGTAAGAGAAGGACTGAAAGCCAGAGGCAGGAGACTTAACTCCACAACTTGAGAACATCAGAAAACTGGATTCCAGGGAATATTAATATACAAGAGCTCTCCCAAAAGTCTCCATGCTGCTGCTGCTGCTGTTAAGTCACGTCAGTCATGTCTGACTCTGTGTGACTCTATGGACAGCAGCCCATCAGGCTCCTCCATCCACAGGATTCTCCAGGCAAGAATACTGGAGTGGGTTGCCATTTCCTTCTCCATACCTACACTGAAACCAAGCTCCATCCAAGAGCCATCAAGGCCCAGTGCAAGATATACCACACTAATTCTCCAACAAAACAGGAACACAAACCTGAACATTAAAAGACAGGCTGCCCAAAGTCATGCCAAACCCATAGACACCCCAAAATTCACTACTGGAAAATTCATTGCACTCCAGAGAGAAGAAATCCAGCTCCATCCACCAGAACACAGACACAAGCTCCCCAACCAGGAAATCTTAACAAGCCACTACTCCAACCCCACCCACAGGGAGCAGGCTCCACAGTAAACAGGAACAATGACTTCCAGCCTACAGAAAGTGCACTGCAAACACAGCAGTATAAACAAAATGAAAAGGCAGAGAAATATTCAGCAGGTAAAGGAATATGATAAATACCCATCCAACCAAATAAGAGGAGATAGGGAGTCTACCAGAAAAAGAATTCAGAATAATGATAGTAAGCATGATCCAAAATCTTGAAAACAAAATGGAGTTAGATAAACAGACTATAGACAAGGATTTTGAAGATGAAACCTGCCTGAGTTCAGACTGTGTTACAAAGCAACAGTCATCAACATAGAATGTACTGTCACAAAAACAGAGATATAGATCAATGGAACAAAATAGAAAGCCCAGAGATAAATTCACTCTCCTATGGGCACCTTATCTTTGACAAAGCAGGCAAAAATATAAAATAGAGAAAATACAATCTCTTTCACAAGTGGTGCTGGAAAAACTGGTCAACCCACCTGTAAAACAATGAAACCAGAGCACTTTCTAAAACCATATACAAAAATAAACTCAAAATGGATTAAAGATCTAAATGTATGACCACAAATTTTAAAACTCCTAGTGGAAAATGTAGGCAGAACACTCTCTGACATAAATCACAGCAAGATCCTCTGTGACCCACCTCCGAGAGTAATGGAAATAAAAGCAAAAAGAAACAAATGGGACATAATTTAACATAAAATCTTTTGCACAATGAAGGAAACAACAAGAATTAATCTCCAAAATATACAAACAGCTCATGCAGTTCCATACCAGAAAAATAAATGACTCAATCAAAAAAAAAAAAAAAAAAAAAGGGCAGAAAATCTAAATAGACACTTCCAAAGAAGACATACAGATGCCTATCAAACATGTGAAAAGATGCTCAACATCACTCATTTTTAGAGACATGAAATCAAAACCACAATGAGGTACCATCTCACACCAGTCAGAATGGCTGCAATCAAAATGTTAACAAGCAATAAATGCTGGAGAGGATGTGGAGAAAAGGGAACCCTCTTACACTTTTAGTTGGGATGTAAACTAGTACAGCCACTATGGAAAACAGTTTGGAGATTCCTTAAGAAACTGGAAATAGAACTACCATAAGAACCAGATCTGGGGGCCTCTACTCCTGCAACTAAGGAGAGAATAACAGAGAATAGGGAAGAGAACAACAGGGCAAAGGGGACACCTGCTCAATATCCATGGTGGTCTCTGGTCACCAAAACATCAGTCAGACTCCCTAACAAGAGGATAAAGGCACAAGCCTCTAGACCAAGCTCACACCAGGGGACAGATATCAAAAGCAAGAGGAATTATGGTCCTGAAGCCAGTTGAAAGAAGATCACAAACACATTAATTTAGATAAAATGAGAAGACAAAGAAATAAGTTACATATGAAAGAGTGACATAAACACTACAAAAACAACACAGTGAAGAGGAAATAGGCTATCTACAAGAAAAATTATTCAGAGTAATGATGATAAAATTGATCCAAGATTTTGGTAAAGTAATGGAAACATGAATTGACAAGATACAAGAAAAGTTTAACAAAGACCTAGAACAACTAAAGAACAATCAAACAGAGATGAACAATAAAATAACTGAGATTAAAAATACACTACAAGGAATCAATAGCAGAATAACAGAGGCAGGAGAATGGAAATGTGACCAGGAAGACAGAATGGTGGAAATCACTGCTGTGGAATAAAATAAAGACAAAATAATGAAAAGAAATGAGGATGGAGATGGGAGAAGATGGCAGAGGAATAAGATGGAGGGATCATTTCCGTCCCTACAAATGCACTGAAAATTCATCTGAATATGGAACGATTCTTACAGAGCAACTTCTGAATGCTAGCTGCTGCTGCTAAGTCACTTCAGTCGTGTCCGACTCTGTGCGACCCCATAGATGGCAGCCCACTAGGCTCCTCTGTCCCTGGGATTCTCCAGGCAAGAACACTGGAGTGGGTTGCCATTTCCTTCTCCAATGCATGAAAGTGAAAAGTGAAAGTGAAGTCACTCAGTCGTGTCCAACTCTTAGCGACACCAAGGACTGCAGCCTACCAGGCTCCTCCATCCATGGGATTTTCCAGGCAACAGTACTGGAGTGGGGCAGACAACCCCAAACTTTCAAAAAGACAAGCTGATCTCCTTAGAATGAGGTAGGGTAAAAGATTAAAAAAGAGACAAAGGATTTCAGTACAGGGAACTACACTGCAGAGAGGGATTCGTCAAGGAGGAAAAGTTTCCCCACACTCGGAAAACCTCTCACAGGCTGGGTCAGGGGGAGCTTCAGAACCTCTGAAGGTAGTACAGCAATGGGTGCTCAGAAGTTGAAACAGAGAGAATTCACCACAGAGATCATTCAGTTCAGTTCAGTTCAGTCGTTCAGTCGAGTCCAACTCTTTGCGACCCCATGAATTGCAGCACTCCAGGCCTCCCTGTCCATCACCAACTCTCAGAGTTCACTCAAACTCACATCCATCGAGTCAGTGATGCCATCCAGCCATCTCATCTTCTGTCACCCCCTTTTCCTCCTGCCCCCAATCTCTCCCAGCATCAGAGTCTTTTCCAATGAGTCAACTCTTCTCATGAGGTGGCCAAAGTACTGGAGTTTCAGCTTTAGCATCATTCCTTCCAAGGAACACCCAGGACTGATCTCCTTTAGAATGGACTGCTTGGATCTCCTTGCAGTCCAAGGGACTCTCAAGAGTCTTCTCCAACACCACAGTTCAAAAGCATCAATTCTTCGGTGCTCAGCTTTCTTCACAGCCCAACTCTCACATCCATACATGACCACTGGAAAAACCATAGCCTTGACTAGACAGACCTTTGTTGGTAAAGTAATGTCTCTGCTTTTGAATATGCTATCTAGGTTGGTCCTAGCTTTCCTTCCAAGGAGTAAGCGTCTTTTAATTTCATGGCTGCAATCACCATCTGCAGTGATTTTGGAGCCCCCAGAAATAAAGTCTGACACTATTTCCACTGTTTCCCCACCTATTTCCCATGAAGTACCAAATAGCAATTGTCAGACAAGAAGTGGCTTGCAGGCCTCTACCCACAGCAGTGTGGGAGCGGGGTGATGAGGCTCAGGAGCAGTGTCAGACCCCAAGGAGAGGACCAGAGTTGACTGCAGTGAGGATACTCTGAGGGATCTAGTGCAATAGCTGAGAGAATCCAAGGAAAAGACTGGGCTGCCCCGAGTGGCAAGAAGCAGTTGTCGCCCAGGACACTCTAATTCAACACATTCTCAGACAGTGAGTAGCTTAGTGCCTGCAGACCCCCAAATCAGCAAAGCTGGTCAGAGACCCAGTGGAGAGAATTAGTTTTGAGATTGTAGTTTAAGATCCCAGAAGGGGAAATGTAAGCCATAGCCACTGCCAAAGCCAGGGCAAGTACATAAGGTAGTGGACAAAACACTGCTGATGCAGTACCCTCACCAGATGTGGCAGCTACAACCAGGTTTTGGGCAGCACAGGTTACTGCTCACACCTTTCTGGGAGCCTAAGCAGCTTGGTTCTTTCTAGGGACCATGAGCTAGGGCCAATTTCTCTGGGAGAGTATATGATCTGCCTCAGACTGTAACAACATCCAATAGGTCTCAACCAGCACAGGCACTCCCTGCTGCATGCCAGTTGTGACTGGCGTACCCCTCTCTCTCCTCAGCTGGACCGAGCAAGAATCTCAATAAACCTCAACATTTGTCCCCTCATGTCTTGGTGGGGAACAATCACTGTAGAGCTTGGCCCCAAACCAAAGCAGAACACCAATGGCTGTGTGACCAAAGAAGAGAAAAGGAATTAGCTCCACCAGCCTCTGGGGCACCGGGTTACATACCCACAATTAGCCTGAGACAGTAGGCTTTAGGGGCAACTGTGATTTGGGAGCAATATAAGCTGGAGTAAGGCCAGATCTGAGACTGAGAAGAACTCACAATATCCACAACAGGTGCAGAGAACTTCCTAGAAATATTTGAGGACTTTGGTGTGAGTTTCACTGGGTGTTCTGAGCTATTGAATGTTGCTTTCACCAGTCATGTGGGATTTTTTTTTCTGTGCTGTGTAGCTTGTGAGGTTTTGGTATTACAGTAGATGTAGAGCCTGAACCCCTGAGGTGGAAAAGCCAAGTCCAGGACTTTGAACCACTAGAGAATGCCATATCCCATGGAATATTAATTGATGAGAACTCTCCCAATGGCCTCCATCTCAATATTAAAACCAACAGCAAAACATGAGCACAATCCTGTACATCAATAGACAGGATGACAAAAGCCATAGCAAAGTCTAGACACCCCAAAACACACTATTACACACAACACTATTCTTCAGAGAGAAAAGACCCAGCTCTATCCACCAGAACACAATTACAAATTCCACCAACCAGGAAATCTTCACAAGGCATTGGTCCAACCACACCCATGGGGAGCAGACTCCACAATTAAGAGGAACTATGACCTTCCAGACTGCAGAAGGAGACCCCACACAAACACAGTAAATTAAACAAAATGAAAAGACAGAGAAATATGCAGCAGATGGAGAAACATGCTAAAAACCCACAAAACCAAACAAATGAAGAGGATATGGAAGTCTACCTGAAAAAGGATTCAGGGTAATGATAGTAAAGATGATCAAAATCTTAAAAATAAAGTGGAGGCACAGAAAATAGCCTGGAGGCATGGATCGAGAAGATGCAAGAAATATTTAACAAGAACCTAGAAGAATTAAAGAAGAGACAATCAGCAGTGAGATTATCATTGCTGAGAAGAGACAATAACAGATTAAAAATATTCTAGAGAGACTCAAATGGAGAAGGCAATGGCACCCCACTCCAGTACTCTTACCTGGAAAATCCCACAGATGGAGAAGCCTGGTAGGCTGCAGTCCATGGGGTCACTAAGAGTCAGACACGACTGAGCGACTTCACTTTCACTTTTCACTTTCATGCATTGGAGAAAGAAATGGCAACCCACTCCAGTGTTCTTGCCTGGAGAATCCCAGGGACGGGGGAGCCTGGTGGGCTGCCGTCTATTGGGTCGCAGAGTCGGACACGACTGAAGTGACTTAGCAGCAGCAGCAGAGAGACTCAAAAACAGAGTAACTAATGCAGAAGAACAGATAAGTGAGCTGAAAGATAGAATCGTAGAAATAAATGAAACAGATCTGAGACAACATTAAACATAACAACATTAAAATCATAGGGGTCCCAGAAGAAGATGAAAGGAAAGGGCATGAGAAAATATTTGAGGAGAATGTAGTTGAAAATTTCCCCAAATGGAAAAAGAAATAACCACCCAAGTACATGAAGCACAGAGAGTCCCATACAGAATAAATCCAAGGAGAAATATGGCAAGACACATATTAATCAAAGTGAAAAAAAAAAACCAAAAAAACCCCAAAAGAACAAATATTAAAAGCAGCAAGAAAAAAGCAACACATAACACCCAAGGGGATACCCATAAGGCTAAAAGCTGCTCGTTCTACAAAAACCCTGCAGGCCAAAAGGGAGTAGCAGGATATACTTACAGTGATTAAAGGAAAAAACTACAATCAGGATTACTCTATCCAGCAATGATCTCATTCAGATTCAAAGGAGAAATCAAACAGACAAGCAAAAGTTAAGAGAATTCATCACCACCAAACCAGCTTTACAACAAATGCTAAAAGAACTTCTATAGACAGAAAACAAAAGATAAAGAAAAGGCCTACAAAAACAAACCCAAAACAATAAATAGTAATAGGATCATACATATCATTAATTACCTTAATTGTGAATGGACTAAATGCTCTACCCAAAAAGACATAGATTGGTTGAATGGATACAAAGCAAGACCTCTATATATGCTGTCTACAAGAGACCCAACTCAGAACTAGGAACACATACAGACTGAATGTGAAGGGCTGGAAAAATATACTCCATGCAAATGGAAATCAAAAGATAACAGGAATAGCAATACTCAGACAAACTGTGCTATAAAATAAAGACCATTACACGAGACAAAGAAGGACACTACATAATGATCAAAGTGTTAATCCAAGAAGACATAACAATTATAAATATATATTTACCCAATATAGGAGCACCTCAATACATAAGGCAAATGTTAACAGCTATTAAAGGGGAAATCAGCAGTAATACAATAATAGTGAAGGAATTTAATATCCCACACACGCTAATTGACAGATCATCCAGACAGAAAATTAATAAAGAAACACAAGCTTCAAATGACACATTGGGCCAGTTGGATCCAATTTATATATAGGAGATTTCATCTAAAGGCAGTATATTTCACTTTTTCTAAAGTACACATGGAACATTATCCAGGATAGATCACATCTTGGGTCACAAATTAAGCCTTGGCAAATTTTTAAAAAAATTTCAAACATCTTTTCTGGCAATGCTATTAGATTAGATATCAACTATAGGGGGAAAAAAAGCTATAAAAACACAAACACATTGAGGCTAAAGGATAAACTTCTGAATAACCAACAGTTCACTGAAGAAATCAAAAAGGAAATCAAAATATACCTAAAAATAAATGACAATGAAAACATGAAAGCTCAAGACCTATGGGATGCAACAAAAACAGTGCTGAGGGAATTTTATAGCATTAAATCCCTACCTCAAGAAACAAGAAAAACATTGAATAAACAACCTAATCTTACATCTAATGAAACTAGAAAAAGGAGAACAAAAAAACCTCAAAATTAGTTAGTGTTCAGTTGCTAGGTTGTGTCTGACTCTTTGTGACCCCGTGAACTGCAACATGCCAGGCTCCCCTGTCATTCACTGTCTCCAGGAATTTCCTCAAACTCATGTCTGTTGAGTTGGTGATGCTGTCCAACCACCTCATCCTCTGTCTCCTCCTTCTCCTCCTGCCTTCAATCTTTCCCAGCATCAAGGTCTTTTCCAATGAGTTAGCTCTTTGCATCAGGTGGGCAAAGTATTGGAGCTTCAGCTTCAGCATCAGTCCTTCCAATGAAAATTCAGGGTTGATTTCATTTAGAATTGACTGATTTGATCTCCTCGCTGTCCAAGGGATTCTCAAGAGACTTCTCCAACACCACATTCCAAAAGCATCAGTTCTTTGGTGCTCAGCCTTCTTTATGGTCCATCACTCACATTCATAAAACACATAAAAAGGATCATGCATCATGCTTAAGTGCGCTTTTCCCTAGGGATACAAGGATGCTTCAGCATATGCAAATCAATGTGACACGCCATATTAACAAATTTAAAGATAAAAAATAATATTATCATCTGAATAGATGCATAGCTTTCAAGAAAATCTAACACCAGTATATGACAAAAACTCTCCAAAAAATAGTCATAGATTTTATTCAGATTCAAGGGAGAAATCAAAAGCTTTACAGATAGGCAAAAGCCAAGAGTATTTACCACCACCAGATCACCTTTATGACAAATACTAAAGGAACTTTTTTTTTTTCCTCATTTATATGAAAGTTTATTTTTTTTTAATTTTATTTTATTTTTAAACTTTACATAACTGTATTAGTTTTGCCAAATATCAAAATGAATCCTCCACAGGTATACATGTGTTCCCCATCCTGAACCCTCCTTCCTCCTCCCTCCCCATTCCATCCCTCTGGGTCGTCCCAGTGCACCAGCCCCAAGCATAAAGGAACTTCTTTAGGCAGAATACACAGAGATTAAAAGAGAAAGCAAAAAAAAAATGATCCACAAAACAAACCAAAAACAATTAAGGAAACGGCAATAGAAACGTCCATATACGCACTTGTCTTAAATGTTAAAGGCTCAAATAATCCAACTAAAAGACGTAGGCTGACTGAATGGATTAAAAAAAAAAAAAAAGGATCTGTATACACACACACATATACATATGCTGTCAACAAGAGACCCATTTTTATCCTAGGGACATGTATAGACTAAAAGTGAGGAGATGAAAAAAAAAAATCATGCAAATGAATATCAAAAGAAAACTGGAGTAGCAATAAAAATAGAATTTATATATAAATAGACTTTTATATAAAAAGTAGACTTTAAAATAACTACTATTACAAGAGACAAGGAAAGGGCTTCTTTGGTGGCTCAGTGGTAAAAATCTGCCTGCCAATGCAGGAGACACAGGTTTGATCTCTGGTCCAGGAAGATCCCACATGCCACAGAGAAACTAAGCCCATGCAACACATCTATTGAGCCTATTCTTTAGAGTCTGTGTCCCACAACAAGAGAAGCCACCACAGTGAGAAGCCTGTACACCACAACTAGAAAAAAGCCCATGCAGCAACAAAGATCAAGCATGGCCAAAATAAATAAATAAAATTATTTTTAAAAACAGACAAGGAAAGACATTACATAATAATTAAGAGATCAATCAAAGAACAAGATATAACAATTGTAAATATATATGAATCTAACATAGCAGCATCCCATATATAAGACAAATACTAACAGCCATTAAAGGAGAAATAGATAGTAACTCAATAAGAGTAAGAAACTCCAAGAACCAACTTACAACCATTGATAGATCATCCAGACAGAGAATTAAAAAAGAAAGAGAAACTGATAGACTTAATTGGTATTTATAGGACATTCCATCTGAAAGCAAAATAATATAATATCTTCTCAAGTACACACAGAACATTCTCCAGGACAGATCACATCTTGGGCCACAAATCAAGCCCTAGTAAATTTAGGAAAATTTAAATCATATTAAGCATGTTTTCTGACTAAAACAATATAAGATTATAAATCAACTCCATGAAAAATGCTGTGAAAAGTACAAATGAATGGAAGCTAAAAACCAATAAATCAGTGAAGAACTCAATGAGGAAATTAAAAAACAAACAAACAAAAAAAAAAAAAAAACTAGAAACAAATTACAATGAAACACAATGATCCAAAAACCATGGGACATAGAAAAAGCAATTCTAAGAGGGATGTTTATAGGAATACAATCACATCAAAAACAAGAAAAATCTCAAATAAATAGCATAAACTTACACCTAAAACAACTGGAAAAAGTAGGAAAAACAAACAGTAGAAGGAAGGAAATCATAAAGATCTGAGCAGAAGTCATTGAAATAGAGACAAAACAATCAATAGCAAAGATCAATGAAACTAAATGCTGGTTCTTTGAGATGATATACAAAATTTATTAACATTTAGCCAAACTCATCAAGAGAAAAACAAAGAGTTCTCCAGTCAATATAATGAGAAATGAAAAAGAATTTACTAGGAACACCACAGAAATACAAAGATAATAAGAGACTACTATGAGTAACTACACACCAATAAAATGGACAGCCTAGGAAAAACAACAAATTCTTAGAAAGGTACAACCTTACAAGACTGAGCTTGGAAAAGATAGAAAATATGAACAAATTAATCACAAGTACTGAAATTTAAACTGTAATTAAAGTTCTGAATGAGACAGGGCATTCAGGGCCGATGCACTGGGACAACACAGAGGAATGGGATGGGGAGGGAGGTGGGAGGGGGGTTCATGATGGGGGACACATGTACACCCATGGCTGATTCATGTCAATGTATGACAAAAACCACTAGAATATTGTAAAGTAATTAGCCTCCAGTTAAAATAAATTAATTAATTTAAAAAAATCTTCCAACAAAGAAAAAGTCCAGGAGCAGATGACTCCACAGGCAAAATCTATCAAACATTCAGAGAAGAGTCAACACACACCCTTCTGAAACTCTTCCAAAAGTGTACAAATTGCAGAGGAAGGCCATCATAACTCTGATTCAAAAACCAGAAAAAGATATCAAGACAGAAAACAACAAAATTCTGCAAAGCATTATCCTTCAATTAAAAAATAAATTAAAAAAAGAAAATTACAGGCCAATATCACTGGTGAACATAGACACAGAAATCCTTAACAAAATCCTAGCAAACCAAATCCAACAACACATTAAAAGGATCATACACACGTGGTCAGGGGGATTTAGCCCCATGATGCAAGGGATTTTCAGTATCTGCAAATCTATCAGTGTGATATACCACATCAACAAGTTGAAGAATAAAAAACATGATCATCTCAATAGATGCAGGAAAAGCTTTTGACAAAATTCAGCAAACATTTATGATAAACACTCTCCAAAAAATGGGCTTAAAGGGAACCTACCTCAACATAATGAAAGCCATAAGACAAAACCATATCCAACATTATTCTCAATGGTGAAAAAACATTTCCTCTAAGATGAGAAACAAACCTAGGATGTCCACTCTTGCCATTAACATTCAACATAATTTTGGAAGTGCTAGTCCTGGCAACCAGAGGAAAAAAAGAAATAAAATGAATCCAAATTGGAAAGAAAGAGGTAAAATCTTCAATGTTTGCATATGACGTGACCCTGTACATAGAAAATTTTAATCATGCTACCAGAAAACTACTATAGTTCGACAATGAAATTGGGATATAGTTGATTTACAATGTTGTATTAGTTTCAGGGGGCTTCCCTCGTGGCTAGGCTTCCCTGGTGCCTTAGGCAGTGAAGAATCCACCTGCAATGCTGGAGACTTGGGTTTGATCCCTGGGTTGCGAAGATCTCCTGGAGGAGGACATGGCAACCCACT
Organism: Bubalus bubalis; assembly: GCF_019923935.1. NCBI lineage: Eukaryota > Metazoa > Chordata > Mammalia > Artiodactyla > Bovidae > Bubalus > Bubalus bubalis. Next base: position 69,376,629 of record NC_059181.1, read on the forward strand.
CCAGTAATCTTGCCTGGAGAATTCCATGAGCAGAGGTGCCTGGAAGGCTACAATACATGGGGTCACAAAAAGTTGAACACGGCTAAGTGACAAAGGAGAGCACATTAGTTTCAGGTGTACAGCAAAGTAAATCTGATATATATATATATATATATATATATAATCTTTTTTAGATTCTTTTCCATTTTAGATTATTTTCTTACATAGGCCATTGCAGAGTATAGAGTTCCCTGCTATATACAGTATGTCATTATTAGTTTTCTATTTTATATGTAGTATGAGGTATGTGCCAATCTCAATTTTCCAATTTACTCATTCCCCACTTACCCCTCCAGTAACCATAAGTTTATTTACTATATCTGTTTTGTAGAGAAGTTTATTTGTATTCTTTTAAGATTCCACATATAACCAATATCATATAACCAATATAACCAAATCATAAGATACTTGTCTTTCTCCATCTGACTTATTTCACTCAGTATGACAATCTCTATGTCTATCCATGTTGCTGCAAATCACATCATTATTTTGCTTTTTTATGATTGAGTAATATTCCATTGTATATATCGACCAGATCTTCTTTATCCATTCCTCTGTTGATAAACATATAGGTTGCTTTCTTTCCCTGGCTATTGTAAATAGTGCTGCTATGAACGTTGCAAAAGCTCTAAATAGGCATTTCTCCAAAGAAGACATGAAGATAGCTTAATAGTACATGAAAGCATGGTCAACGTAACTAATTGTTAGAGAAATGTAAATCAAAACTAAAATGTGGTATCCCCTCACATTGGTTAGAATGATCATTATCAAAATATATCTACAAACAATAAATGCTGGAGAGGGTGTGGGGAAAAGGGAATCCTCCTAAACTGTTTGTGGTAATGTAAATTGGTACAACCCCTATGGAGAACCGTATGGAGGTTCCTTAAAAAACTAAAACTAGAACTACCATATGATCCAGCAATCCCACTCCTGGGCCTATATCTGGAGATAAACAATTTGATATGATACATGCACCCATGCATGCATGACACTCTTTCTTGATAGAAATTCAACAAACTAGGAATAGAAGGAAACTACTTCAATATAATAAAGGCCATATGCAAAAAGTCCACAACTAACATTATACTCAATGGTGAAATACTGGCAACTTTCCTCTCAATTCAGGAATAAGACAAGGATGCCTTCTTCCACTACTTAACACAGTACTAAAACTCTTAACCAGAGCAATTAGGCAAGAAAAAGAAATAAAAGACATTCAAATTTGAAAAAAAAAAATAAACAAAGTTTTCTCTATTCACAGAAAACAAATTTTATATGTAGAACACCTGAATATTTCACACACGTGCACACATACACACACACACACACACACATGAACTTTTAGAACTAATAAATGATTTCAGTAAAGTTGCATAGCATAAAGTCAAACACTCAAGTTAGTTGCATTTCTAGACACTAACAATGAACACTATGAAAGGAAAATTTTAAAACAATTCAATTCACAATATCATCAAAAAGAATAAAATACTTAAGAGTGAGTTTAATTATTGGGATTAAAAACTTGTATACTGGAAGCCACTGTGTGTGCTAACTCACTTCAGTCGTGTCTGACTCTTTGCGACCCTATGGACTGCAGCCAGCCAGGCTCCTCTATTCCTGGGGATTTTCTGGGCAAGAATACTGGAGTGGGTTGCATGCCCTTTTCCAGAGGTTATCTAGGGACTGAACCCACATCTTTTATGTCTCCTGCATTGGCAGGCAGATTCTTTACCACTATTACCACCTGGGAAGCCCTGGAAGCCACAAAATCTTGCTTTAAAAATTAGGAAAACACCAACAACTAAATGGAAAGACATTCTAATGTTCAGGGGTTGAAAGACTTTATATTGTTGAGATATCAATACTACCCAATGCAGTCTACAAATTTAATACAATCACTATCAAAATCCTAATAATATTTTTTCAGAAATAGGAAAACCCATTCTAAAATTCATGTGGCACCTTGAAAGGTTGCTGTTGTGAGCCCTGTATTACACTGGGATTTGTGACCTCCAAAGGAGGTGATTTCCATCTGGGGTCAGAGACAAGGTTTGACTACTCGGAGATTTTGTGTAGCAAAGTTTTATTAAAGTATAATAGCAATAGGGAAAGCTTCTGACATAGACATCAGAAGGAGACAGAAAGAGTGACCCCTTGTTAATTTTTAGCAAGGTGTTTTATGTCTGTTGAAGTGAAAGTGAAAGTTGCTCAGTCCTGTCAGATTCTTTGCGATCCCATGGATTCTACACAGTCCATGGGATTCTCCAGGCTAGAATACTGGAGTGGGTAGCCTTTCCCTTCTCCAGCGGATCTTCTCGACCCAGCAATCAAACCTGGGTCTCCTGCATTGCAGGCGGATTCTTTACCAATAATCAGATAAGAGAGACATCTTAAGTCTGAGGGAGTTTCACCAGGCACCTCTCCCACAATGTGCACTTTTAGGATAGGATAGCATGAGGTGTGTCATCCCCAGGCCATAAAATAATTGACAGGAATATGGGTTTGTTAAGCCATTATCAGCCCAACGTTTGAGAAAAGAAAAAATTTAGCCTTTTGAGGAACCATTTTGAAGAAAGCCAGATTCTAATGCAAATATACAGCTTCATTAACATAGCTTAAGAAAAACATTTCCATAAGAAAAATGTATTGGTTGGCTCAAGGCAAAACCAGATGTCCTTAACAAAGAATTAAAGCAGTCTCTTTTAAATCTGTGTAGAGAAGGAAAAAATATCTGCCAATTGCAGTTTATTTCCTCCTGCCACTTGGGGATCTCTGGCCTTCCTGCTTGCTATCTTCTCAATCTCGAGGGACCCAACATTCTGAGTGCATACTCAATTTTTTTTTAAGTAGGAAATCTCACACTTGCTGATAACCAATCTTACTAAAAATCCATAACAATAAAACAGTATTTATTAGCATAAAGACAAACATTCAGACAAATGGAGTAGAGCTCACAAATAAACGCTCATATGCATTGGCAAATTATTTAAAAAATATGTATTTAGTTGTGCTGGGTCTTAGTTGTGGCATGTGGGATCTTTTGATGCAGCCCACAGAGGAAAATTCTGAAAGAGATGGGAATACCAGACCGACCTGCCTCTTGAGAAACCTATATGCGGGTCAGGAAGCAACAGTTAGAACTGGACATGGAACAACAGACTGGTTCCAAATAGGAAAAGGAGTACGTCAAGGCTGTATATTGTCACCCTGTTAATTTAACTTCTATGCAAAGTACATCATGAGAAAAGCTGGGCTGGAAGAAGCACAAGCTGGAATCAAGATTGCTGGGAGAAATCTCAATAACCTCAGATATGCAGATGACACCACCTTATGGCAGAAAGTGAAGAGGAACTGAAAAGCTTCTTGATGAAAGTGAAAGGCTTAAAGGTCAACATTCAGAAAACTAAGATCATGGCATCTGGTCCCATCACTTCATGGGAAATAAATGGGGAAACAGAGGAAACCGTGTCAGACTAAATTTTTTTCTGGGCTCCAAAATCACTGCAGATGGTGATTGCAGCCATGAAATTAAAAGATGCTTACTCCTTGGAAGGAAAGTTATGACCAACCTAGATAGCATATTGAAAAGCAGAGATACTACTTTGCCAACAAAGGCCTGTCTAGTCAAGGCTATGGTTTTTCCTGTGGTCATGTATGGATGTGAGAGTTGGTCTGGGAAGAAAGCTGAGCACGGAAGAATTGATACTTTTGAACTGTGGTGTTTGAGAAGACTCTTGAGAGTCCCTTGGACTGCAAGAAGATCCTTGGACTAAAGGAGATCCTTTAGTCCATCCTAAAGGAGATCAGTCCTGGATGCTCATTAGAAAGACTGATGCTGAAGCTGAAACTCCAAAACTTTGGTCACCTCATGCGAAGAGTTGACTCATTGGAAAATACTCTGGTGCTGGGAGGGACTGGAGGCAGGAGGAGAAGGGGACGACAGAGGATGAGATGGCTGAATGGCATCACCGACTTGATGGACGTGAGTTTGAGTGAACTTCGGGAGTTGGTGATGGACAGGGAGGCCTGGCCGTGCTGTGATTAATGGGGTCACAAAGAGTGGGACAAGACTGAGTGATTGAACTGAACTGAATAGATTCTAGAGTGTGAGTGCTTCTGTAGTTGCAGTACACAGGCTTACTTGCTCTGTGGCATGTGAGATCTTAGATCCAAAACGAGGGATGAAATTCACATGCTCTGCATTGCAAGGTAGATTCTTAAGCACTGCACCACCAGGGAAGTCCCTCAAATGAGTTTTTGAAAAGGGAATCAAGACCATTTAATGAAGATAGATAATTCAAAAATTTGCTTTGGAAAAATTAAGCATCCATATACAAGAGAATGAATTTGAAGCTTTATTTTTTACCTTACAAAAATTTACTCAAAGTGAATCAAAGAACAAAATAAAACCTAAAACTTTAAAGCTCTTAGAAGAAAATATTAGGAACAAGCTTCCTGACATTGATTATACAGTAACTTTTTATGTAAGACATCAAAAGCAAAGGCATAATTTTTTTAATAGATAAGCTGAATTTCATCAAAATTAAAAACAGACACAAAAATCAAGTGGGGAAAAGAACAAAACTGGAACTGGAAATTGAAAAATGCATACTTTTCAATTTCAAACTAACTACAAAGCTACAGAAATCAAGCCTATGTGGTATTAATATAAGTATGAGCACATAGATCAGTTGGATAGAACTAGAACCCAGAAATTAAGAATAATGATTTTTCTTTTCAACAAATAATACCAGGACAATTGGAATTGGATATCCACATGTATATGATAAAATCTGCCCTCCTTAATTTACACACATAAATTAACTCTATGTGAATCACAAATATAAATGCAAGAGTTAAAGTATAAAGCTTCTAGAGTAAAACATACCTTAAAGTATTTTTGATATTAGAAATGCTAATTATTACTTGAATTTGACACAAAAATCACAGACAACACAAGTAAAAAGAGACTAAATAAAAATTTGAATCTTCTGTGTTTCAAAGCACACAATGTATAAAGTAAAAAGGCAATTTACTGGATGGGAAAATATTTGCAAATCATATATATGATAAGGGATTAAAATCCAGAATATATAATTAATTCCAGCTCAACTGAAAAAACAAAACAACACACTTTAAAAAAAAATATAAAACATTTGAATAATTTTTTTTCCTAGTAATATATGCATGAATGCTAAGTTGCTTCAGTCATTTCCCACCAGGCTCGTCTGTCCACAGGATTCTCCAGCCAAGAATACTGGAGTGGATTGTCATGCCCTCTTCTGGGAGATGTTGCTGATCCAGGGATTGAAACTGCATCTTTTAAGTCTCCTGCATTGGCAGATGAGTTCTTTACCATTAATTCCACCTGGAAAGCCTATAAAATGGACCAAATAAGTACATGAAGAGATGTTCATTATCACTAAACATTCAGTTCAGTTCAGTTCAGTTCAGTCTCACTCTCAGTCATGTCAGACTCTTTGCAACCCTATGGACTGCAGCACACCAGGCTTCCCTATCCATCACCAACATCTAGAGCTTGCTCAAACTCATGTCCATCGAGTCAGTGATGCCATCCAACCAACTTATCCTCTGTCATCCCTGTCTCCACCTGCCTTCCATCTTTCCCAACATCAGGGTCTTTTCCAATGATTTGGTTCTTTGCATCAGGTGGCCAAAGTATTGGAGCTTCAGCTTCAGCATCAGTCCTTCCAATGAATATTCAAGACTGATTTCCTTTAGGATTGACTGGTTTGATCTCCTTGCTGTCCAAGGAACTCTTAAGAGTCTTCTCCAACGCCAGAGTTCAAAAGCATCAATTCTTCGAGCTCAGCTTTCTTTACGGTCCAACTCTCACATCCATGCATGACTACTGGAGAAAACATCTTTAACTAGATGGACCATTGTCTGCAAAATAAAGTCTCTGCTTTTTAACATGCTGTCTAGGTAGGTCACGGCTTTTCTTCCGAGAAGCAAGTGTCTTTTAATTTCATGGCTAAAGTCACAATCTGCAATGATTTGGGAGCCCAAGAAAATAAAGTCTGCCACTGTTTCCTTTGTTTCCCTATCTATTTGCCATGAAGTGATGGGACAGGATGCTATGATCTTAGTTTTGTTTTTTTTTTTTTTTTTGTATGATCTTAGTTTTTTGAATGTTGAGTTTTAAGCCAACTTTTTCACTCTCCTCTTTCACCAAGAGGTTTTTATTTCTTCTTCACTTTCTGCCATAAGGATGGTGTCATCAGCACATCTGAGGTTATTGATATTTCTCCCCACAATCTTGATTCCAGCTTGTGCTTCATCCAGCCCAGCATTTTGCATGATGTACTCTGCATATATGTTAAATAAGCAGGGTGACAATATACAGGCTTGACTTACTCCTTTCTCAATTTAGTACCAGTCTGTTGTACTGTGCCCAGTTATAACTGTTGCTTCTTGACCTGTATACAAGTTTCTCAGGAGGCAGGTAAGGTGGTCTGCTATTCCCACCTCTTGAAGAATTTTCCAGTTTGTTGTGATCCACACAGTTAAAGGCTTTGGTGTAGTCAATAAAGCAGAAGTATATATTATTCTGGAACTCTCTTGCTTTTTTGATGATCCAATGGATGGTGGCAATTTGATCTCTGGTTCCTCTGCCTTTTATAAATCCATCTTGAACAACTGGAAGTTCATGGTTCACATACTACTGAAGACTGACTTGGAAAATTTTGAGCATTACTTTGCTAGTGTATGAGATGAGTACAATTGTGTGGTAGTTTGAATATTCTTTGGTATTGCTTTTCTTTGGGATTTGAATGAAAACTGACCTTTTCCAGTCCTGTGGCACTGCTGAAGTTTCCAAATATACTGGTGTATTGAGTTCAGCACTTTCACAGCATCTTTTTTTTTTTTAATTTATCCATATTTTTGCTTATTGTATTTTTTAATATAAATTTATTTATTTTAATTGGAGGCTAATTACTTTACTATATTGTATTGGTTTTGCCATACATCAATATGAATCCGCCATGGGTGTACACATGTTCCTCATCCTGAATCCCCCTCCCAACTCCCTCCCCATACCATCCCTCTGGGTCATCCCAGTGCACCAGCCCCAAGCATCCTGTATCATGCATCAATATTGGACTGAAGATTCGTTTAATAGATGATATTATATATGTTTCAATGCCATTCTCCCAAATCACCCCACCCTCTCCTACAGAGTCCAAAAGACTGTTTTATACATCTGTGTCTCTTTTGGTGTCTTGCATACAGGGTTATTGTTACTATCTTTCTAAATTCCATATATATGTGTTAGAATACTGTATTGGTGTTTTTCTCTCTGGCTTACTTCACTCTGTATGCTGCTGCTAAGTCACTTTAGTCATGTCCGACTCTGTGTGCCCCCATAGATGGCAGCCCACCAGGCTTCCCCGTCCCTGGATTCTCCAGGCAACAACACTGGAGTGGGTTGCCATTTCCTTCTCCAATGCATGAAAGTGAAAAGTGAAAGTGAAGTTGCTCAGTCGTGTCCGACCCTCAGCGACACCATGGATTGCAGACTATCAGGCTCCTCCATCCATGGGATTTTCTAGGCAGGAGTACTGGAGTGGGGTGCCATTGCCTTCTCCGTCACTCTGTATAGTAGGCTCCAGTTTCATCCACCTCGTTAGAACTGATTCAAATGTATCCTTTTTAATGGCTGAGTAATACTCTATTGTGTATATGTACCACAGCTTTCTTATCCATTCATCTGCAAAGCATCTTCTTTTAGGATTTGAAGTAACTCAACTGGAATTCCATCACCTCCACTAGCTTTGTTCATAGTGATGCTTCCTAAGGCCCATTTGACTTTGCATACCAGGATGTCTGGCTCTAGGTAATTGATCACACCATAGTGGTTATCTGGGTCATGGAGATCATTTTTAATAGTCTTTTGTATAGTGAAGCCCCTCACAAATCATTAGGAAGATGCAAATCAAAACCACAAGGAGATACCATCTCACAGCCATTAAGAAGGCTGCTATCAAAACAAACAGAAAATAGAAAGTGTTGACAGCAATGTGGAGATACTGGAATTCTTGCACTCCAGTAATTGGAGTGTAAATGGTGCAGCCATTTTGTAAAACTGTATAATGATTTCTCAAGAAATTAAAAACAGTTACCATGGGTCACAACAATTTCACTGCTCGTTATATAACCAAATGAATTGAAAGCAGGGACTTGAAGAGATATTTGTCCACTGGTGTTCATAGTTGCATCACTTACAGTAGCCAAAAAGTGGAAGCAACCCAAGCGTTCATAAACAAATAAACAGCTAAACAAAGTGTGGTAATATAAATACAATGGAGTGTTACTTAGCTTACAAAAAGAAGGAAATTCTGGCACATGCTACAACATGAATGAATGTTAGTGACATTATGGGAAGTGAAATAAGCTTGTTACAAAAGGAGGCATACTCTGATTCCACTTATATAATTATCTAGAGTAATGAAATTAATAGAGACAGAAATTAGAAGAATGGTTTTCAGGGACTGAAGAAGGGAAGAATGGGGAATTATTTCTTAATATTTATAGCATTTCAGTTGTACAAGATGAAAAAATTCTGAAGATGGATGGTACTGATGATACCATTCAGTTCAGTTCAGTTCAGTTGCTCAGTCGTGTCCGACTCTTTGCGACCCCATGAATAGCAGCACGCCAGGCCTCCCTGTCCATCACCAACTCTCAGAGTTCACTCAAACTCACGTCTGAGTCGGTGATGCCATCCAGCCATCTCATCTTCTGTCGTCCCCTTTTCCTCCTGCCCCCAATCCCTCCCAGCATCAGAGTCTTTTCCAATGAGTGAACTCTTCGCATGAGGTGGCCAAAGTACTGGAGTTTCAGCTTTAGCATTAGTAGGCAGTAGGAAGGCACTCATCTCAGTGACTGTAAAGTTAAAGTGAAAGTGAAGGTCACTCAATTGTCTCCCACTCTTTGCAACTCCATGGACTATTTAGTCCATGGAATTCTCTAGGCCAGAATATTGGAGTGGGTAGCTTTTCCCTTCTCCAGAGGATCTTCCCAACCCAGGGATCAAACCCAGGTCTCCTGCATTGCAGGCTAATTCTTTACCAAATTAACTATGAGGGAATCCCCTCATACAGTGACTGAACTGTATACTTAAAATGGTTAAGATATTAAGTTTTATGTCATGTGCAAAACAGAAATACTAGAAAATTGCCAAATAGTATGGGAGACTAAGGGAACATAATGAGTAAATGCAAATATGGTTCACTGGAATGGATCCTAGAACAAAAAAGGGATATCAGTACGAATATTGGTGAAATCTGAATAATGTATGATCTTTTGCTAATTATGTGGAATCAATATTAATCTATTATTTTGAGAAGTGTATCATAGTTATGACAACATCAATGGAAAATGGATATAAGATATCTAGGGACTCTGTACTGTATCTGCAACTTTTCTCTATCTGTAAATTGATTTTGAAATTAGAAGTTTGCCTTGTTTTGTTGTTGTTTAGTCACTCAGTCATGTCCAAGTCTTTGCAACCCATGTCCGACCCATGGACTGTAGCCCACCAGGGTCCTCTATTCACTGGATTGCTCAGGCAAGAATACTGATGTGGGCTGCCATTTCCTTCTCCAGGGCATCTTCCCTATCAAGGGATCAAATGTGCATCTCCTGCATCGTCAGATGGATTCTCTACCACTGAGCCACCAGGGAAGCCAGAAGTTTTCCTACAAATTATTTTTAAAAACATACGAAAAATTTTCATGATCCAGGGCTAGATACAGAAGTAAGCTTGGCACTAAATGCACAATCCATAGGAAGTGAAAAGTATAAGTTTGCTCTTTGAAGGATCTTTTTTAAAGAAAGATAAAAACACAAGCTAAAGAAACTGGTAGAATAAATTTATATAATATATGTCCAACAAAAGACTATTACCTAAAATATATAGAGTTCTCAACACTCAACATTAAATAAAAAATGACGAAGTGCTGAGCAGACACTACACAGAAGACTAACAGATAAAGGCCTGAAATGATGTTCAACTTCATTAGCCATTTGAAAAATGTAACTAAAACCACAATGATCTATCAGAATGACAATAATAATAATAATAGCATCAAATTCTGGTGAGGAAGCAGATAAATTGAGTTGTACATATATTGCTTGTGGAGAGGTTAACCAATATAATATAGCTAATTTTGAAATAGTTTGGCATTTCTTATAAACTAAACTGCATTTACCATACAATCCAGCAACTGCACTTTGGAAAATTTGTTAAAAATCTATTGCTTCCCCATTAATTTTTCTTGACAGCCTGGTTGAAAATCAATTATGACATAAATATAAATGATTATTTCTAGTGTCACAACTCTATTCCATTGATGTATATATTTATGTATATGGTTATATTGTTATGTCAGTTATCTTCATTACTGTAACTATGTAGTAAAGTTTGAAAAAGGAAAAATTTCTTCATCCAGATGGTGTCTAAATTCTTCGATTTATTTCAGGATTGTCTTGGCTATGCTGGGACCTGTGCCTTTCAATATGTATTTTAGGATCAATTTGTCAATTTGTGCAAGAAATAAAACAACACTCCGGAGATTGTTCAGTTCAGTTCAGTTCAGTTGCTCACTTGTGTCGGACTCTTTGCAGAGTTTGTTAGTGATTGAATTTAACTTGCAGCTCAGTTTTGGGGGTATTGTTATCCAAACAATATTAGGTCTTCTGACCCATGAATATAAATTGTCTTTCCATTTATTTATATGTTCTTTAACTTTTGTCAACAATATTTTGTAGTTTTCAGTGTAAATATATTCCATTTACACAAATATTTTAAGTATTTTCCTCACCAATTGGAAAAGAAATAGCTTTTTTTAAAATTTTATAAGAAAGAGTTTCTAAATTTTTTTGAATTGCTCTTGTATAGAAATAACAATTGAAATTTTTTAAAATATTGAACTTTTATCCTACAACTTTGCTGAACTTATTTATTGGTTCATGAAATTCACTAGTGAATTCCTTAGGATTATTTGTATGTGATATCAGGTTATATGAGAATAGAGATAGTTTCACTTGTTCCTTTACAATCTGTATACCTTTAATATATTCTCCTTGTATAACAAATTGTTTAGAAATTATAGTAGAATGTTGAATAAAAGGGACAAATCTGTATAACCTTACATTTTTGGTGATGTTACTTGAGAAAAATTCAATCTTTTACCATTTTGTATAATGTTAACTGCAGGAATTTTTTGTAGATACCTTTTATCAGATTGAGGAAGTACTCATCTATTCTTAGGTCACTAAGAATTTTAATAATGAACATGTATGAAATTTTGTCAATTTTTTTTTCTGCATATATTAAGATCATGTTTTTTTTGGTGTGTTTTATTCTATCATGTATTTTATTGACTTTTTTTCATATTTTGAATCAATTTTGTATTCTTGGGATAAATCTCACTTTGTGTTGCTAAAATAGTCTTTTTTGTATATTCCTGGATTAGGCATTCTAATATTGTTCAGGGTCTCTGTATCTGTTAATTGTATCCATTCATAATGGATATTGATCTATAGTTTCATTTTCTTGCAAATTTGTTCTGATTTCTTTCAGTATAATCTGACCTTGTAAAATTAGTTAATAAGTACTATCTCATATTTTATTTTTTTGAAATGTTTGTGAAGAATTTTTATTAGTTTCTAAAAAAAATAATTGGTAGAATTCACCGGTAAGTCATCTGTGTCTGGACTTTTCTTTATGGAAATTTACTTATTTATTTATTTAAACATTTTATTTTGTATTGGGGTACAGGTGATTAATAATGTGATAGTTTCAGGTTAACAGCCAAGGGACTCAGTCATACATATACATGCATGTATTCTTTCCCAAACTCACCTCCCCTCCAGGTTGCCACATTACATTTAGCGGAAAATTATTTATTTATAATAAACATAATATATATTTAATAGGTACATTTAATATATGTCTATATATGTTAAAATTTCAACAGCAATTTCATCTGGAATTTCATCACTTACACGGGCTTTCTTTGTAATGATGCTTCCTAAGGCCCACTTGACTTTGCATTCCAGGATGTCTGGTTTTAGGTGAGTGATCACACCATTGTGGATATCTCAGCCACACTGAGACCTAATTTCTTGTACATGATGTCTTCATACTGGCTAATGATATCAAATATCAGAGAGTTTAAGAAGGTATTGAAGAAAGATCCATCAGAATGTGTGATTATGATGCATTTGACAACATTTAATAAACCAATTTTAGTACAGAAGTGGTAGTGGAAGCCAGGTATCAGGGATTGCATTTGTAGAATGAGCATAGAGAAGGTTATTGGCATAAGGAAAATGCAATTATTCAAGTGAGGAAGGTAAAAGGTTAGTATATAGTTAACCTTTCAAACTTTGAAGAAAGACTATACTAAGTTCAAATACAGTCTATTAATCCTGGGCCTATTAACTGACTTCTTTGAATGTCAGTTTCCTCAGGAGTAAAATGTAAACTTCTGTCTTGCAGTATTGTTTTGAGGGTTACATATAATGGATGTAAAGCGTTTTATATATCAATATTAGGCATTTATTCTTTAAAGGAATTGAGGAAAGAGTTATGATTCAAAGGAGGCTAGTGCTGTAAGAGAGGATAGTCAGAATTATTTGACCCAGTGCCTATTAAATGTAAGTACCAGGAGTGGTACTTACATTTTTGGGGGGATTCCATATTTCTTTAAGAATTTGATGAAAGCTTTGAATTTTCTTCTAGAAAATTTCACGTACACACAAACTTTTACAAGTAATTTCAGTGGCTTCACTGGTCCCATGAAGGTTAAAAACAATAATTTACATGTATTGAATGTTTACTATATGTCAGATACTACTATCAGTTCTTCACATACATAAACCTGTGCTCTTTTTAAAATGAAGAGATAGGTTCATACAGGTTAAGAAAGTTGCTTAAGGTCACACAACTAATAAGTAGGAGGGCTAGGAATCAAACCCAAACCACTCTATTATGTTACTTTATACATTCATATGCTGAAAAGCCATAGGTAAAATGATATTATTTACAGAACAATTTTCAATAGTAAGAAATTATAGACCACTAAATAACCAGTGGAAAAGAATTAAATAAATTATTAAATAGTCAAATTGTAAAAAATTATTGGTACCTCTACTTTTACAGATAAACAATTATATCTAAGATAATTTACTAAGTGGAAAATCAAAATGCAGATGGATGTATGTAGTATACTACTTTCTAGTATAAAAAACAAGAGAACAAACATATGTGTGTGCTTGTATGTGCATAGAGTATCTGTGAAAGCATAGATAAGGACCTAAATATGGTGGTTGCCTCTGAAAGAGCGAAGTTGAGTAAATCTGATCACAGTCTGCATTGTATTCTAGTACTATGTGTACGCATCTCTAAACCTTCTAAATTAGGTTTCAAATTACTTAAGAGCAAGGACTTGTCTTATTTATCACTGAATCCACCCAAACATATCCTAGAACAAGATCTTGAATTCAAATGAATAAAGGAAAATAAAGACAGAGGAGAAAGCAAAGAGTATACCAAAGGTACATTTGAAGGCAGCCAAAATCGATCTACAGGGAACATATCACTTTCACATTAATGTTAGAATACTATAATATACCATTATTCCCAGCATTAAATGTTGTTTAACTATATCTATAGCTATTTAATCATGATATTTTGACTAAAATTTTAAACAGTGCCCTATATGGTTACCTATGAAACATGATTTGAGACATGGATTCATAAGGTGTGCTCTGCGGATCCTTGAGGGTATTAAGACTTTTAGTGAGCCCTCAAGATCAAAACTATTTTCATAATAATACTAAAACAATTTTTACTTTTCCACTGTATTGATATTTGCACTGATGGTACAACAGCTATGGAGGGTAAAACTTCTGATGCCTTAATATCAATCAAGGCAGTAGTATCAAAGTATACAAGTATTCTTCATTGCCATACATTTATTTGTTAAAAAAAAAGGAGTTTCTCTTAATAATGTCCTCAATAGATGCAGAGAAAGCCTTTGACAAAATTCAACATCCATTTATGATAAAAACTCTCCAGAAAGCAGGAATAGAAGGAACATATCTCAACATAATAAAAGCCATATATGACAAACCCGCAGCAAACATTATCGTAAATGGTGAAAAATTTAAAGCATTTCCCCTAAAGTCAGGAACAAGACAAGGGTGTCCACTTTTAACACTACTATTCGACATAGTTTTGGAAGTTTTGGCCACAGCAATCAGAGCAGAAAAAAGAAATAAAAGGAATACAAATTGGAAAAGAAGAAGTAAAACTCTCACTGTTTGCAGATGACGTGATCCTCTACATAGAAAACCTTAAAGACTCCGCCAGAAAAGTACTAGAGCTAATCAATGAATATAGTAAAGTGGCAGGATATAAAATCAACACACAGAAATCCCTTGCATTCCTATACACTAATAATGAGAAAACAGAAAGAGAAATTAAGGAAACAATTCCATTCACCATTGCAACGGAAAGAATAAAATACTTAGGAATATATCTACCTAAAGAAACTAAAGAACTATATATAGAAAACTATAAAACACTGGTGAAAGAAATCAAAGAGGACACTAATAGATGAAGAAATATACCATGTTCATGGATCAGAAGAATCAATATAGTGAAAATGAGTATACTACCCAAAGCAATCTATAGAGTCAACGCAATCCCTATCAAGCTACCAATGGTATTTTTCCCAGAGCTAGAACAAATAATTTCACAATTTGTATGGAAATACAAAAAACCTCGAATAGCCAAAGCAATTGTGAGAAAGAAGAATGGAACAGGAGGAATCAACCTGCCTGACTTCAGGCTCTACTACAAAGCCACAGTCATCAAGGCAGTATGGTACTGGCACAAAGACAGAAATATAGATCAATGGAACAAAATAGAAAGCCCAGAGATAAATCCATGTACCTATGGACACCTTATCTTTGACAAAGGAGGCAAGACTATACAAGGGAGGAAAGCCAATCTCTTTAAGAAGTGGTACTGGGAAAACTGGTCAAACACTTGTAGAAGATGAGACTAGAACACTTTCTAACACCATACACAAAAATAAACTCAAAATGGATTAAAGATTTAAATGTAAGACCAGAAACTATAAAACTCCTAGAGGAGAACATAGGCAAAACACTCTCCGACATAAATCACAGCAGGATCCTTTATGACCCACCTCCCAGAATATTGGAAATAAAAGCAAAAATAAACAAATGGGACGTAATTAAACTTAAAAGCTTCTGCACAACAAAGGAAACTCTAAGTAAGGTGAAAAGACAGCCTTCAGAATGGGAGAAAATAATAGCAAATGAAGCAACTGACAAACAACTAATCTCAAAAATATACAAACAACTCCTGCAGCTCAATTCCAGGAAAATAAACGACCCAATCAAAAAGTGGACCAAAGAACTAAACAGGCATTTCTCCAAAGAAGACATACAAATGGCTAACAAACACATGAAAAGATGCTCAACATCACTCATTATCAGAGAAATGCAAATCAAAACCACTATGAGGTACCATTTCATGCCAGTCAGGATGGCTGTGATCCAAAAGTCTACAAGCAATAAATGCTGGGGAGGGTGTGGAGAAAAGGGAACCCTCTTACACTGTTGGTGGGAATGAAAACTAGTACAGCCACTATGGAGAATAATGTGGAGATTCCTTAAAAAACTGGAAATAGAACTGCGTTATGACCCAGCAATCCCACTGCTGGGCATACACACTGAGGAAACCAGAAGGGAAAGAGACACGTGTTCCCCAATGTTCATCGCAGCACGGTTTATAATAGCCAGGACATGGAAGCAACCTAGATAACCATCAGCAGATGAATGGATAAGAAAGCTGTGGTACATATACTCAATGGAGTTTTACTTAGCCATTAAAAAGAATGCATTTGAATCAGTTCTAACGAGGTGGATGAAACTGGAGCCTATTATACAGAGTGAAGTAAACCAGAAAGAAAAACACCGATACAGTATACTAATGCATATATATTGAATTTGGAAAGATGGTAATGATAACCCTGTATGCGAGACAGCAAAAGAGACACAGATGTATAGAACAGTATTTTGGACACTGTGGGAGAGGGAGAGGGTGGGATGATTTGGGAGAATGACATTGAAACATGTATAATATCATATATGAATCGAATCACCAGTCCAAGTTCGATGCATGATTCTGGTTGCTTGGGGCTAGTGCACTGGGACGACCCAGAGGGATGGTACAGGGAGGGAGGAGGGAGAGGGGTTCGGGATGGGGAACACGTGTATACCTGTGGCGGATTCATGTTGATGTATGGCCAAACCAATACTATATTGTAAAGTAATTAACCTCCAATTAAACTAATTAAATTTATATTAAAAAAGAGTGTCCTTAATGCAGCAGTAAAACTAATTTTATTAAATCTTGACCATTGAGTACAAATCTTTTAATATTTTAATAGAGTATATTTGCTTTACACTGCTGTGTCAGGTTCTGCTATACAGCAAAATGAATCAGCCATAGGTGTACCTATATCCCCATTTTTTTTTTAATTTCTCTCCATGTTAGGTCTCCACAGAGCACCAAGTAGAGTTCCCTGTGCTAAATTGTAGGTTCTCATTAGTCATCTATTTTACACATAGTAGTGTATATGTGTCACTCCCAATCTCCCAGTTCATTCCACCTCTCCATACCTCTTGGTATCCATACATTTGTTCTCTATGTCTGTGTTTCTATTTCTGCTTTGCAAATAACATTATTTCTACCCTTTTTCTCAACTCCACATATATAAGTTAATATGCAATATTCGTCTTTCTCTTTCTGACTTGCTTTACTTTGTATGACAGTCTCTAGATCCATCCACGACTCTGTAAATGACACAATTATATTCCTTTACATGGTTGAGTAATATTCTATTGTATATATGTACCACATCTTCTTTATTCATTCCTCTGTTTCTGGGTATTTAGGTTGCTTCCATGTCCTGGCTACTGTAAATAGTGTTGCAATGAACATTGGGATGTATGTATCTGTTTGAGTTATGGTTTTCTCTGGGTATATGCACAGGGGTGGGATTGCTGGATGGATAAAAGTCTTTTTAATGTTTTGTGCAAAAACAAATAGGGAGTATATACAATGTACTTTTGCCACACATTGAAGTATAATGGTTGTGTCAAGGAAAAACACTTGTAAATTATTTAAGGTTTGTGCTGAACTAGACACTCTTGCACAGAACATCCTTTTTACTTGAAAGAAGGATGGAAAGAAGATTATGGTTATTCAAATTTGAGTATTTGGCAGACATTTCTTAGAAATGATCAAAGTAAACCTGTCACTTCAAGGAAAAACAACTGACAAGTGTTTGTTGCCAATGTTAAAACTTGAATTTTCAAGTAAATTAGAAATTTGGACAACTTTCACCCATCATGCTATCCTTGATGGTTTCCTATTACTTACAGTCTTTCTGATGAAATCAGTGGTGATGGTAACAAATGTGATGAATTTTTGATTCTGTGTAGTGAATGATATCAACAGTAGCATAACTCAATGAACCAATATGTTCCAAAGCAAGTTGTTACAAATAATGCACGGCTAAATGATCCATTCAAAATACAAGCTATATCAATTAATTTTATTAAAATAGAATAGGAAAAATTCCTTGATGGGCTTTCAGAATTCAAATTGCAATTATCCTGTAAAAGACTGCTGCTAAGTCACTTCAGTCGTGTCCAACTCTGTGCGACCCCATAGACGGCAGCCCATCAGGCTCCCCCTTCCCTGGGATTCTCCAGGCAAGAACACTGGAGTGGGTTGCCATTTCCTTCTCCAATGCATGAAAGTGAAGAGTGAAAGTGAAGTCGCACAGTCGTGTCCGACTCTTAGTGACCCCATGGACTGCAGCCCATCAGGCTCCTCCATCCATGGGATTTTCCAGGCAAGAGTACTGCTAGTTTATTTTTGGTTTTGTTACAAAGAATAGTGCTTGTGCTAACTTGTTTCAGTCATGTCTGAATCTTTGCAACCATATGGACCTTAGCCCATCAGGCTCCTGCTTTGGCAAGCAGATTCATTACTGCTGAGCCACTGAGAAAGCCCTCTTACAAAGAATATGTACAATTAAATAAAAATATTATTAAAATGCTCACCCTTTTTCATCTCATTCATATGAGATCATATATTTTCTCCTAAATTACAACCAAAACAATATATCACAACAGATTGAATGAAAAAAATAAGGGTATTAGAGTCCAGATATTTTCTGTTAAGGAGGTTTGCAAAAATGCAAAACATTGTCTTTTTTTTTTTTTTTTTTTGCAAATTAGTTCTATCTCACAAAATAGGTGTTATTTATGTTAACATATAATTTTTATTATTTTAAGTGGATTAATAAACTAAAGTTTTTTTATTAAAGTATAGTTGACTTACAATATTGTGTTGGTTTTAAATGTACACATAGCAATGATATTTAGATTATATTCCATTATAGGTTATTGCAAGATATTGAATATATTTCCCTGTGCTATGCAGAAAATCCTGTTTCTCATCTATTTTACATATAGTAGTTTGTATCTGTTAGTCCCATACCCCAAAAGATTCCCAGGTGGTGCTAGTGACAGAGAACCTGCCTGCCAGTGCAGGAGACATAAGAGACACAGGTTCAATCCCTGGGTCAGGAAGATCCCCTGGAGAAGGACATGGCAACTCACTTCAGTATTCTTGCCTGGAGAATCCCATGGACAGAGCAGCCTGGTGGGCTACAGTTCATGGGGTTGCAAAGAGTTGGACATGACTGAAGCAACTTAACATGTGCGCAGTCCTATACCCTGATTTGTTCCTCCCCACATCATCTCCCCTTTGATAATCATAAGTTTGTTTTCTATGTTATCAATTTTTAATGTCTAGTATGGGAAATATTGATAGTGTTGAAACAAATAGACAAATTTTGTTTGTTGAAACAAAATTGCCAGATATTTTTCCAGCAAACATGGGTTTATCAGGATCAACAGAGAATTGCAATTTGGGGGTCTATAAACATGATGCGCCAAGTGTAAGTCCCTACACAGAAAGGGAAGGAGAGTGTTTTATAGAGAGGAAAAGGAAGCTGGGAGGGTGATAATAAACAAAGAGTCTGTGGCTTTTCATTCACTGAATACTTGCTAGGAAAGAAGAGGAGTCTTTCTGGGCTCAGTCATAGTTGTAGAGCTTGAGAGCTCCACCTTCTGGACTCCCAACTCTAATTTAAGCTTTTGTTTATTACTTACAATAGATACAACCCATATAAGCAAAAACTTTTGGGGAATTCTAAATAATTTTTAAGAGTGTAAAGGGGTCTGAGAGAAAAAGCTTGAGAATTGCTTATTTGGAGAATTTGATTTAATTGCTGATTTGAAGAATCTTTGCCACTTGTCAATGCCTGAAATTTCAGACACTTGGAATCCATTCCTGTGTGTTTGCAGTGTCCAAATCCTAAAAAAACTTCCCGTTTTACTGTTAAAGACCTAATCACATCAAATTCTTTTGTGACAGCGGGATCCCAGAAAGTCTAGAAAGGCACCATATCCTTGGAGAGAAAGCTGAACAAAAAGGCCAGAAAAAGAAGGTAGGACACAAATATAGCCTTCACCTATTTCACCACTTTCCTAGTGAAATATATAAAGTTAGTAAGCCTCATAGCAAGGAACCCAAAATAAGAAACCTAGAGAAGAAATACTTTTCCTCATCCTTTGGCTTTTTGCCCATTGTTTATAACTTTGACTATATAAAAACAATATAGTAAACAAAAATTTCAGGAAAGCTAATTTATGTTAATTCACAACATGTATATACAACCAGCCAGTTAGCTGAAGGAACCTTCTTCTTATGGAAATTTTCTGAAATACATTTCTTTGGAAATTCACAACCTGTGAGACTAACCATTTCCCTTTTCAGGATTGTAGGTTCCTCAGAGGTGGTCTCAAGAAGTTGCCCTATGCTTATATTTGTCTTCAAAACAAGCTTCTGGGGTTCAGGGAAAGTAATTCCTCTTCCAGTTGCAAAGTAAGGTCTTCTCACTGGAGAGAAATATTTTAGTGTATGAATCAAAAAAAGTTTTAGTGAAAAATATGCAAAAACTAAACCCCTTCAAAGACTACTTGTGAAGATTCCTACTTGTGAAGATTCATTTCCTCTTTCATTTTTATTGATTACAGTTTTGTGTTCTTTTAAGAAAACTAGTTCTTTTGAAATTACTCTTTATCTTCATTCTTACTTAACTAAGAGTATTCTTAATTAATGCTCTTGTTATTAATACCTTAAATTTAAATTATTGGTGTTTCCTCCATTAGGGCTCTCCACCTCCTGTTTCATCTTTTTCCCAATCCATTCTGCACACCTTTGTCTCAGCAATCCTTCAGGAAGTGGTAGTAAAGAGTTGGGCTTTGGAGTCAGACATACTCGGATCTGAATCTCGCCTCTCCCACTTATTTGTTTTATGATATTAGGGAAGTTAACTTCTCTGTGCTTCAGTTTATTTATGGCTAAGACAGGGCATAATATTAGTCCCTATTCCTTAGGATTATTCTGAGGATTAAGTAAAATGATGCATGCAAATTGCTTAAAATGGTGACCAGTACAAATTACACACACTAAATAAGACTTTTTAATTTCCCCCTCTCAGCTCTGTTTAAAAGCATTCAATGATTTCTTTTATCCTATGGTTTCTATGCTCTTAAGTTCTTCTTTGTATGGTTTCACCCTCAAAGTTTCTTTCCTTCTGTTCCTTAGCATGCCCTTGCAGTAGTCAAAATTTTGTCCTTACTGTCACACAAATAGTATGCTTACTCTTCTTTCACGTCCTTGGCAATATTTCTTCTCTCTCCTGGAGTCCTTTGACTTCCCTTCTCTCTTTAAGATGATATTTGTTAAATTTACGATATGCTAATCTCTCTCTCTATTATTTTTGTTATATCTACTTACCCTCCATGGAGAAGGACAAGGAAGCCTGGTGTGCTGCAGTCCATGAGGTCGCAAAGAGTCAGACACGACTGAACAACTGAATTGACTGACTTACCCTCTATACTTTTATTTGTGTGTGTGTTGCTTAATCAAACTTTTTAAAACTTAGCTACCTACTTTAGCTTCATCTTAAGTAGTAGTATGCATGAAATCATAGATGTGAAATACAATTTTATTACATTTTAGAGCCTTAAAAACAAACTGTATAACTTGAAAATATTTAAAAAGGCATTCCTTGTACCACCCAAAATAAACTTGCATGTCTCCAGTGGGACATGTTTCACTCATTGCAAATACTACTGAAACCAAATTTGTCTATTGAGCAAAGACCAGCCAATCTTCCCAGATTTAGCCTGTACTGAACTCATCTTAACTTCCACATAATTTAATAGTAAATCATACTGTTTATGTTTTCTAATTTGTTTATGAGTGATTAACCTGTTACTTAAACTATGTATTCTTGGAAGCTAGAGGACATATTTTATGCTTCTGAATCCCACTCTTCCCACTAAGTATACCAAATCAATCATTGTTGTAGCTCCATAAGTATCTATTGAATGATTATTTTTGGAAAAGTGCAGGAATAATCTGTGTTTACAGAATCAGATATAGGAAACTCTTAAAGACAGTTTATCTGAAGCAATTAATACTCACTAGTTCTAATGGAATGGAGAAGGTGATGGCACCCCACTCCAATACTCTTGCCTGGAAAATCCAAAGGATAGAGAAGCCTGGTAGGCTGCAGTCCATGGGGACGCTAAGAGTTGGATATGACTGAGCGACTTCACTTTCACTTTTCACTTTCATGCATTGGAGAAGGAAATGGCAACCCACTCCAGTGTTCTTGCCTAGAGAATCCCAGGGATGGGGGAGCCTGGTGGGCTTCCATCTATGGGGTCACACAGAGTTGAACACGACTGAAGTGATGCAGCAGCAGCAGCAGCAGTTCTGATGGAAAAGGAATTGAAATCACAACTCACTCTTTCCTCTTTTTTTTTTTTTTTTCACTTTTTGTTATACTATTGTTCCAGAAAGAATTGAAGATAGTTTAAAAGGATGCATACTATAGTAAGATATATAAATGAATAATAGGTGGACATAACAAAGAAAAAATAGAAAAGGTCATAAAATTAAAGCCATGAAAGAAAAGTACACCATAAAAGTATCTCCAAACTTGCAATCAGCAGACTCTAAATTAGTTCCATGGTTTTCAGCAGACTCTATAAAAAGGACACATGTCACAATTATCACTATCTGTTAGGAGTTTAATCAAACCAATTAGGAAAAATCTAGCTCTTCCTAATATCCCTTTTAGAAAACATAGTGTATTGTAACAAATGATATCCTCAACAATAGCTATCACACCTAATACACTGTTGTGGTTAGAGAAGACATAAGAGCCTTTGAAGCAACAACTCATAAACTTTCCCAGATCTAGGAAAGATATTATGCCCCAGTTAAACTTTGAAAGTGTACATATGAGAAAAGGGAAGAATTCAGAACTATGAGCAAAATGGGGAAGCTGAACTATTTTTTTAGACTCTTATGACTGGATATTTTTACTACTTGGTTTGAGATGATAATAAGTCTTAGATTATCAGTCATACTCAATAGTTAGAAGATGTTCTTCCAAAAGTTAATTGGAGATGATTGTTAAATTATCATTTTTTTTGGTTTGTGTACAGTTTTGCTCCTTTTAACTAACACTCAAAATTTTAGCTGAGTTGAAATATCCTTTGCCAAAAGTGGGTCACTGACTTCTGAGCTACTTTTGTTTCCCTTTTTAGAACTAATGAAAGGAGAAGATACTTGCGTGCAAGAGAGCAATGAAGCAAGCTGGCAAGCCATTTTCTTTGCAATGTTAAGATGTTGTCTGGGAAATGAAGGTAGGTGGTAATGACTATAACTAATTGTCAGGAAAGGGTTCTTTTTATCCTTTTGTCCTAAGGTTTGGCTTTAAAAATCAACAGGTCTGAAATTTTCTTTGGCCCGGGAAAGATCATAGCTTAGGAAAACTGGCTCATGTTTCCCAAGCTCAGAAAGGATGAATTTGTAACAGAAAGACAGTTTAATATTAATAATTTATACTTAAGATTAGAACTACCAAATGGAATGAAACATGTTTTGGCCTATCAGTGCATTCTCCTTTCAGTAGGTATGCCAAGTCAGCAAACTAAATTAACAACAGATTGGAGCTGTATAAATATATAAAATAAGAGTTAAGAAGGGGATTGTGAGGTCAGGCATGTTTCATTTGATATACCTCAGCCAGGATGGGTACCCTCTTCCTTTACCAGTTCTTACAAGCCACGGCTTTTTCATCAATCAGTTAAAGTTCTCAGTTTCTAGTGATGAAAGTGTATCTTTTCCATCTCTCTATGCCCTTGAAATTTATATTGGTGATCTCTGAGTGTCGGGCATTGCTCCATGATTCTAGTTTTACAGGGAGATCCAGGTTGCCTTTTACAAAAATTTTGTCATCCATTTCCTTCTTTAATCAGCCCTATCCATAAATCTGAATGCTAGTGTTTGATCTAACCCACAGTATTTTTTTTTCTCCTTTGTTATTATTATTACCCAGAAGTCTCTTTGCAGTTCTAGGCCCTGGGTTCTAAATGCAATTTCCTCACATGCCCACAGAGGTTTGTGTTGCTTTGCAAGACTTGTTTTTCAGAACTACTCTATAGTCCCCAAGTGTATGATCTTTCTTTACTTGCATACTTTTAAAGGCCCCACAGACATGACAGAAACTGAAACCTTGGTACATTGGTAAATTGGAGGGAGACTGTAGGATATATGGTTCATTTATTTATTCATTATTTGAATATTTTTTCATTCATTCTTTCACTTTTTCATTCAACAATCATTCATGAAAGTGCCTGTGCTAGACTAGTTAGAAATACAAGAACAAGTCAGATACGATTTTTGCCCCTAAGCAGTTTGCACTACACTAAGAAATGTACAAAAATAAACTGCACATTAAATTATAAAAGCCTTGAGATGAAAGGCTGAAGGAAGGGTACTACAATTGGAAGGACTAGCTTAAGCAAATGTAGTCCTACTGCTATTAGTTCTGACACATATTCTTGAAGTTTTCTCACTCTTTACCTCTCAGGTTTGAAAAAATTGCTCTTTTCTTGTTCTTAGATAAACTGTATTCAGATTTTGCCTCAGAATCCCATCTTAACATAGAGCTTACTGGAATATAGTGAGATGGATAGGCATGCGGGTTGTGCTGGAAGGAGATAGGGTAAGAAACAATGAGGAAAGCTGGTATGTAGTCATCATTTGATTTTGCAAATTCTTTGGCTCTCAGCTTTTTTAAATTTCTTTGCACCAGCGAAATAAAAACTAAATAAAACGAGTAATATCTTCTGCTCAAGGGACTTACCTTTAGGTTTCTGTGGTGAGACACCAAATGCACTCAACTTCCTCTTTCAATAACAAATTTGTCAGTTATCAGTAGGCTGCGAGCCACCAAGAGTTAGGCTTTTTCACCACCAACTCCCTGCAAAGAAACAAGCCCAGCAAGGCTCCAAGGTAAGTTACAGCTTAATATATGGGAACTGGTAAAATTCCATGTGGGAAGGTTGGTGGGGGCATGAAGATCCAAGGCAAGGGCAGACATGAGACCAGTGTCCAATTTTAAAATGGTCTCTGGCCTCTTTCAGACTTATTACAGCAGGAGCAATGGTGATTTTCCTTGGTTCTGATTATAATACAAAGTTAAGGTTAATGCCCTTAGTCCACACCATTATTACAAGATCAAGGAGTCTGTGATGCAGCTCACTCTTTGCTGAGGGCTCTTTGCTTCATTATCATTCAGGCAAGATAGCACAAAGTGGTAAGAAAAGAGTACATTCAGTAATATTTATTGGGACAGCTTGACCTATTCGGCCAGAAAAAGAGGATTTGGATTTCTGCTCTGTAGTTGCTTAATAATCATAGATTTTGGAGATGAAGGAGCTCCTAGGGATCCAAATCCCTCACAATACAGATGGGAAAACTGAGAGGCTATGAAATGAAGACATTTGAGATCACCCAGCTGGTCAGTGGCAGAGCTGGAACTAGAACATATGTCTTCTAAATCATGGTCTCTTTTTTCTACAGAAGCCTGTATCTCCCAGAGAATACTGTAAATATATTTATAACTATGTTGGATTGTAGGTTAGGAAAGAAGAAAATATCCCAGATGACAAACTCTGTTAAAATTATTTCAATCTCTTCAAAGGCATTTCTTGATCTTTTGAAAGCTGTATTTTGACCCAATTTCAGACCTACTAGATAGCAGAGCTCCCAGAAATGGTGCCTATCTTTTCAGCAATTATCATTCTTATTATGTTGAGTGCTAGCAACCTTTCTGGTTCTGAGCTAAGATGAATGAATCTAAAGAAAACTTCCAGTTGAGGAATTCTTCAAGGTGAATTGTGCCACAACAGTTGGTACCAGGATCATTTTGGATATAATGATAACAAGCTTTGTGGTGCATTTTGGATGGAGTGGTCTCAGTCCCAAGAATCCTGCAAGTGGGAATATTTTTTATTTTTTTTTTCCAAATGGCTGTGGGAGTCATTGTCCTTTCTATTATTTGAGGAGGTTATCCCTTAGCAATTGCAACACAGTGAAATTATTCACTGTTAAAAAATATGTGATATGCTGATATATTGAGGTGGAAAATGGCCTGAAAGAAAATAAAGTCATGCATTTGGTGCAATAATGTTTGCAACAGTTCCTGTCGAACAAAGGTCCTTCTTTAGTCAAAAGCAGTTCTTTTTTTGGGTCAACTGGAAAAATTGTTGAATTTAAATTGTACAAACTGTGTAAATCGTGGCAGTTGTGGAACACAAGACTTCAAATGAGTGAATACACTTCTGGATGGTTTTGGGTGACTTTTCACAGCTTGTTGTGTTTGAGGTAAGTCAATCTATGTCGTAAGAAGCAGGACGGTCTATGGCCCAGGTAAACAGGACAGAGCTGTCTTTGTGAATCCACATTTTCTAAGTGTTTCTACAATCAGGGTAATGACTGGCAGGAAGTCTATGCTTTATTTAAAAACTCTTGCTAAAAATGTCTACTTATATTTCAAGTTGGGATATTTTGCATTTAAATTTTCATCTAGTATTGATTCACATGCATCACAGGCAGAGTGATGAAATATATGGACCAAAGTGCAGAAAGAAAGCTTGATTTTAGTTCAAGTTCTGTCAAAGATTCACTTTTGGCTTTGGGCAAGTTACTTTATTTTTCTGAGTCTCAGTAGTCTCATCTATAATAAGGTGGGGGCTTGAAATAGATAGTCTTTTAATTTCCTTCCTAGTAGAGTGGTTTGACTCTAGGCTCCTGGTGCCTGAGAAGAGTATATCATGAAGTGGTAAATAATGAGACAGTAGGGAAATCCAACTACAGTTAGAACCTTCTGGAAATACAGTCTAGCTTTCAAAGGGAACTCAGTAATCTATGCTAAGGGCCACTATACTTCTTTCAGAGTAATGTCATCATGAGTTTCAACTTTTAGACCGCAGGCAAGTGTTTTGTAAATAATTTCCTTTTTTAAATAATAAAATGAAAACACACAAGGGAAAGAATTCTGAAATATGATTTACACACTGACAGTGTCACTTAATCAGTATTTCTTAATCTTTTAAATGAAAAGTTACATTTGAAAAACATAAAAGTCTTACTGCAAAGTTATTGTGGACTTGACTAATTAGGAACTAGATCCTGATTCTGGACTCCTAAAAAAACTTATCCCATCACGTTGACATTTTCCAAGTACTGTGGGACAAATAGTCAAAAAGATTTTTGTAGATCTGTGCTTTCAGTTTGTATTACATGGAAAATAATTTTGATTTCCAAATGTATTTACCGTAATAAGGATCCTTTTTTCAAGTAATGCATGTTTCCCACTCTTTTACATTAAGAATTATTGCATTAATCCTACTCAATATTTCTCACACCTATGCTTTTGGGGAGATTTTCTAAACTCAGAAAAGTACATGATCCAACCAAAAGCTCATGGAGGTTACTCTCAGTACAAGTAAAGTATAAATGAACTAACATTTATTTAATATATACTGTGTACCAGACAGGATTATTGATATGTTTTCTACTTTTATGTCATTGTTGTTCACTCAGTCCTGTCTGATTATTTGTGGGATGGACTGCAGCACACAAGGCTTTCCTATTTTTCACTATCTCCTGGAGTTTGCTTAAACTCATGTCCATTCATTCGATGATGCCCCTTCTCCTCCTGCCCTCAATCTTTCCCAGCACCAGGGTCTTTTCCAAAGAGCCGGCTCTTTGTATCAGGTAGTCAAAGCATCAGTCCTTCCAATGAATATTTAGGGTTGATTTCCTTTAGGATTGACTAGTTTGATCTTGAAAGTGAAAGTGAAGTCACTCAGTTGTGTCTGACTCTTTGCAACTCCATGGACAGTAGCCTGCACCAGGCTCCTCCGTCCATGGGATTTTCTAGGCAAGAGTACTGGAGTGGGTTGCCATTTCCTTCTCCAGGGAATCTTCCCGATCCAGGGATTGAACTCAGGTCTCCTGCATTGTAGACAGACGCTTTACCATCGAGCCACCAGACTCCTTAATCATGTACATTTCCTATTTAATCTTTGCAATGATATATTTTACAGGTACTATGATCCTAATGTTATAAATGAGGAAACTGAAGCCACTAAATATGAAGTGAGTCATTTCAGGCTGGAGAGCTAATAAGTGAGTCAAGACATTACCCCAGGTCTGTCCAAAGAACATGATTCTTTCCATCTGCAAAATACTGCCCCAAATGCAAAAATGATGAATAATTAGGCCTCCTTCTTATCTGATTAAAAATCCAATAAAGATACATGCATGGAAGTTCAATTCAAATTTTATTTTAATTCATTTTAAGGATAAAAATAATTTTCGCTTCTAATTTATAGGGGAAATGTCTAGACTTGCAGAACATTTCCAAACTTCTATATTTCTGAAATCAAGCCAGATTATTTACAGTTGATTTTAATTAACTCAGGAAATGGTAGAGCTCCAAATTCCAGTTGCTCTTCTTTGGCTGTGGTTATGTATGGTTGAATGAAGGACAGTGTGCTCATGGGTATCTGACTGGCTTGGGTAGTTCATGTGAGACTTTTATGATTCAAATAAGAAGAAAAATGCTAAAAAAAAAAAAAAAGCAAGTTACATTCCCAAATGGCCAGTGAATATTCTCCCCTGGAAAGTGGGGAGGTCCCCTATCAGCAACCTTTCTCTAATTTTCTCTTTTCCTCCCAAGATAACAAGCCCACATGCTGGTCCTATTATCAAAGAAAATAGGAGACACATATTTGATTTTTGATATTTGATAAATTTGTTCACTTAATGGTATTACTGACTTAATGACGAGAGATGAAGAGAGGGAGAGGACTGAGAAGCTAAAGCTTTGTAGAACTGAGTGGTTACCTCGATGCCAGAAGCCTAGATTCCACACTCTTCACTCTGCCATTTGTATAGCACTCAGGTAAATGTGATAAATATGATGACTTCTTTGAGTCTCACTTTTGTGATCTGTAGAATGGGAATGACCTAATTTGTTTTAGGTCATTGTATATATGAACTTTAAATAATGTAATATGTATATATGAACTTTATGTATATATGAACTTTAAATAATAATTAATAGCAATTATAGTTTTAATAATGATTTGTAAAGTGCAGGTAGGTTGAGATGGTGACAGGTGCATTAATGATGGAAGTGGCAGTGCTGATGGTATTAGTTAGAGGCAGGGGTTTAGAGAGTCCAGGCCCATAAAGTCATGGCAAGTTAGAGCAGAAGGTAGTTAAGATCATACAGTTCATATTATTTTATCTTAATAATGAGGGAAATGAAACTCGCATAAAGGAAGGGGAAGTATTATAGCTCCAAATCCAGTGTTCTTTATAATATATTTTACAACTTCTGAGTCTTCCCCATCTTACATGACTTGTTACATTTGGCTCACTACTATTAAGGCTTTCCAGGTGGCACAGTGGTAAAGATTCTGCCTGCCAATGCAGGAGACTTAGGACACATGGTTCATTCCCTGGATCAGAAAGATCTAGAGAAGGAAATGGCAATCCACTCCAGTATTTTTGCCTGGAGGATCACACGGATAGAGGAACATGGAGAGCTACAGTCCATGGGTTTGAAAAGAGTTGGAGATGACTGAACAAATGAGCATACAATACTCATAAATCCATCATTCCAGTACTTTATCCATAGATCTATTGTGGTTTGGGTTCATAAGCAAAAATTGTTAAAGATTCCTGGTTTTGATAGTACTGTACCCAGACACCTGGTGGCAATCATTTGCCATATATGTGCAGTGATACATCACTTCATGAGAAATAGAAAGGGAAAAGGTGGAAACAGTGAAAATCTCTTCTTAAGCTCTAAAATCACTGTAGATGATGACTGCAGCCATGAAATTAGAAGACAACTGCTTCTTAGCAGGAAACCTATAACAAACCTAGACAGTGTTTTGAAAAGCAGAGACATTACTCTGCTGACAAAGGTCCATATAGTCAAGGCTATGGTCTTTCCAGTAGTCATGTTCAGATGTGAGAGCTGGACAAAAAAGAAGGCAGAATGCTGAAGAATTGATGCTTTCGAACTGTGGTGCTGTAGAAGACTCTTGAGAGTCCTTTGGAAAGCAAGGAGACCAAACCAAAGATCTTAAAAGAAATCAACCCTGAATACTCTTTGGAAGGACTGATGCTGAAGCTGAAGTTCCAATACTTGGGCCTCTGGATGCGAACAGCTGACTGATTAGAAAGAACCCCGATTCTGGGAAAGATTGAAGGCAGAAGGAGACGAGGACAACAGAGGATGAGATGGTTGGAGGGAATCACCGATTCAATAGACATGAACTTGAGCAAACTCCCAGAGATGGTGAGGGACAGGGAAGCCTGGCATGGTGCAATCCATGGGATCACAGAGTCAGATACAACTTGGTGACTGAACAACAACAAAAACATAGTCATAAAAGTGCTAGACATAAAACTGAGATTATTAGCATTTTCGCCTCTGAAGAATGGTTTTATCCATATAAATGTGACTTTAACCTATTTTTGGGCAACAAATTGCTTACAAAGGAAAATTTTTGGCTTTCTCTGCTCATGAAGAGCCAAATTACGACTGAAATTGTAATAACTGAGACTTTGAGGAAGAAGCAATAATGTTGAGTCTTCATTTTCTGATCTATAAAAGGGTATGAAAGTGTTAGTTGCTCAGTCGTGTCTGACTCTTTGCAACCCCATGGACTGTAGCAACATCCAGGTTGCTCTGTCTATGGAATTCTAAAGGCAAGAATACTGGAGTGGATTGCCATTCCCTTCTCCAGGAAATCTTCCAGACCCAGGGTTCGAGCCAAGGTCTCCTGCACTGCAGGCAGATTCTTTAATGTCTGAGCCAACAAGGAAGCCCTAAAATCAGTATAATAATAACTCAGGGTTCTCTCAAAGGTCAAAGGTAATATATTAGTAATATCACTTAGCTAGTGGCAGGATGCAAGTGGAAACTTCTTGTACTTAGTATTTCACTGAAACTTAGGAGTCTGAAACAAATTCTAATGCCATCATAATATAAGTTCACTTTGTGCCTTTGCAAAAGCACAGCATTGAGCCAGTTGGTAGGGAAGTGAAGCTGCTTTTACATAGACATTATTAGTACCTATGATGTTCTTGTATTCAGACTCATTGATTCATATTTAGAGGCCTGACCTAACTTTGTGTTCTAAAACAAAATTTAGTTATTGTGATCACTCACCTAGAGCCAGACAACCTGGAATGTGAAGGCAAGTGGGCCTTAGGAAGCATCACTACGAACAAAGCTAGTGGTGGTGATGGAATTTGAGTTGAGCCATTTCAAATCCTAAAAGATGATGTTGTGAAAGTGCTGCACTCAATAAGCCAGCAAATTTGGAAAACTCATCAGTGGCCACAGGACTGGAAAAGGTCAGTTTTCATTCCAATCCCAAAGAAAGGCAATGCCAAAGAATGCTCAAACTACCGCACAATTGCACTCATCTCACAGACTAGCAAAGTAATGCTCAAAATTCTCCAAGCCAGGCTTCAGCAATACATTAACCGTGAACTTCCAGAAGTTCAAGCTGGTTTTAGAAAACGCAGAGGAACCAGATATCAAATTGCCAACATACCCTGGATCATCAAAAAAGCAAAGGAGTTCCAGAAAAACATCTCTTTTTGCTTTATTGACTATGCCAAAGCATTTGACTGTGTGGATCACAATAAACTGTAGAAAATTCTGAAAGAGATGGGAATACCAGACCACCTGACCTGTCTCTTGAAAAACCTGTATGCAGGTCAGGAAGCAACAGTTAGAACTGGTCATGGAACAGCAGACTGGTTCCAAATAGGAAAAGGAGTACATCAAGGCTGTATATTGTCACCCTGCTTATTTAACTTCTATGCAGAGTACATCATGAGAAACGCTGGGCTGGATGAAGCACAAGCTGGAATCAACATTGCTGGGAGAAATATCAATAACCTCAGATATGCAGATGACACCACCCTTATGGCAGAAAGTGAAGAAGAACTAAAGAGCCTCTTGATGAAAGTGAAAGAGGAGAGTGAAAAAAAAAACTGGCTTAAAGCTCAACATTCAGAAAACTAAGATCATGGCATCTTGTCCCATCACTTCATGGCAAATAGATGGGGAAACAGTGGCTGACTTTATTTTTCTGGGCTCCAAAATCACTGCGGATGGTAACTGCAGCCATGAAATTAAAAGACACTTATTCCTTGAAAGGAAAGTTATGACCAACCTAGACAGCATATTGAAAAGCAGACACATTACTTTGTCAACAAAGGTCTGTTTAGTCAAGGCTATGGCTTTTCCAGTGGTCATGTATGGATGTGAGAGTTGGACTATAAAGAAAGCTGAGTGCTGAAGAATCGATGCTTTTGAACTAGTGTTGGAGGAGACTCTTGAGAGTCCCTTGGACTGCAAGGAGATCTAGCCAGTCCATCCTAAAGGAGATCGGTCCTGAGTGTTCATTGGAAGGATTGACGTTGGAGCAGAAGCTCCAATACTTTGGCCAGCTCATGCAAAGAGCTGACTCATTAGAAAAGACCCTGATTCTGGGAAGGATTGAGGGCAGGAGGAGAAGGGGATGACAGAGGATAAGATTGTTGGATGGCATCACCAACTCAATGGACATGTGTTTGGGTGGACTCCAGGAGGTGGTGATGGACAGGGAGGCCTGGCATTCTGTGGTTCATGGGGTCACAAAGAGTCAGACATGACTGAGTGACTGAACTGAACTGAACTGATAAAGTCAAGTGTTTAATGACAGAATTCTCACTTAACCTTATGAAATTGCTACTGGTTTTAAAATAAAATGTTTAGATTACAGGCTTTGGAGCTTTTAGGTATCCAGATATGTTAGATTCCAACCTTATTATCCTTGCCTTGACCATAGTTTTTTCAGTAACAAAGGGAGAAAAACTATGACTATTGCTTGGGAGAGTAGCTTATGGAATAGACATTAGAAGTAAAACTGACTAAGACTCTTGTTAATATGTACTTATTCTCCATACTCTTCCCTTTATAAACCAATGTTTATGAGCTGAGTTCCTACTGCATGCTTAACCCTCTGCTAAGCAAAATGAGAGATATAAAAGGGCAAGATACAGTTGTCCCTCATGGAGACTACATTTTTATAGTGTAGCCTAAGTGTCCAACGAAAGTACAAAGGAAAAAGTCTGAATAGATTGCACCATGCGAGGAAATGATTAGAGTTGAGATAGGATCTCAAGAGAAGAGTAAATGACTGACTTCTGAGATGGGATCCAGGGAGAAAAGAGTTTGATGAAGTTTCATCAAACTTTATACCAATCTTCATTATCAGAAATATTCTTACAGCCACACATTGGAAGTGAATCTTGTTAGTTCAGTGAAGGTAGCTAATTATCCTGCTTTGATTATTAGATTAGAAGTCTATGCTGATCATTCCCTTTAGAGTTTGTCTCCTGTTACCAGAACTTTTTTTAAAGGAAAGAAACATCCCTCTATGAAGCTCCTGGCCTTTGATGTAGGCAGAATGTACTCTGGATTGAGCACTGACACTGGTTAAACCAAGAGGCAGTTACTTTTTTTAGAATGATATTGGAGGCACTGGGAATTTGATCCTCATATCTATCTGGGTGGTTCACAATATTCAAGTATATTCTGAAGATATTGTATTTTCACAGCTTATAATTTTTCCTGGGTTGTGTTATCTGTGTGGTGGTCCTGATTAGCTGAGTTGGTTATGCAACAGCAATGAGATTAACTTTTGGAGGTTAATCCCTACATGAACCAGTTAACATCAATTTTTAAAATAGTGCTGTATGTTTAGCCTTGCTTTGGGTTTAGAGAGAAAGAGAGAACAAAATTTAGGGCATAACCTCTGACTTCACAAAGCTCACAGCCCAGTGTAGAGCGATTCATAAACAAATGAACAACAAATGTGTTGTCATAAGGCAGAATATTTACCCACTTAAAATATTTACTAACTGATTATATATCGATAATTCTACTAGGTTCTGGAAATTTAAAGAAAGTCATAGCCTTTGCCTTCAAAATGCTCATAATTTAGTTAGAAATAAAGAGATATGAATGAAAACACTCAATATGGTACACTAAGGAAAACACTCAATATGGTGCACTAAGTACATTGTTAAAGCAATCCCTGTGACAGCATGGTAATCCATATTTGCCATTTTGATATATCATTTTGGCAGCAGAGTATAGAATATATTTTTAAGAGAGCAGTCCTAGAACCAGGTAGATCAATTAAAGAATGGTTTAATAATTCAGAGAGAGAGGAGAGAGAATGAGTGGAGAGAGAGAAAACTTGGTTGATTGAGTTAGAGAGGAGTCTAGAATTATTTTAAGTATTCTGGCTCTTGTAATTGGATAGATGGTGGTGGATAAGTAAAAGATCAGAGAGTATGATGAATTTAGTTTTGGGCATTTTTATTTAGAAATGCCTAGAAAACACTGAAATGGGAAATCTCAGCTGAAAATTGGACATACAGATCTAATATCTGAGAAGAGGCCAGCCCTGGACAAAGAGACATAAG
Organism: Bubalus bubalis; assembly: GCF_019923935.1. NCBI lineage: Eukaryota > Metazoa > Chordata > Mammalia > Artiodactyla > Bovidae > Bubalus > Bubalus bubalis. Next base: position 69,410,827 of record NC_059181.1, read on the forward strand.
AGCCATCTGGATATGGGTAGTGATTGAAGTCATGAAAGTGGGTGATGTTACTTAGCATGAAGACACTGAATAAGGAGAGAATATGCAGACCTAGGGAAAGCAAACATTTAAAGGATGTGCAGAGATGAAAGAAAACATAAAGAAGACTCAGTATGAATGGGCCGATAGTTAAGAGGAGACTCAAAACAGAGTTGTGGCTTAGAAGCCAACAGGAGAGAGCATTTCAAAAACATGGAAGTGGTCAGACTGTCTCACACAGCAGAAAAGCCCTGCTTGATTTAACAACATGATGGCCACTTGTCACCTTTACTAAAGCAGTTTCAGTGAGATTATAAAGATATGCATGCCACATTGTAGTGCATTAAAGGATGGATATAAAGTGAGGAAAAGAAAGCAATCAGTGTCAAAAAATACTATGAGATGTTTATTTAAGAAAAGAAGGAACATGACACAAAGCTAGAATAAGATGCATTGACAAGAGAAATATTATTGTGGGAGTTGAAGAGACTTAATGACAAATATCTAGCTGAGAGTGAAGGACAACATGATGATCTGGGAGTGAAAGGGAACAATTAATGAAAGAAAATCCTGAGAAACCTAAAAGGGATTAAAAGCATGGGAATTCAACTTGTACAACAGGAAAGACAGCTTTGTTGGGAAGGATGCAGTTGTAGATAAGATTGTGTGTGTTGGAAGGGGACAATGTTTGAAACTGAGTTACTTCTCATTCAATAGCCTCAATTTTCTTGTGATTTAAGAGGTAAGAGCCTCTGCTGAGAAATATGGGGATGGGAGAGCAGAAGAGTAGAAGAAATTTTAGTAGAGTTAAAAGTGCTAAATAGCCAGCACTCTCTTTTTGTGCACCTTGATTAATTTCTTAGGAGAATAAACTAATCAGAGGTGTGGAAAAAGAGACTGGAGCAAAAAAAATCTTCTATTTAAAGTGCTGAAACTAGAAATTCATGATTTCTAGTTTTAGCACTTCAAATAGATCCTGGTATTTTTAATAGGATCATTCATCAGTTTGGATAATAAAAAATAAAATGGTTTGTGGACTTGATCTGGGATTAAGACCTTGCCAGGCTTCCCTAGTGGCTCAGACAGTAAAGAATCAGCTTGCAATGAGGGAGATCTGGGTTCGGTCCCTGAGTTAGGAAGATCCCCTGGAGAAGGAAATGGCAATTCACTTCAGTATTCTTGCCTGGAGAATTGCATGGACAAAGGAGACTGGCAGGCTACAGTCCATGGGGTTGCAAAGAGTAGGACACAACTCAGGGACCAACACTAGCTTTTTCAAGCTGGTACAGCAGAAGAATGGTGAGCAAAGAAGGTTGAGGATTCTTGTGTAAGAATAGTTAATTTGACCATTGAATCTAGTCTGCATAGAGAAGGAAGCAAAATGAGGGAGGGTGCCAGATTGGGCCATGAGAAATGGAGAGAAGTTTAAGGTCTCTGTGAGTGTGTGGTGCAAACTAACATGATGCAACTTGCAGTGAAGTTCAGTGATTGTAATGTTATCTTTTTAATTAATTTATTTTAATTGGAGGATAATTGATTTACAATATTTTGATGAGTTTTGCCATATATCAACATGAATTGACCATAGGTATACATGTGTCCTACGTGTCCTATGTGTTGAGAGTCCCTTGGACTGCAAGGAGATCAAACCAGTCAATCCTAAAGGAAATCAGTCCTGAATATTCACTGGAAAGACTGACGCTGAAGCTGAAACTCCAATACTTTGGCCACCTGATGTGAAGAACTGACTCACTGGAAAAGACTCTGATGCTGGGAAAGATTGAAGGCAGGAGGAAAAGGGGATGACAGAAGATGAGATGGTGGGATGGCATCACCAACTCGATAGACCTGAGTTTGAGCAAGTTCTGGGAGTTGGTGATGGACAGGGAAGCCTGGTATGCTGCAGTCCATGGGATCGCAAAGAGTTGGACATGACTGAGTGATTGAACTGAACTGAACTGATACATGTGTCTCCCTCAACCTGAATTCCCTTCCCACCTCCATTCCCACCCTATCCTTCTATGTTGTTCCAGAACACTGGCTTTGGGTGCCTTGCTTCATGCATCAAACTCACACTGGTCATCTATTTTACATCTGATTATGCATATGTTTCAATGCTATTCTCTCAAATCATCCCATCCTCTCCTTCTACTGAATCCAAAAGTCTGTTCTTTATGTCTGTGTCTCTTTTACTGCCCTGCATGCAGGTAGGATCATTAGTATCATCTGCCATGGCAAAGGTAAGGGAATATGGAGACAAGCATGGGTTCCAATTCTAATATACCACCTCTACACTATGATAGTATTGTGACTTTGGCACAATTTATTTAACCTCTCTGTATCTCAGTTTCCTCATTTGTAATATGGTAATAATCATTGGGCCGCTATGAGGATTAGAAAGGCAGCAGTGGAAATGAAGATGGATTGGAGATAGATTGGAGAGATTTTAAGGGCAAGATAATCACCTGGTTTCTGTTTAGATATGGGTGAAATGTAGTGATAGGAGTTGGATGAATTCCCAGTTTCTGTCTGTAATGTTTAGGAAGCTGGTCATGGCACAGACTAGAAGGAGAGCTTAGATTCAAGAGTAAGTCACCAATTTCATATCTTTCCTGAGAGTGGAACCAAAGATATATCCAGATTTAAAGGGATAGAGATTGGTAACATAGAGGGCACAAACCAACCAAAAATAGTCAATAATAAAGCCAAAGGGAGAAACACAAAAGAGATAGAAACAGGCAGAGGCTGAGAGAAGAAACATGTTTTGACTTTGGCCCTTCCATTCAACCTATTTTTGTTAGTGGCTTCTTAAGTTGTTCTCCTTTCTAAAATTTCAGAAGCGTCACAGATTGCTAACAGGAAGCGAAATGTTCTCTATCTGAGAGAGTTTATATTTTCACCCTACCCAACACAAATTCCCCCAGCCTCCTATCACCATGGAGATTTTACATTTAATTGTCACCAAACATATTTGGGGAAAAACCCTTTCTACCTTCCCTTCAGTCTGGAGAAGAAAAATCATTTTGGAAAGCAAGCCATACAAATCTCTAAACTTGAAATAAACTGAATTGCCAAGGCATAAGAAACCACAGAAACAAATAAGTTGTGATCATGACCTCTAGCTTGCTGTTTTGGACTAATAGAACTTTGTTATTTAGCACAGAGGTATAAATACAATCTGATTCTTTAATAAGTGAAAATTTCTGTACCAGTGAAGCAGAAACAAATATCCATGTTTGTAAAATGCAGAAGTGGAGGTGTGAATGGGTGGGTGTGAGTTGTTTTTAGTTCTTAGTACTGTAATGCACCTTATGTAGCCTGCCTTGTTCTTTCACAGCCTATGCATAAGTAATAGATTATAGTAGAAATAAGATCAATACTGAAGTCAAAGTGGGTGGTAAGGGAGGGTTGGTGACATGTGTGATGACAGATGTTTAGTTATATCTTGATGGCATAGCTAGAGCAATCCTAAGGTTATAAGATCCTGAGGTCCTTCTATGAGATGAGAAAGATTCTGCCATAATGTGCTCTCTGGATGGCACAATGACCTTCATGTTATTAAAAAGTCCCTCTTGAGCAGGGAGAGGCAAATAGTTATAATGGAAATAGTACAGACTTTGGAGCATATCAGGCTTGATAATAAATCTCATTTTTAAATTTGCTACCCAAGACAATTTACTGAATCTCAGTTTCCTCATCTGCACTATAAGAATAATAATGGAACTTCATCTTAGGATGGTTGTGAGAATTAAATTACATAATGTATATGAAAAATTCCATTGAAGATTCTGGCATATATCATTGATCAGATCATAGTAATTATTTACTTTCTTTTCACCTGTGAGTATCCTTCTACTTTTGCTCTGAGTCATATATACATAAGAAAGATGACTGCATGACTCTTTAGGATCTATCACAGATAGACTAACTAGGGAGTATATGAGGAGGGAAGATGAAAGTATTATTTACAGTATTGGTAGCTGATAAAGTCTACTCTCTTATCTGTGAATTAATCTCTTGGGGTTCTTTTCTTTTATCATTTATCTATTTCCTGGAGTAAGACTTAGAATGATATAGAAAGTCATTCTGCTATTTACGAGGAGAATCTCAAAGAAGTCACTCTGTTTTTGTAAACATACTTAAAAGGAAACAAAATAAAACATACCAACAACAAAACTCCATTTGAGGAACAACCTCTGCACTTTTTTTTCTCTACTTCTAGCTTTAAAGGCAATAAACATTCCTGCACTATGGATAGAAGCTATGTTTGTAAAATTTGTCTTTAGGAGGAAAACAAATGATGAACAGAAGGGTGTGTATAAAGATTAACTGCTCTGTCTTCCTATTTGAAGTCTTAGATCTTTCATTTAGTATATTTGTGGTCTTAATAAACTCCCCTCTGGACTTGCTTATTCTACCTTAATAAGATTAAGTCCAAGAAAACTTTTCCCATTACAAAGACTACTTTAATAAAATTAAACCTTACATTGTTTCAAAAGGTTTTAGTGACCTATTTTGATAATACCCTAATCAGTATTCACCATGATTTTGGATAATCTGCCATGGGATGATGTTGCACCAGTACAGAATTCCCCTTAGGTAGAGAATAGGTTTCTCCCCTTCCCTACTACATAAGTGGAATTATCCTGGTTCAGCTTCTAAATTCATTTCTTGTTGTTTAGTCATTAAGCCATGTCCAACTCTTTGCAACTCCATGGACTGCAGCACACCAGACTTCTCTCCCCTTCACTATCTCCTGGAGTTTGCTCAAATTCAAGTCCATTGAGTCAGTGATGTTATCTAACCATCCTGTCTTCTGTTGTTCCCTTCTCCTCTTGCCTTCAGTCTTTCCCAGCATCAAGGTCTTTTCCAATGAGTTCGTTCTTTGCATCAGGTGGCCAAAGTATTGGGGCTTCAGCTATAGCATCAGTCCTTCTAATGAATATTCAGGATTGATTCCCTTTAGGATTGACTGGTTTGATCTCATTGCTGTCCAAGGGACTCTCAAGAGTCTTCTCCAGCAGCACAATTCAAAAGCATCAATTCTTCAGCTCTCAGCCTTCTTTATGGTCCAACTCTCACATCTGTACATGACTACTGGAAAAATCATAGTTTTCACTATATAGACCTTTGTCAGCAAAGTGATGTTTATGCTTTTTAATATGCTGTCTAGCATCTTTTAATTTTTTGGCTGCAGTCACCATCCTCAGTGATTTTGGAGTCAAAGAAAATAAAATCTGTCACTATTTCTGCATTTTCCCCATCTATTTACTATGAAGTGATGGGACTGGATGCCATGATCTTAGTTTTTTTTTTTTTTTCTTTTATTACTGAAAAGTTTCATGCAAATTTGGAAATGAAACCTAAGCCGAGAGAGAGAGAGAGAGAGAGAGAGAGAGAGAGAGAGAGAATGCATGAAAACCACCAGCTATTGTGATAAAATAATAAGGAAGTAATTTTCCCAAGCCACAAAGATCAGCTAGGACACTGGTACTGCAGGTTAAAAGAGGCAAATCTATTTTCTCAGTGCTGTGGTGCCAAGTTAGGAAGTCAGAACCCAATGGAAAAGGTGGTGGACAAAATAGAGGCAAGCAGATCAGAACAATAAGACTGAATTTCTACTATTGCAATTGGGAATGAGTGAACAGTGTTCATACCAACCAGAGGCAAGAGAAATCTTGATGCAAAAGAAACAGACTCAAATATCATATTCTTTTTTTCTGCTATTAGAACAAAAGACTGAGTATTTCAGGACTTCCTTGTGTGCAAGACACAGCTTAGACAATCTGGCAAGGCAGTTTGAGGACAATTATGTGGTTCTCTGGTTCACTGGATGGGCTTGGATAAATAGTATACCTTCCTTTAGCACCTATAAACAGGTCCCTTCTAATTTTAATATCCTATGACTTTGTAGGTATAAAAACAAATCTAGTAATAACTCATTTTTAATTTGCATTTCTCTAATGATTATTGATGTTCAGCATCTTTTCATATGCCTGTTGGCCATCTGTATGTCTTGTTTGTATGTCTGCTTAGGTCTTCTGTCCACTATTTTCTTTTTTTTTTTTAATTGAGCTGTGCAAACTGTTTATGTATTTTGGAAAGTAAGGCCTTGTCAGTAACATCATTTGCAAATAATTTCTCTCCCATAGGTTATCTTTGTGTTTTGTTTATGTTTTCTTTTGCTATACAAAAGGTTTCAAGTTTAATTAGGTCCCATTTGTTTATTTTTGCTTTTGTTTCCTTACTCTAATAGATGAATTCCAAAAAAAAAAAAAAAAAAAAATCATGGTAACTTATGCCAAAGAGTATTCTGCCTATGTTTTCTCTAGGAGTTTTATAGCATCTAGTCTTTATATTTAGATCTTTAATCTATTTTGAGTTTGTTTTTGTATAGGGTGTAAGAGAATGTTCTAATTTCATTCTTTTACATGTAGCTGTCCAGTTTTCCCAACACTGCTTATTAAAGTGACTATTTTTTTTTTTTTAATTTTATTTTATTTTTAAACTTTACATAACTGTATTAGATTTGCCAAATATCAAAATGAATCCGCCACAGGTTTACATGTGTTCCCCATCCTGAACCCTCCTCCCTCCTCCCTCCCCATTCCATCCCTCTGGGTCGTCCCAGTGCACCAGCCCCAAGCATCCAGTATCGTGCATCGAACCTGGACTGGCAACTCATTTCATACATGATATTTTACATGTTTCAATGCCATTCTCCCAAATCTTCCCACCCTCTCCCTCTCCCACAGAGTCCATAAGACTGTTCTATACATCAGTGTCTCGTACACAGGGTTATTGTTACCATCTTTCTAAATTCCATATATATGCGTTAGTATACTGTATTGGTGTTTTTCTTTCTGGCTTACTTCGCTCTGTATAATAGGCTCCAGTTTCATCCACCTAAAGTGACTATTTTTTATCCATTGTATATTCTTGCCTCATTTGTCATTAGATTAATTGACCTTAAGTGTGTGGGTTTATTTCTGTGCTTTCCATACTGTTCCATTGATCTATATGTTTGTTTCTGTGCCGGTACCATAATATTTTGATTACTGTAACTTCGTAGCATAGTCTAAGGTCAGGGAATATGATTCCTCCAACTCTATTCTTTTATCTCAATATGTTTTGGCTCTTCTGGGTCTTCTCTGTCTCCATGAAATATCACCTCACACCAGTCAAATGACCATCATAGAAAAGTCTACAATAAGTACTGAAGAGACTGTGGAGAAAAAGTAACGTTTCCACACCATAGATGAGAATATAAATTGGTACAGTGACTATGGAGAACAATATTGAGGCTTCTTTAAAAGAAAAAGAATACAGAAATAGTTACCATATGATCCATCAATCCCACTTCTGGGCATATAGCCAGAAAAGGCAAAAACTCTAATTCAAAAAGCTACATGTATCCCAATGTTCATAGCAGCACTATGTACAAAAGCCAAGACATGGAAACAACCTAATGTTCCATCTACAAATGAATGGATTATTAAGATATTGTGTGTATGTGTGTATATATATATATGTGTGTATTTATATATATATATATATATATATGGAGTATTACTCAGCAATAAAGAGAATGAAATAATGTCATTTGTAGCAACATGGATGGACCTAGAGATTATCATACTGAGTGAAGTAAGTCAAACAGATAAAAACAAATGTCATATGCTATCACTTACATTAGAATATAAAGCAATAATACAAATGAACTTATTTACAAAACCAAAATAAACTCACAGACATAGAAAACAAACAGTTACCATAAGGGAAAAAGAGGGATGAATAAATTAGAAATTTGAATTTAAGAGATATACACTTCTATATATAAAATAGATACACAACAAGGACCTACTGCATAGCACAGGGAACTATACTCTATATCTTGTAATAACCTCTAATGGAAAAGAATCTGAATATATATATATATATATATATATATATATATATATATAGCTAATCACTTTGCTGTACACCTAAAGCATTGTGAATCAACTAAGCTTCAATTTAAGAAAATCTGGATGTCAGCTAAAGTGGTTAACCATGATACTGTTTTTTTTTGTTTTGTTTTGGGCAGGGATTATAACTTCATGGCTTACCTTGATAAATGCTGAAATATTCAAGATGAGCAGCAACAGTACCAGCGATGCTGAGACTAACTGCAATGAAACAAATTTGACATTTCATTACCCTCTCTACGCAACCACCTACATCCTCATATTCATCCCTGGTCTACTGGCCAACAGTGCAGCCTTATGGGTTCTGTGCCGCTTTATCAGCAAGAAAAATAAAGCCATTATTTTCATGATAAACCTCTCTGTGGCTGACCTTGCCCACGTGCTGTCCTTACCCTTCCGGATTTACTATTACATCAGCCACCATTGGCCTTTCCAGAGGATCCCTTGTCTGCTATGCTTCTACCTGAAGTATCTCAACATGTATGCCAGCATTTGTTTCCTGACATGCATCAGCCTTCAGAGGTGCTTCTTTCTCCTCAAGCCCTTCAGGGCTAGAGACTGGAAACGTAGGTACGATGTAGGCATCAGTGCTGCCATATGGGTCATCGTGGGTACTGCCTGTTTGCCATTTCCCATCATGAGAAGCACAGACTTAGCCAACAACACTGACTCTTGCTTTGCTGATCTTGGTTACAGGAAAATGAATGCAGTGGCTTTGGTTGGGATGATTACAGCTGCTGAACTGGCAGGATTTGTGATTCCAGTAGTCATCATTGCATGGTGCACCTGGAAAATGACTATATCCTTGAGACAACCACCTGTGGCTTTCCAAGGAATCAGTGAAAAGCAAAAAGCACTGAGGATGGTTTACATGTGTGCTGCAGTCTTCTTCATCTGCTTCACTCCCTATCATATTAACTTTATTTTTTATACCATGGTAAAGGAAGCTATCATTAGCAGTTGTCCCATTGTCCAAAGCACACAGTATTTCCATCCTTTCTGTCTATGCCTTGCAAGTCTCTGCTGCCTTTTGGATCCGATTCTCTATTACTTCATGGCCTCAGAGTTTCGTGACCAACTATCTCGCCATGGCAGCTCTGTGACTCGTTCCCGCCTAATGAGCAGGGAGAGTGGTTCGTCAATGATTAGTTAAAAATAAAACAGCTCTTGATTATGGCTTTGTTTAACTATGTTTCATTACTTTTGCCGAAGACCAAAATGACTAGACACACCGTTTCTTTAACTGAACTTTGGGAAGAACAGAAATATTTGTGCTCACACGGGTGTGACAATAGAGGCAGAGTGTGAAATGTGGGAGAGGAAGGGAAAATGAGATTTGCCTGTTTCCTCTTTGAAATTCAAGTCACTTTCTTACTTGAGAGATTTAGATCAAGATTTTACAGATGTTTTAAACAAATGAAAATTGCATATTTTATCTTAAACCTTTCTTTAGTAAATGTGATGCTATTAATGATACAATAAATGCATGAATCCTTCACACAATCCAAAAGCAAATCTCTTTCATATGAAGAATATTACCTGTAAATGAAAGCAAAACATTATCCAGCCTTTATAAGGGATAAGTGCACAGGCAAGGGGTTGTGAGCATTGAAGCAACATGTGAATAAATTTGAGGATACAAACCCTTACTGAAGAAAAGGCATGGAAATGTGTTTATTCATTGAAAATATATTGGATGCCTATTGCATTCCAGGTTGCCATTCTCTCGGGTATTTTCACCTACAGCTTCTCATCTGGCTTTTCTAATAAACTTGTGGAAGGTTCCAATCCAAATGAATAAATGAAACCTCAGAGAGATGAAGTGACTTCATTGGGGATAAAGAGTGTCAAGGCAAAATTTGCCCTGAATACACCACATATGCTTAGGATATTGCCTCTATTTCTGTTGTTATTTGTTAGGTTAATGCTAAACTATCTACTACTGCTTTATTGACTATGCCAAATCCTTTGACTGTGTGGATTACAACAAATTATGGAAAATTCCTAAAGAGATGGGAATACCAGAACACTTTACCTGCCTCCTGAGAAATCTGTATGCAGGTCAGAAGCAACAGTTAGAACATAACATGGAAGAACAGACTGGTTCCAAATTAGGAAAGGAGTACATCAAGGCTGTATATTGTCACCCTGCCTATTTAACTTATATGCAGAGTACCTGGTGCGAAATGCCAGGCTGGATGAAGCACAAGCTGGAATCAAGATTGCTGGGAGAAATATCAGTAACCTCAGATAAGCAGATGACACCACGTTTATGGCAGAAAGCAGAGAAGAACTGAAGATCCTCTTGATGAAAGTGAAAGAGGAGAGTGAAAAAGTTGACTTAAAACTCAACATTAAAAAAACTAAGATCATGGCATCTGGTCCCATCACTTCATGGCAAATAGATGGGAAAATGATGGAAACAGTGAGAGAAATTATTTTCTTGGGCTCCAAAATCACTGCAGGTGGTGACTGAAGCCATGAAATTAAAAGATGCTTTCTCCTTGGAAGAAAAGCTGTGATCAACCTGCTGCTGCTGCTGCTAAGTCGTTTCAGTAGTGTTCGACTCTGTGCGACCCCATAGACGGCAGCCCACCAGGCCCCTCCATCCATGGGATTTTCCAGGCAAGAGTACTGGAGTGGGTTACCATTGCCTTCTCCTGTGATCAACCTAGACAGCATATTAAAAAGAAGAGACATTACTTTGCCGACAAAGGTCTATCTAGTCAAAGCTATGGTTTTTCCTGTAGTCATGTATGGATGTGAGAGACCATAAAAAAAAATAAAAATCTGAGCACTGAAGAACTAATACTTTTGAACTGTGGTGTTGGAGAAGACTCTTGAGAGTCCTTTGGACTGCAAGGAAATCAACCAGTTAGTCCTAAGGGAAATCAGTCCTGAATATTCATTGGAAGGACTGATGCTGAAGCTGAAACTACAACAGTTTGGCCACCTGATGTGAAGAACTGACTCTTTGGAAAAGACCCTGATGGTGGGAAAGATTGAAAGCAGAAGGAGAAGGGGATGACAGAGGATGAGATGGTTGCATGGCATCATCTACTCGATGGACTTGAGTTTGAGCAAGCTCTGAGTGTTGGTGATGGATAGGGAAGCCTGGTGTACAGCAGTCCATGGAGTCACAAAGAGTCAGACATGACTGAGTGACTGAAGTGAACTGAATACTAAGCTTTGTTTGAATGGTGAAAACACAGACTAGGGCTAAGCTACACAAAACCAAGACCATTTGTACACAATTTGATGAAGATTATCTGAAAAGTCTGTAGATTGTGGGGATGATGTGTCAGGCTTCAGGTTGCAAGATATCAAATAATAAATAGCTTGATCTAATACTGTCTCAAACTAGATATCAGTTCAGTTCAGTCACTCAGTCATGTCCTACTCTTTGCGACCCCATGAATCACAGCACGCCAGGCCTCCCTGTCCATCACCAACTCCTGGAGTTCACTCAGACTCATGTCCATTGAGTCAGTGATGCCTAGATGTCTAGATATAAGACACTCCAAATAGTTAATTATTTAGCACAAAATATATTGTAAGTCTTAATGTGGGTAATATAAATTCCATGCATAGATGAAAGAAAGAAGATGAGTATTCTGTAAAATTATTATTATTTTTTTTTTAGTTTGCCCATTCCTAAACATTGCTACACATTACTCTGAACAAATTTGTGTTTATAAGAAACTTCTCTGTGAGTAAAACTCACAGAATTGCATTGGAAACAAAATATTATCACATCATCAATGAGTGGTGAAAAGTATAGGTCCTCCTTCTCACAATCCTCTTATCTTCATTTTTTATGGATTATGAATATTATTTAAGCATTACTATGGAGGATTTAAATACAAGCAATCCTCAGATTCTCAATGTTGGCATTTACAAACCTCAATCCATCATTCTCATTTTTTTTTATTCCAGCAATTTAAAAACATGGACACTTGGTGTGCAAGGGAAGAAGGGAAGTGGTAGTCCTCAGACATCCATTTGAGTAGAATGTCTATGGAAGAGGAAGTAGGGACAACTGAAAAGGCAGTCATTAAAAGAGAAAAATACGTTTTATAGGAAAAATAAAATTCTGTAATTATAAAGCAATTAAAATGTTTTTCTTGTGCTTAATTAATAATCATTTAAAGGCACAACCCAAAGAGGATTGCCAGATATGTTTGGAGTTAATGGTAGCATTATCAGAATGATTACATAGGCAGCCCCACCCTAAGGAGATGATTTTGAAAGAAACCCACTTGAAACTACACCTGCTGCTATCTTTGTGAAGAAAAGGAACCACAGTTGTAAAGAGCCACACTTCATATTCTCTCCTTTCAGATTTCTGACAAAAGGCTGTGCTACAAGCAACAGATCTGCAGATTAGTGGAGAAATTAAATTTCATTTTTTCACCATTAAAGTGAAATCTTTGGGCTTTTCTGACATGTGAATCCCTATTGCAGTGAGAGAGAAAAAGATAACTTGGAAGCAAACAACGATTTGTTCTAGAATTTTTAATTATAAGGGATTAGAATTTATTTTTTTAATTTTTATTTAATTATAAGGGATTAGAATTTAATTTCTAATCCCTTATAAAATGTTAGGGGGAAAGTACCCCTAAGATCAGGAACAATACAAGGGTGTCCACTTTCACCACTATTATTCAACATAGTTCTGGAAGTCCTAGCTACAGCAATCAGAGAAGAAAAAGAAATAAAAGGAATCCAGATCAGAAAAGAAGAAATAACTCTCTCACTGTTTGCAGATGACATGATACTGTACACAGGAAGCCCTAAAGATAGCATCAGAAAATTACTAGAGCTAATCAGTGAGTTTAGCAAAGTTGCAGGATACAAAATCAATACACAGAGATCACTTGCATTTCTATATACTAGCAATGACAAATCAGAAAAAGGAATTAAGGAATCAATTCCATTCACCATTGCTACAAAAAGAATTAAATATCTAAGAATAAATCTACTAAGGAGACAAAAGAACTGTACACAGAAAATTATAGGGCAATAATGAAAGAAATCAAAGATGACATAAACAGATGGAGAGATATTCCATGTTCTTGGGTAGGAAGAATTAATATTGTGGAAATGACTATGTTACCAATTACAGTCTACAGATTCAATGTTATCCCTATCAAATTACCAATGGTGTTTTTCACAGAACTAGAACAAAAATCTCACCATTTATATGGAAGCACAAAAGAGCCCAAATAGCCAAAACAGTCTTGATAAAGAAGAATGGAGCTGGTAGAATCCACTTTCCTGACTTTATATTATCCCACAAAGCCACAATCATCAAGACAGTATGGTACTGGCACAAAAACAGAAATGTAGACCAATGGAACAAGATAAAAGGCATAGAAATAAACCCACGCACCTTATTTTTGACAAAGGAGGCAATAATATACAATGGGGCAAAGACAGCCTCTTCAATAAATCATGCTGGGAAAACTGAACAGCTATTTGTAAAATAATGAAATCTTCATAACATCATACACAAAGATAAACTCAAAATGGATTAGAGACCTAAATGCAAGACCAGAAACTAGGAAACTCTCAGAGGAAAATATAGGCAGAACACTTTCTGACATAAATGAAAGCAAGATCCTCTATGACACACCTCCTAGAGTAACAGAAATAAAAACAAACATAAACAAGTGGGGCCTGATAAAACTTAAAAGCTTTTGCACAACAAAGGAAACTGTAAGCAAGGTGAAAAGACAACCCTCAGAAGTGGAGGAAATAATAGCAAATGAAACAACTAACAAATGATTAATTTTCAAAATATACAATCAGCTCATACAACTCAATGCCAGAAAAACAAACAACCCAATCAAAAACTTGGGAAAAGGACTAAACAAACACTTCTTCAAAGACGCCATTGGCTAACAAACACATGAAAAGGTGCTCAACATTGCTCCTTACTTGAGAAATGCAAATCAAAAGTACAAGGCAGTATCACCTCACACCGGTCAAAATGGTCATCATCAAAAAGTCTACAAACAATAAATGCTAGAGAGGGTGTGAAGAAAAGGGAATGCTCTTGCAGTGTTGGTGGGAATGTAAATTGATACAGCCACTATTAAAGATGGTATGGGCATTCCTTAAAAAAACTATAAATAAAACCACCACAGGACTCAGCAATCTTACTCTTAGGTATATACTGTAAGGAAACAAAAATTGAAATAGACACATGTATTCCAATGTTCATTGCAGCATTATTTACAACAGCTAGAACATGGAATCAAGCTAGAAAACCATTGACAGATGAATGGATAAAGAAATTATGGTACATATACACAAAGGAATATGTCTCAGCCATAAAAAGGAAAGCATTTGAGTTAGTTCTAATGAGGTGGGTGAACCTAGAACCTATTATACAGAGTGAAGTAAGTCAGAGGACAAAGATAAATATTTTATTCTAATGCATATATATATGGAATCTAGAAAAATGGTACTGAAGAATTTATTTATAGGGCAGCAACGGAGAAACAGACATAGAGAATAGACTTATGAACATGATGAGAGGAGAGGAGAGGGTGAGATGTATGTAAACAGTAACATGGAAACTTACATTACCATATGTAAAATAGATAGCCAACAGGAATTTTCTGTTGGAAATGGTGCAGGAAACTCACACAGGGGTTCTGTATCAACCTAGATGTGTGGGGTGGGGGGGAGGTTTAAAAGGGAAGGGACATATGTATACCTATGGCTGATTCATGTTGAGGTTTGACAGAAAACAACAAAATTTGTAAAGGAATTATCCTTCAATATAAAATAAATAATTAAAAAAAAAAAACAATGCAAAAAGGCCTACTTGCTTGTCTTATAGATTCTGTTTTAGGAGCAGGATTCAGGATCGGTACACATTTAAGGGTAACTGAAGACCACTACTGTATTCTTGCCTTGAGAACCCCATGGACAGTATGAAAAGGCAAATAATTATGACACTGAAAGATGAACTTCCCAGGTCAGTACGTGCCCGATGTGCTAATGGAGAAGGGTAGAGAAATAACTACAGACAGAATGAAGAGAGAGAGCCAAAGTGAAAACACTGCCCAGTTGTGGATGTGACTGATTATGGAAGTAAAGTCTGATGCTGTAAAGAACAGTTTTGCATACAAACCTGGAATGTTAGGTTCATGAATCAACGTAAATTGGAAGTGGTCAAACAGGAGATAGCAAGAGTGAACATCAACAATTTAGGAATCAGTTCAGTTCAGTTCATTTCAGTCACTCAGTCGTGTGCCACTCTTTGCAATCCCATGGACTACAGCACGCCAGGCCTCCCTGTCCATCATCAACTCCCAGAGTTGACTCAAACTCATGTCCATTGAGTCGGTGATGCCATCCAACCATCTCATCCTCTGTCGTCCCCGTCTCCTCCCGCCTTTAATCTTTCCCAGCATCAGGGTATATTCAAATGAGTCAGCTCTTTCCACTAGGTGGCCAAAGTATTGGAGTTTCAGCTTCAACATCAGTCCTTCCAATGAATATTCGAGACTGATTTTCTTTAGGATTGAGTGGTTGTATCTCCTTGCAGTCCAAAGGACTCTCAAGAGTCTTTTCAAGTGAACTAACATTGACCAAAATGGGTGAAATTAATTCAGATGACTATTCTACCTACTACTGTGGGCAAGAATCCCTTAGAAGAAAAGGAGTAGCCCTCATAGTCAACAAAAAAGTCCAAAATGCAGTACTTGGGTGTGATCTCAAAAATGTCAGAATGATCTTTCTTTGTTGCCAAGGCAAACCATTCAATATCAGAGTAATTCAAGTCTATGGCCTAATCACTAATGCTGAAGAAGCTGAAGTTGAATGGTTCTATGAAGACCTCCAAGACCTCTATGATGATCTACAAGAAATTTTAGAACTAACACCAAAAAAACTGTCTTTTTCATCATCAGGGACTGGAATGCACAAGTAGGAAGTCAAGAGATACCTAGAGTAACAGGCAAATTTGGCCTTGGAGTACAAAAAGAAGCAAGGCAAGTTCTAACAGAGTTTTCCAAGAGAACACACTGGTCATAGCAAACACCCTCTTCCAACAACACAACAGAGGACTGTACACATGGACATCATCAGTCAACACCAAAATCGGATTGATTATATTCTTTGCACCCAAGGATGGAGAAGCTCTATACAGTCAGCAAAAACAAGACTGGAAGCTGACTGTGGCTCAGTTCATGAATTCCATATTGCCAAATTCAGGCTTACATTGAAGAAAGTAGCAAAAACCACTAAACCATTCAAATATGACCTAAATCAAATGCTTTATTATTATACTTTGAAAGTGACAAATAGATTCAAGGGATTAGATCTGATAGAGTGCCTGAAGAACAATGGACAGAGATTTGTGACATTGTATAGGATGCAGTGATCAAGAGCATCCCCAAGAAAAAGAAATGCAGAAAGGCAAAATAGTTGTCTGAGAAGGCCTTACAAATAGCAGAGAAAAGAAGAGAAGCTAAAGGCAAAGGAGAAAAGGGAAGATATACCCATTTGAATGCAGAGTTTCAAATAATAGCAAGGAGAGATAAGAAAGCCTTCCTCAGTGATCAGTGCAAAGAAATAGAGGAAAACAATAGAATGGGGAAGACTAGTGATCTCTTCAAAATAATTAGAGATACCAAGGGAACATTTCATGCAAAGATGGGCACAATAAAGGACAGAAGGTATGGACTTAACAGAAGCAGAAGATACTAAGCAGAGGTGGCAAGATTACACAGAAGAACTATACAAAAAAGACCTTCATGACCCAGATACCCATGATGGTGTGATCACTCACCAAGAGCCGGACATCCTAGAGACTGAAGTCAAGTGGGTGTTAAGAAACATCACTCTAAAAAGAGCTAGTGGAGGTGATGGAATTCCAGCTGAGTTAATTCAAGTCCTAAAAGAAGATGCTGTTAAAGTGCTATACTACGTATGCCAACAGATTTGGATAACTCATCAATGGCCACAGGACTTGATGGGGTCAATTTTTATTCCAATCGGCAAAAAAGGCAATGTCGAATTTTCAAACTATAGCACGATTGTACTCCTCTCACATACTAGCACAATAATGCTCAAAATTCTCCAAGCCAGGCTTCTACAATACATGAACTGTGAACTTCCAGATGTTCAAGCTGGATTTAGAAAGGGCAGAGGAACCAGAGATCAAATTTTGACATTCAGTGGGTCATTGAAAAAGCAAAAGAGTTCCAGAAAAACATCTACTTCTGCTTTATTGACTATGCTAAGCCTTTGACTGTGTGGATTACAATAAACTGTGGAAAAGTCTTAAAGTGTTGGGAATACCAGACCACTTTACCTGCCTCCTGAGAAATCTGTATGCAGGTCAAGAAGCAACAGTTAGAACTGGACATGGAACAACAGACTGGTCAAAATTGGGAAAGGAGTATATCAAGGCAGTATAGTGTCACCCTGCTTATTTAACCTATATGGAGAGTACTTCATGCGAAATTCAGGGCTGGATGAAGCACAAGCTGGAATCAAGATTGCCGGGAGAAATATCAATAACCTCAGATATGCAGATGATACCACCCTTATAGCAGAAAGTGAAGAGGAACTAAGGAGCCTCTTGATGAGAGTGAAAGAGGAGAGAGAAAAAGCTGGCTTAAACTTAACATTCAAAAAACTAAGATCATGGCATCCTGTCCCATCACTTCATGGCAAATAGATGAGGAAACAATAGAAGCAGTGTCAGAGTTTATTTTCTTGTGCTCCAGAATCACTGTAGATGGTGACTGCAGCCATGAAATTAAAAGACATTTGCTCCTTGGAGGAAAAGCTATGACCCACCTAGACAGCATATAAAAAGGCAGAGACATTACTTTGCCAACAAAAGTCTGCCTAGTCAAGTGTATTGTTTTTCCAGTAGTCACATATGGATGTGAGAGTTGAACCATAAAGAAAGTTGAACTCCAAAAAATTGATGCTTTTGAATTGTGGTGTTGGAGAAGACTCTTGAGAGTTCCTTTGACCGCCAGGAGATTAAACCAGTCAATCCCAAGGGAAATCAGTCCTGACTATTCATTAGAAGGACTGATGCTGAAGCTCCAATACTTTGGCCACCTGATGGGAGGAACTGACTAATTGGAAAAGACCCTGATGGTGGGAAAGATTGAAGCCAGGAAGAGAAGGGGACAACAGAGGATGAGATAATTGGATGGCATCACTGACTTGATGGTCATGAATTTGAGCATGCTCTGGGAGTTGGTGATGGACTGGGATCCCTAGTGTGCTACAGTCCATGGGGTCGCAAAGAGTTGAACACGACTAAGCAACTGAACTGACTGACTGACTGAAGACCTGTCAGAGCATGTAGACCAGGGGCCATGTTTGTGTCCTCTTCCTATCTCACTACAACGTCACTACAACTCACAGTTTTTCTCCTAAAATTAAGTTTCTATGATTATCTGGAGACTAATTCTTGTGACTCCCTCCCAAGTGATACCTCTAGATCACCTGGCTTTGGTGGCCAATGGGGCTTATGTTTGCATTTCCACAGAACAATATGTATTTGAACTCTTTTAAAGCTGCACATGAGGGTTTGGCTTCCAATCAGCATAAATTTTTTATTGACTGAGATCCTCAACTTAGGGATACTGACTTTCCCAAAGGTCTTGGAACACCTTCAACTTGTTTGGCTGCTGAGTTGATTCCGACTCTTTGTGACTCCATGGACTGAGGCATGCCAGGCTTCCCTGTCCTTCACTGTTTCCAAGAGTTTGCTCAAACTCATGATCCCATCCAATCATCATATCTTCTGTTGCCCCTTTCTCCACTTGCCTTCATTTTTCTCCAGCATCAGGGTCTTTCCAAAATAGTTGACTCTTCACATAAGTTGGCCAAAGTTTAGGAATTTCAGCCTAAGAATCAGTCCTTCCAATGAATGAATATTCAGGTTTATGTCCTTTAGGATTAACTGGTTTGATCTCCTTGCTATCTCAAGGAGACTCTCAGGAGTCTTCTCCAACACCACAGTTTAAAAACATCATTTCTTTGCACACAATCTTGTTTATGGTCCAACTCCCACATCTGTACATGACCACTGGAAACACCATAGCCTTGACTGTACAAACCTTTGCTGACAAAGGCATGTCTCTGATTTTTAATACATTGTCAAAATTCGTCATAGCTTTTCTTCCAAGGATTAAGCATCTTTTAATTTCATGGCTGCAGTCACCATCTGCAGTGATTTTGAAGTCCAAGAAAATGAAATGTGTCACTATTTCCACATTTTCCCCATCTATTTGCCATGAAGCATAGGGTTGAATGATAAGTTTTATATAGTACACAATTTGAATCTTTCAAGACTGGAAGAGGTGGCTGTTTGATCCTGTACATAGAAATCAATAAGGAAAGTCAAGGAAAGTGAAGGAATAATGAAATATGTTCCAAGTGAAAGAATAAGATAATTCAGGGGAAACAATAAACCTTAATTAATAAAAATATGTAATTTAAATATTAAAGTGTTAAAAGTGATGATCATGAAGATGGTTACTAAAATCAGGAGCAGAATGGATGAGCACAGTAAGAACTTCAACAAAGAGATAGAAAGTATGAGAAAGTACTAAGCAAAAGTTGCAGAGTTTAAAAAAATGCAAATGTTTTACTGAAAAGTAAAATGCTAGAGAGATTTGACTGAAGAGTACATAAAGAAGAGTGAAAAATCAGTAAATTCAAACAAAGGGCACGGGAACTCACTCAATCAGGGCAGCAAAAGAAAGAAAGAAAGAAAAACACACTTGGTGCCTTGGCCGTGGGGTCCTACAGAGAAGAGACAATTCTCCTTGGCTGCTGGGACAGTTGAAAGAGCTGGAGAAACCTAAATTTCACTCATGAAGAGTACATGGGTGCTGACTTACAAACAGAGTGGAGAGAGCCTGCACTACCAGATGCCACACTCCCCAATCCAAGTCAGGTGAACACCCTGGCCCACTCATTCCACAGCACAGCTTTGTGCTGGATCTGTGCCATCTGGACCTTAGGAAAAGACTAGCAATACAGAGATGGCCTGGGGACCTGGTGTGTGGTCCACATGAGACCTCAGAGGCCATTGTCAGTACTTCCTGTGGTGGTACCTCCAGAATCATGGTGACCAGTGTGCCATGGTGATCTCACAGCCTATTAAGTCCTCCAGCCCCACCCACTCCACACTAGAACTTGGTGCTGGATCTGAAGCAGAAAGGTCTTGGGATATAGGGATACAAAAGGCCTTGGGTGTGGCCCAGGTAAAGAAGCAGTGTCCATTATTTGCAGTTATACAGGTAGCACCTCGGGAGCCACTGCAACCGTCATATTGCAGTCTGTTTCCTAGCTAAGCAATCGATCTGGCCTCATCCACTCCACACCAGAACTTAACACCTCATCTGGAGCAGTCAGGTCCTAGGAGAAGACTGCCACAGAAGTAACCTGGATCTATGAGGGCATTTTAATTTCTGCAGCCACAATCCCCAGCCCCCATGTAATGATTGCCCCAGTCTTGCCCATTCTACACCATAGCCTTGCACTAGATTTGGAACCACCACAGCAGGGGAAGAAATGCAAACTTGAGCTGTATCTGAATGGAGCCATGATTGCTTATAAAGATGGTGCATCAGACTTCTATAAGTGCACTGGCCTCACTTGCTTCAGCACTCCCCTCCTCCGAGGTAAGACACTCAATAAAGAGGAATAATGCCTGATTAAGCCTGCTCCTGGGGGTTTCTGATCTAAGGACAGAAGAGCAGACCCCACCCCTGAAAAGGTGATAACAGCCTTGGAGGAGGGAGGAAGTCCTGGCTCCTGTACTGCATAAGTTTTAAATCTCCCAACACTAACTAAAGCCCCTTTCAAGGTGATAGTGGCCAGCATACTCTGAATAAAGACGTGGCTGGCATCCATATCAAAATAAGCTCCCACACCAAAGACACTGGACACACAGAGTCTACATAGAAAAGTTCTCATATAAAAACATCCCTTCAAGACCACAATCAATAACTATTTCTCCTAAATTCATAGAGACAGATAAAGTTAGGTAAAACAAAAAAGTAGAGGAATGACTTCCAGGGAACACGTGTACACCCATGGCAGATTCATGTTGATGTATGGCAAAACCAATATAATATTGTAAAGTAAAAATAAATAAATAAATAAATAATAATAATAAAAAGGCATAAATAAATAAATAAATAAAAGAGCAAGAAAGTTGCCCTGAAATAATAAATAATGAAATAGAGATTACCAATCTATCAGACACTGAGCTCAAAAAGGTTTTATTAAAATTCTAACTTAATTAAGAAAGATTATTGTAACAAGGACCTAGAAACTGTAAAGATGAATCAATCGAAAATAGACAATTCAATTATCAAAATTGAAAGTAATCTGAAAGTAATAAATAGCAGGCTAAATGACATGGGTGAATGAATAAGTGATCTGGAAGTTAGAATAATGGAAATCACAGAATCAGAACAGCAGACACAAAGACAATGAAAAAAGTAAAAGAAAGTAACATACAAAATTGATGGGATAATATAAAATGTTCTAACCTATACAAAATAGGGATTCTAGAAGGAACATAAAGAGAGGGGAATTGAAAATGTATTTGAAAAAGTTTTTCATGAAAATTTCCCAGATCTAAAGAAGGAAACAGATATCCAGATACTAGAAACATAAATGGTTCCAAACAAGATGAACCCAAACAGACTCACACCAAGATATATAATAATTAAAATGGTAAACTTTAAAAAAAAAAAAAGAGAATTCTATGGGCAGTTAAGAGAAAAATAAAGAGTCAGTAACAAGGGAACCCCCATAAGCTGATTTCTCTGCAGAAACTTTGCAGGCCAGAGGGAGTAGTATGATATATTCAAGGTGCTAAAAGGATAAAATCTGCAACCTAGGACACTCTACCCAGCAAGAGTATCATTTAGAATAGAAGAAATTAAGAATTCCCCAGACAAACAAAAATTAAGCAATACTAAGCCTACCCTAAAAGAAATATTGAAGGATCTTCTCTAAATTAAAAAAAGAAGGAAGAATCCATAGAAAATCACAATAGAAAAGGCAAATACATAGTCAGGATTGAAAATCACTTGACTAAGTTGTTACAAAATTAAAAACAATAAAAAATTGTAAAAGCAATTGTAATTATAATAGCTGGCAGTTGGCTCTGGTTACTCCCAAGTGTTACTTTCACCAGGCCACCAGCACAGATGCACTGAAGTCAGATCCCTGGACTGTGTAGTTGTGCACCTTGATCTGCTGTGGGGACTATGGAGGCAGGTAAGACTTTGGCCTGGCCCAACCCCATGTGTACATGCCCATGAAGCCCATAGCTGCTAAAGCCAGATGCATCCTACTTGCAGAACTTATCCTTTCAGATGTTTCACTAGTATTGAATTTAAATGCAATTTCATGGTTCACATGGTCACAAGGAGAATTTTCAGCTCTTCTTTCTTATGCACAAGGCCCCTGGGGCTCAGCTGTAGTTTCAGCCCCACTTCTGTATGTGTTCCTCCAACCAGAGTCTGCTTCAGAGATTTCTGGGGCACACAAGCCCCTCAGGCAGGAAGGGGCCAAGGCAGAAATCAAGGCCAGTAGGCCACCCCTGTGGTAGGATACTGAAGTAGCATTTGGAATGCGTGAACCCTTCAGGCAGAGATCAGGAAATTAGGCTGAGTGTACGACCCAGGTGGCAGAGTGCTAGGGCAATGATTGAAATGTGTAAGACCCTCAGGTGTTGAGCAGGGGGAGTGGGCTGCACAGGCAGAATGGTGTTGGTAGAGCAATTGGAACTCACGTGCCCATAAGGTGGTGATCAGGGTGAGTGTGTTGCCCAGGCAGGCAGAGGAGGTGATGGCAGAGGTGCATTAGCCAACTCTGTTTGGATCCCTCTTGAGTGTTTGTGAAGCTAGGTAGTGGTAGATGAAGAGAGAGGCTGCAGTGGTTTCCCTGCCCTTTGCACATCACTCAACAATAGTGCTTCAATTCTGTGGCAGCCTGGGCTTCCTCCATGAACATTCTCAGTTGTGGAGCTACTCACTTCCATTCCTTTCAGGCTATCTACTCACAGCCAACAGCAGTCCTCTCCCTGAGTCTGCTCTCCTAACCTTATGTTCCAGCACACAGCACTTGTGTACACTGGTAGACACCCATCTCAGGCTGGGGCATGCGGGGCTATGACAGAGACCATCGGCATAGGTCTCACTCTGTCCTGCCTGTCTCTAACGAGTTGTTAGGCTCCTTTTCAAGCCCCTGAAGCTCCTCTTCTCTCTCCGCTGATCTCCCCACCAGTGATCAGGCGTCTCCAGATGTGGGAACCTCTCCTAAACTTCAGTTCCTTCACAGGGTTGCAGTCCCATTCTACTTTTTCTCTTCCTTTTCTCGTCTTCTTTATTTTGTCCTACCCAGTTATGCGGGGATCTATCTTGTCCTTTTAGGTGTCTGAGGTCCTCTGCTCATGTTTAGCAGATGCTTTTTGAGAACTCTTTCACTTGTAGATGCATTATTGATGTGTCTGTAGGGAGAGATGAACTCCACATCCTCCTATTCCTCAACAATCTTGGAAAGGCTTCTAAGTTTTTAATTTAAGTGCATAAATTTTTCCATAGTATTTTTTGCTAGTCTTTTATGTATGGAGAGTCTACAACAAAGTACAAAGTTTTAGAAAATTATTCTTTTTTTTTAATTTTTTTTAATTTTTATTTAATTTTTTAACTTTTCAATATTGTATTGGTTTTGACATATATCAAAATGAATCTGCCACAGGTATACATGTGTTCCCCATCCTGAACCCTCCTCCCTCCTCCCTCCCCATTCCATCCCTCTGGGTCGTCCCAGTGCACCAGCCCCAAGCATCCAGTATCGTGCATTGAATATGGACTGGCGACTCGTTTCATATATGATATTATACATGTTTCAATGTCATTCTCCCAAGTCATCCAACCATCTCCCTCTCCCACAGAGTCCAAAAGACTGTTCTATACATCAGTGTCTCTTTTGCTGTCTCGTATACAGGGTTATTGTTACCATCTTTCTAAATTCCATATATATGCGTTAGTATACTGTATTGGTGTTTTTCTTTCTGGCTTACTTCACTCTGTATAGGCTCCAGTTTCATCCACCTCATTAGAACTGAATCAAATGTATTCTTTTTAATGGCTGAGTAATACTCCATTGTGTATATGTACCATGGTTTTCTTATCAATTCATCTGCTGATGGACATCTAGGTTGCTTCCATGTCCTTGCTATTATAAACAGTGCTGTGATGAACATTAGGGTACACGTGTCTCTTTCCCTTCTGGTTTCCTCAGTGTGTATGCCCAGCAGTGGGATTGCTGGGTCATAAGGCAGTTCTATTTCCACTTTCTTAAGGAATCTCCACACTGTTCTCCATAGTGGCTGTACTAGTTTGCATTCCCACCAACAGTGTAAGAGGGTTCCCTTTTCTCCACACCCTCTCCAGCATTTATTGCTTGTAGACTTTTGGATTGCAGCCATTCTGACTGGCGTGAAATGGTACTTCATAGTGGGTTTGATTTGCATTTCTTTGATAATGACTGATGTTGAGCATCTTTTCATGTGTTTGTTAGCCATCTGTATGTCTTCTTTGGAGAAATGTCTATTTAGTTCTTTGGCCCATTTTTTGATTGGGTCATTTATTTTTCTGGAATTGAGCTGCAGGAGTTGCTTGTATATTGTTGAGATTAGTTGTTTGTCAGTTGCTTCATTTGCTATTATTTTCTCCCATTCTGAATGCTGTCTTTTCACCTTGCTTATAGTTTCCTTTGTTGTGCAGAAGCTTTTAAGTTTAATTACGTCCCATTTGTTTATTTTTGCTTTTATTTATAATATTCTGGGAGGTGGGTCATAGAGGATCCTGCTGTGATGTATGTCGGAGAGTGTTTTGCCTATGTTCTCCTCTAGGAGTTTTATAGTTTCTGGTCTTACATTTAGATCTTTAATCCATTTTGAGTTTATTTTTGTGTATGGTGTTAGAAAGTGTTCTAGTTTCATTCTTTTACAAGTGGTTGACCAGTTTTCCCAGGACCACTTGTTAAAGAGATTGTCTTTTCTCCATTGTATATTCTTGCCTCCTTTGTCAAAGATAAGGTGTCCATAGGTGCATGGGTTTATCTCTGGGCTTTCTATTTTGTTCCATTAATCTATATTTCTGTCTTTGTGCAAGTACCATACTGTCCTGATGACTGTGGCTTTGTAGTAGAGCCTGAAGTCAGATAGGTTGATTCCTCCTCTTCCATTCTTCTTTCTCAAGATTGCTTTGGGTATTTGAGTTTTTTTTTTTTTTTTTTTTGTATTTCCATACAAATTGTGAAATTATTTGTTCTAGCTCTGGGAAAAATATCATTGGTAGCTTGATAAGGATTGCATTGAATCTATAGATTGCTTTGGGTAGTATACTCATTTTCACTATATTGATTCTTACAATCCATGAACATGGTATATTTCTCCATCTAGTAGTGTCCTCCTTGATTTCTTTCACCAATGTTTTATAGCTTTCTATATATAGGTCTTTTGTTTCTTTAGGTAGATATATTCCTAAGTATTTTATTCTTTCCATTGCAATGGTGAATGGAATTGTTTCTTTAATTTCTCTTTCTATTTTCTTATTATTAGTGTATAGGAATGCAAGGGAGTTCTGTGTGTTGATTTTATACCCTGCCACTTTGCTATGTTCATTGATTAACTCTAGTAATTTTTTGGTGGAGTCTTTAGGGTTTTCTATGTACAGTATCATATCATCTGCAAACAGTGAGAGTTTTACTTCCTCTTTTCCAATTTGGATTCCTTTTATTTCTTTTTCTGCTCTGATTGTTGTGGCCAAAACTTCCAAAACTACATTGAATAGTAGTGGTGAAGGTGAGCACCTTTGTTTTGTTCCTGACTTTAGGGGAAATGCTTTCAATTTTTCACCATTGAGGATAATGTGTGCTGTGGGTTTGTCATATATAGCTTTTATTATGTTGAGGTATGTTCCTTCTATTCCTGCTTTCTGGAGATTTTTTATCATAAATGGATATTGAGTTTTGTCAAAGGCTTTCTCTGCATCTATTGAGATAATCATATGGCTTTTGTTTTTCAATTTGTTAAAGTGGTGTATTACATTGACTCATTTGCAGATATTGAAGAATCCTTGCATCCCTGGGATAAAGATCACTTGTTCTTGGTGTATGATCTTTTTAATGTGTTGTTGGATTGTGATTTCCAGACTTTTGTTAAGGATTTTTGCATCTATGGTCATCAGTGATATTGGCCTGCAGTTTTCTTTGTGGCATCTTTGTCAGGTTTTGGTATTAGGGTGATGGTGGCCTCATAGAATGAGTTTGGAAGTTTACCTTTCTCTGCAATTTTCTGGAAGAGTTTGAGTAGGATAGGTGTTAGCTCTTCTCTAAATTTTTGGTAGAATTTAGCTGTGAAGCTGTCTGGACATGAGCTTTTGTTTGCTGAAGGTTTTCTGATTACAGTTTCAGTTTCTGTGCTTGTGACGGGTCTGTTAAGATTTTCTATTTCTTCCTGGTTCAGTTTCGGAAAGTTGTACTTTTCTAAGAATTTGTCCATTTCTTCCACGTTGTCCATTTTATTGGCATATAGTTTCTGATAGTAGTCTCTCACGATCCTTTGTATTTCTGTGTTGTCTGTTGTGATCTGTCCATTTTCATTTCTTTTTTTATTGATCTGACTTTTCTCCATTTGTTTCTTGATGAGTCTGGCTAATGGCTTGTCAATTTTATTTATCCTTTCAGAGAAGCAGCTTTTGGCTTTGTTGATTTTTGCTATGGTCCCTTTAGCTTCTTTTGCATTTATTTCTGCCCTAATTTTTTAAGATTTCTTTCCTTCTACTAACCCTGGGGTTCTTCATTTCTTCCTTTTCTAGTTGCTTTAGGTGTAGAGTTAGGTTATTTATTTGACTTTTTTCTTGTTTCTTGAGGTATGCCTGTAATGCTATGAACCTTCCCCTTAGCACTGATTTTACAGTGTCCCACAGGTTTTGGGTTGTTTTGTTTTCATTTTAATTTGTTTCTATGTATATTTTGATTTGTGTGTGTTTTTTTTTTTCCCCTCCTTCGGTGATTTGTTGGTTATTCAGCAGCGTGTTGTTCAGCCTCCATATGTTAGAATTTTTATTAGTTTTCCCCCTGCAATTGAAATCTAATCTTACTGCGTTGTGGTCAGAAATGATGTTTGGAATAATTTCAATTTTTTTTTTTTTTAATTTACCAAAGCTAGATTTATGGCCCAGGATGTGATCTATCCTGGAGAAGGTTCCCTGTGTGCTTGAGAAAATGGTGAAATTAATTTTTTGGGGGTGAAATGTCCTATGGATATCAATTAGGTCTAACTGGTCCATTGTATCATTTAAAGTTTGTGTTTCCTTGTTAATTTTCTGTTTATTGATCTATACATAGTTGTGAGTGGGGTATTAAAGTATTCCACTATTATCATGTTATTGTTAATTTCCCCTTTCATACTTGTTAGCATTTGTCTTACATATTGTGGTGGTCCTATGTTGGGTGCATATATATTATAATTGTTATATCTTCTTGGATTGATCCTTTGATCATTATGTGGTGTCCATCTTTGTTTTCACAGCCTTTGTTTTAAAGTCTATTTTATCTGATATGAGTATTGCTACTCCTGCTTTCTTTTGGTCTCTATTTACGTGGAATATCTTTTTCCAGCCTTTCACTTTCAGTCTGTATGTGTCCCTTGTTTTGAGGTGGGTCTCTTGTAGACAACATATATAGGGGTCTTGTTTTTGTATCCATTCAGCCAGTCTTAGTCTTTTGGTTGGGGCATTCAACCCATTTACTTTTAACGTAATTATTGATAAGTATGATCCCGTTTCCATTTACTTTATTGTTTTGGGTTCGAGTTTATACACCCTTTCTGTGTTTCCTGTATAGAGAAGATCCTTTAGCATTTGTTGGAGAGCTCGTTTGGTGGTGCTGAATTCTCTCAGGTTTTGCTTGTCTGTAAAACTTTTGATTTCTCCTTCATATTTGAATGAGATCCTTGCTGGGTACAGTAATCTGGGCTGTAGGTTATTTTCTTTCATCACTTTAGGTATGTTAAGCCATTCCCTCCTGGCCTGAAGAGTTTCTATTGAAAGATTAGCTGTTATCCTTATGGGAATCCCCTTGTGTGATATTTGTTGTTTTCCCCTTGCTGCTTTTAGTATTTGTTCTTTGTGTTTGATCTTTGTTAATTTGATTAATATGTGTCTTGGGGTGTTTCGCCTTGGGTTTATCCTGTTTTGGACTCTCTGGGTTTCTTGAACTTGGGTGATTATTTCCTTCCCCATTTTAGGGAAGTTTTCAACTATTATTTCCTCAAGTGTTTTCTCATGTTCTTTCTTTATGTCTTCTTCTTCTGGGACTCCTATGATTCAAATGTTGGGGAGTTTAACGTTGTCCCAGAGGTCTCTGAGGTTGTCCTCATTTCTTTTAATTAGTTTTTCTTTTTTCCTCTCTGACTGATTTATTTCTACCTTTCTATCTTCTACCTCATTAATACTATCTTCTGCCTCCATTATTCTACCATTTATTCCCTACAGAGTGTTTTTTTATCTCATTTATTGCAATATTCATTATATATTGACTCTTTTATATTTCTTCTAGGTCCTTGTTAAACCTTTCTTGCATCTTCTCCATCCTTGTCTCCAGGCTATTTATCTGTGATTCCATTTTGTTTTCAAATTTTTGGATCATTTTCAGTATCATTATCCAGAACTCTTTATCAGGTATATTCCCTATCTCTTCCTCTTTTGTTTGATTTGGTAGGCATTTACCCTGTTCCTTTACCTGCTGTGTATTCCTCTGTCTCTTCATCTTGTTTATATTGCTGTGTTTGGGGTGGCCGTTCTGTATTCTGGCAGTTTGTGGAGTTCTCTTTATTGTGGAGTTTCTTCACTGTGGCTGGGGTTGTATGGGTGGCTTGTCAATGCTTCCTGTTTAGGGAAGCTTGTGACGGTGTTCTGTTGGGTGGAGCTGTGTTTCTTCTCTTTGGAGTGCAATGAAGTGTACACTAATGAGTTATGAGATGTCAGTGAGTTTGGAGTGGCTTTGGGCAGCCTGTATACTGAAGCTCAGGGTTGTGTTTCTGTGTTGCTGGAGAATTTGCATCGTATGTCTTGCTCTGGAACTTGTTGGCCCTTGGGTGGTTCTTCGTTTCAGTGTAGGTATGGAGGCGTTTGATGAGCTCCTGTTGATTAATGTTCCCTGGAGTCAGGAGTTCTCTGGTGTTCTCAGGATTTGGACTTAAGCCTCCTGCTTCTGGTTTTCAGTCTTATTTTTACAGTAGTCCCTAGGCTTCTCCATCTATACAGCACTGTTGATAAAACATCTAGCTTAAAGATGAAAAGTTTCTCCACAGTGAGGGACACCCAGAGAGCTTCACAGAGTTACATGGAGAAGAGAAGAGGGAGGAGGGAGATAGAGGTGACCCAAATGAGATGAGGTGGAATCAAAAGAGGAAAGAGCAAGCTAGCCAGTAATCACTTCCTTATGTGTGCTCCACAGTCTGGACTGCTCAGAGATGTTCACGAAGTTATACAGAGAAGAGAAGAGGGAAGAAGGAGAGAGGTGGCCAGGAGGATAATGGGGGGGAATCAAAAGGAGAGAGACAGATCCAGCCAGTAATCAGTTCTCTAAGTGTTCTCCACAGTCCGAAACACAATAAGAGATTCACAGAGTTGGGTAGAGAAGAGAAGGGGGAGGGAGGAGATAGTGGAGACCTGGTGGAGGAGAGTCCAGAGTGGGAGAGAGCAGTCAAGCCAGTAATCTTGCTCCCAAGTAATAATGGGTACTAAAGATGAGGTTCTTAAAGGTACAAAATTGATAACAAATACCAAAAAGCAAAGATTAAAAATCTAGAGTACAGGTTGGATTTTCAAAATTTCAATATTAAAAAAAATCACAAAAATTATAAATATATATATATATATATATATATATATATATGAAATTTGCTTTATAAAGTAGGGCCTCTTTTTTTTGAAAAGTATTAGTAGGTTATAAAAATGAAAATTAAAGGAGTAGTAGAGGACTTAAAATTAAATAAAAAAATTAAAAAAAGAATGATAGTAGAAATATACCTAGGACTTTACTTGGTGCTGTTGTGTGCAGCGTGGGGTCAGTTCATTTTTGGATAGTTCCTTTATCCAGCTTATATTTCTCAAGATCTATAGGCCCCTTCCTATGTGCTGCTGCTGTTGCTGCTAAGTCGCTTCAGTCGTGTCCGACTCTGTGCGACCCCATAGACGGTAGCCCACCAGGGTCCCCCGTCCCTGGGATTTTCCAGGCAAGAACACTGGAGTGGGGTGCCATTTCCTTCTCCAATGCATGAAAGTGAGAAGTGAAAGTGAAGTTGCTCAGTTGTGTCCGACTCTTAGTGACCCCATGGACTGTAGCCCACCAGGTTCCTCCGTCCATGGGATTTTCCAGGCAAGAGTACTGGAGTGGGGTGCCATTGCCTTCTCTGCTTGCTTGTAGTCGGTACTAACTACAGGGTTTTAATCTATTGCACCTGTCACTTCCAAGGAGGATCCCTCTGTTTTAGCTTCTTCTGTATGCTGGTCTCTTCATTGTCTAATTTCCGGCCTGACACAAGGGGGCGGTGGTGGACACGTTTTTAGGCTCACTTGTTCAGTCCTGCCGTAGGGAGGGAGGGACGCTGCTAACAAATAACAGTGGTGAGTGCTAGCAGTGTGTCAGCCAAACTGGGTTTGCCCTTGCTCTTGGAGTGTATGCTTTCCCTGTCAACACGTCTTAGGCTCAAGGTTGCTCTGTTGGGAACTGTCTGAGGCTGGCCATGGGTTGTATGTACTTCCAAGGTCTAAGCCACTCAGGTTCAGGTACTCGGGTAGTCCTCAGAGACACAGATTCAGTTGGGCCTGCGTTTTGTGCCCTTCCCAGGTCCAAGCAGCTCAGGTGACCAGGTGTTTGGCGAGCTTGGTCCCTGCTACTTAGCACTTCCCCCATCTCTGCTGCCCGGTTTTCTGGGTGTACAACCGACACACCTTCTCAGGCGGATGTTGACCGTCCAAAATCCCAAGAAGTCTTAGTTAGCAACAAAGTCTGATTGCAATTTGGTAGATAATGCCTCTCTGGGGCTGCGATTGACTTCTTCTGACTCTGGCTGCCTGTCACTGGAGGGGAATGGTCTGCAGCCAGCTAGTCTGCTCAGTCCTTTGTTAAGTGAGCGGGCCTAACGCTCTTAGGTTAGGGCTTTTCGCATAGCTCTAGTCAGTCCTTTTTTCTGTGAGTGGGCCTGGTAGTGTCTTAGGTTAGGGCTTTTTGCGTGGTTGCTATCCCACAGTCTGGTTTGCTAGCCCAAGTTAGTTCCTTCAGATTGCCCTCAGGGTATTCAGGCCCGGTCCTTACTCTAAGCAATGCAGCTCTAGTCTCCCTGCCCAGCTCCCACTTGCTAGTGGCGGGTGCAGGCGTCTGTGCTGCTTCTCCGCTGGGGAAGTTACTGTTGGGCACATAATCTATGGGTTTTAATTATTTACTTTTCCTCCCAGTTATGTTGCCCTCTGTGGTTCCAATGCTCACCACAGACTTGGCAGTGAGACTGTTTCCCAGTGTTTGGAAACTTCTCTCTTTTTCAAGACTCCCTTCCCGGGACAGAGCTCCATCCCTACCTCTTTTTGTCTTTTATATTTTTTTCCTACCTCCTTTTGAAGACAATGGGCTGCTTTTCTGGGTGCGTGATGTCCTCTGCCAGAATTCAGAAGTTGTTTTGTGGAATTTATTCGGCGTTCAAATGTTCTTTTGATGAATTTGTGGGGCAGAAAGTGATCTCCCTGTCCTATTCCTCAACCATCTTAGGACCGCCTCTAGGGAAATTTTATACTTTGTTTTCAAAGTTTTAATTTGAAGTAACGATGAAACATACAAACAGTCTAATAAGCAATTAATTTATGTGTGTGTGTGTGTGTGTGTGTGTGTAGAGCTCAGGAAATAGATATAGGTTTAAGCTACAAATTTGGGAATCATGAGCTTATATCCAATAGTTGAAGATATAGAAGTAGATAAGGTAGTCTAGAGAAAGCAGGTAGACTGAAATGAAAGGCTTAGGGCAACACCCAGGGAACACCATGATTTATGGAATTATCAGAGGGAGGTTAAGAAAAAGATAAAGAGTAATCAGAAAAAGAGGAGTTAAAAAATGTGAAATGACAGAAACCAAAGGAAGAAAGTTTTTCAAGAATAGGAAGTAGCTGGCAGAACCAAATGCTGAGCAGAAGTCAGATATTATGAGGTTATATATAAATTTACTGTATTTAGCAGTGAAAATATCACTAGGGATTTTTATGAGAAAAAATATTTGAAATGAATTATGTTATGGCTTTCAGTTCAGTCAGTAACTCAGTCGTTTCCAACTCTTTGCAACCCCATGAACCACAGCACACCAGGCCTCCCTGTCCATCACCAATTCCCAGAGTTTGCCAAAACTCATGTCCATTGAGTCTGTGATGCCATCCAACCATCTCATCCTCTGTCCTTCCCTTCTCTTCCCACCCTCAATCTTTCACAGCATCAGGGTCTTCAAATGAGTCAGTTTTTCACATCAGGTGGCCAAAGTATTGGAGTTTCAACTTCAACATCAGTGCTTCCAATGAACACCCAAGACTGATCTCCTTTATGATGGACTGGTTGGATCTCCTTGCAGTCCAACGGACTCTCAAGAGTGTTCTCCAACACCACAGTTCAAAAGCATTAATTCTTCGGCTCTCAGCTTTCTTTATAGTTCAACTCTCACATCCATACATGACTACTGGAAAAACCATAGCCTTGACTAGACAGACCTTTGTTCGTGAAGTAATGTCTCTGCTTTTTAATATGCTGTCTAGGTTGGTCATGACTTTTCTCCCAAGGACTAAGCATCTTTTAATTTCATGGCTGCCAACACCATCTGCAGTGATTTTGGAGCCCCAAAAAACAAAGTGAGCCGCAGTTGCCACAGTTTCCACTGTTTCCCCATCTATTTGCCATGAAGTGATGGGACCAGATGCCATGATCTTAGTTTTCTGAATGTTGAGCTTTAAGCCAACTTTTCCACTCTCCTCCTTCACTTTCATCAAGAGGCTCTTTAGTTCTTCTTCACTTTCTGCCATAAGGGTGATGTCATATGCATGCCTGAGGTTATTGATATTTCTCCTGGCAATCTTGATTCCAGCTTGTGCCTCCTCCAGCCCAGCATTTCTCATGATGTACTCTGCATATAAGTTAAATAATCAGAGTGACAATATACAGCCTTGAGGTACTCCTTTTCCTATTTGGAACCAGTCTGTTGTTCCATGTCCAGTTCTAACTGTTGCTTCCTGACCTGCGTACAAATTTCTCAAGAGGCAGGTCAGGTGGTCTGGTATTCCCATCTCTTTCAGAATTTTCCACAGTTTATTGTGATCCACACAGTCAAAGGCTTTGGCCTAGTCAATAAAGCAGAAATAGATGTTTTTCTAGAACTCTCTTGCTTTTTTGATGATCCAGCAGATTTTGGCAATTTGAGCTCTGGTTCCTCTGCCTTTTCTGAAACCAGCTTGAACATCTGGGCATTCACGGTTCTTGGCACAGGAGCAGCTGAGAGGAGCTACCCCACGTCCAAGTTCAGGGGCGGCAGCCGAGAGGAGCTACCCTGCATCCAAAGTCAGGGGCTGCAGCCGAGAGGAGCTACCCTGCATTCAAGGTAAGGAGCAGTGGCTGCACTTTGCTGGAGCAGCCGTGAAGAGATACCCCAAGATATCCAAGGTAAGAGAAACACAAGTAAGACGGTAGCACTGATAGAGGGCATCAGAGAGCAGACAGACTGAATCCAAAATCACAGACAACTCGCCAATATGATCACATGGACCACAGCTTGTCTAACTCAATGAAACTGAGCCATGCCATGTGGGGGCACCCAAGACAGACAGGTTATGGCTTTGCTCACTGCTAAATTATAACTTTATTTAGATGAAGTGAAAATTGTAATTGGTCATTTGTGTTTTAAAATGAACTACTTCTCCTGAAAGCAGGTTTCAGTAAACTAAAAATAATAAGAAGGCCTGAACATTAGGTGTGTGATAAGGATGAATGCATTATCAAAAATTGAGAAAGGAGCAGCAGAAAGAGTATATGCCAAACCTAAAACCAGCTTTCTATACTCCCTATAGCTTGCTATACTCTCTTATGGCAAAAAGCAAAGAGTAATTAAAAAAAAAAAAAAAAACTATTGATGAAGGTGAAAGAGGAAAGTGAAAAAGCTGGCTTAAAACTCAGCACTCAGAAAACTAAGATCATGACATTCAGTCCCATAACTTCATGGCAAATAAATGGGAAGCCAACAGAAAGAATGATTGGACTTCATTTTCTTGGGCTTCAAAATCACTACAGACTGTGACAGCAGCCATGAAATTAAAATATGCTTGCTCCTTAGAAGAAAAGCTATAAAAAACCTAGACAGCATATTAAAAAACAGAGACATTATTTGCAGATAAAGGTCCATATAGTCAAAGCTATGGTTTATCCAGTGGTCACATGTAGGTTTGAGACTTGAACCATAAAGAACGCTGAGTGCTGAAGAATTGATGCTTTTGAACTGTTGGAGAAGACTCTTGACAGTCCCTCAGACTGCAAGGAGATCAAACTAGTCAATTCTAAAGGAAATTAGTCCTGAATTTTCATTGGAAGAACTGATGCTGAAGCTGAAGCTCCAATACTTTGGCCACCTGATGTGAAGAACTGACTCATTAGAAAAGACCTGAAGCTGGGAAAGATTGAAGGCAAGAGGAGAAGGGGACGACAGGGGATGAGATGGTTGGATGGCATCACCAACTCAATGGATGTGCGTTTTAGCAAGCTTTGGGAGATGGTGAAGGATAGGGAAGCCTGGCATGCTGCAGTCCATGGGGCCACAAAGAATCAGAAATGACTGAGCGACTGAACAACAGCTCTAGCTTTCAACTTAGGATCTTTAAACTTTGCATGTTAGATTTTATAATGAATTAGCATCTATGCATTCAGAATCTTTATTCAATCCTATGGAATACTTGAGTGGTGACTGTGCTCTTACATATTCTGAGACAGCTTTCCAAAGTAAGTATGGTGGTACCCTTGCAGTGTCCCCTAGATACCATTTCATGTGTAACTACTACTATATCCCCAAATGTAATCAACATATTGACAAGTCTCTACTCAGTGTGGCAGCATCCAGACTTGGGGAATAATGTGGACTAACAAGTGTAAAATGACTGTAGAAAAATTCAAATCTGAATAGAATTAAATGTTGAATAAAATGATATAGTAGGAAAATTATGATGAACAGGGCAAGAACTGGATTCAAGACCTGCTTATTTTGGAGTTTTCTGGGTGTCATTGGGCAAAGTCTTTCACTTTCAGGGCTTCAGATTCTTCATTTTTAGCACAAAAGTCATATACTAGGTGATCCTTAGGTTCTATTCTGGAACTATGATTCTCTGACTCTTCAGTTTAGCTGAAGAAGTTATAAGTAAAATGTAAGAAAGGAAAAGTTAACAAAAAGCTTAACACATGACAGTGTCATACTGCTAAATAAATGAACAAGTATTGCATAAATCTTGTATAACCCAGGACCAAGAACTATTCCAGTCACAGAGGCTAGTCTGTTTTTGCCCCAATCTCTTAATTCTTCCTTTCACACAACTTTACCCAAAGCACAGCCTTTCCCATTGACTTTATAGAAGGACAGCCACAGACATATATGACTGCTAAATACTAATGATAATAGTTGCTATAAATTAAGTGCTAACTGCAAGCTGCTGCTACTGCTGCTGCTAAGTCGCTTCAGTCATGTCCGATTCTGCAACCCCATAGATGGCAGCCCACCAGGCTCCCCCATCCCTGGGATTCTCCAGGCAAGAACACTGGAGTGGGTTGCCATTTCCTTCTTCAATGCATGTAAGTGAAAAGTGAAAGTGAAGTCGTTCAGTCGTGTCTGACTCTTAGCGACCCCATGGACTGCAGCCTACCAGGCTCCTCCATCCATGGGGTTTTTCCAGGCAAGAGTACTGGAGTGGGGTACCATTGTCCGTTCCAGACTGTAAGCTAGGTACTTGCAATAAGCCTGTTGTTATTTCCATTTGAAAAGAAGGAAACTAAGGTACATGGAGATTAATAAACTTACCCACAATTAGTATGTGACAGAGTCAGTATTCAAAATTAGACAGTTTAACACTAAATTCTATGATCTTCTTCAAGATGCTAAATTACCAATGAAATGTTATTCATTGTTCCTTAATAGACTACATTTGGGCATTCTTGTGGCCTTGAAAGACAAGATAGTGGGCCAGGGGAGAAAAGAAAACATTTTATTTCACGGTGTGGGCATAAACTACTAATTCTTATGTTTTCCTGGAGTCATGTAACAAAAGTAAATAAAAAACTTAAAGTTACCACAGAGTATTAGATTCTGTATAGAACACTGGGTTTTTTCTGTAAAGTTAGCCACTGCTTTCCTTTCCTGAGTCTTATTTTCCAATGCCACCCTCCTTGAGTGTAAAAGGAGACAGACAAATAATACAATTTGATATAGATAGCATAAGCTTTCGTGTTACTCTCATCAAGAAACAGTAAGCTTTAGAGCAGAGCTGGATTTACACAGGCACAAAATAATTTATTAGTCAATAGTGATTGTTTGAGAGGTGCAAAAAGATCCCTTGCCCCTTTTATCTTTTGATTGTAACATTACTGTTTGAAATTCTATCAATTCTTTTTTTTTAATATAAATTTATTTATTTTAATTGGAGGCTAATTACTTTACAATATTGTATTGGTTTTGCCATACATCAACATGAATCAGCCACAGGTGTACACATGTTCCCCATCCTGAACCGCCCTCCCACCTCCCTCCCCATACCATCCCTCTGGGCCATCCCAGTGCACCAGCCCCGAGCATCCTGCATCGAACTTGGACTGGTGATTCGTTTCACATATGATATTATACATGTTTCAATGCCATTCTCCCAAATCGTCCCACCCTCACCCTCTCCCACAGAGTCCAAAAGACTGTTCTATACATCTGTGTCTCTTTTGCTGTCTCGCATACAGGGTTATCATTGCCATCTTTCTAAATTCCATATATATGCATTAGTATACTGTATTGGTGTTTTTCTTTCTGGCTTATTTCACTCTGTATAATAGGCTCCAGTTTCATCCACCTCATTAGATCTGATTCAAATGTATTTTTTTAATGGCTGAGTAATACTCCATTCTGTATATGTACTACAGCTTTCTTATTTAAACAAAATTACTTTTCCTTTAATCCTTTACCCCTTAAGTACAAATACTGTTTTAAGCTATAGCCAGTAACTAATATTTCAATGTTAATTGGTTCATTGCATTATTTATTCTATTTCTAGAAAGAGAATATAGCAGGAGGGCTATGAAAGGCTTTCAGAGAAACCATCATTAAGAATATACAACTTAAATATAACTTTGATGGGTTAGTATTGCTTTGGGGGGCAGAGACAATGGGGTAGATATAGTACTATGAGATTAAAAGCTCCATGAGGCAGAGAGTATGCCTGTCTATATACCACCTTATCATTATTACCTAAAACAAAGTCTAACATATTAAAACCATGTTAAAATGTTACATTAATTGAATAATATTTATTATATTTAGAGAGAAAGTTGCATTCTAAGGCCCAGATGGGGGTTGTTTTGTACTTGAATTATACAAAGTAAGCTAACGAAGAGAAGGGCCCCAAGTCCTGTGCGTACTTCAAAGAATGACTGCTATAGGTGGAGGAGAATAGGAAAGGCTAAATTAGTGTAATAAAACATTTCCTCTGTGACAATCTATAGGGATGGGATGGGGTGGGAGTTGGAAAAGAGGTTAAAGAAGGAGGGGACACATGTATACCTTTGGCTGATTCATGCTGATGTATGGTAGAAACTAACACAATATTGTTATGTAGTTATCCTCCAATTAAAAAATAAAATAATTAAAATAAGACAAAAAAGTTCTTATGGATACCCATCTGTCTTTCCCCTGAACCCACGACTCAACTATTCCATGCTTTTTCCTGCCATTAAGTGTATATGTATTTGGGTAGGTTCATATAGAACTTTCTTTTCTTATCATGGAGGCAGCCAGGTCAAGTAGAAAGATTATTAGAGTGAGAGGGTGATTTCTAGCTACATTTCAAAGTCAACTATGGTGTTCTTTATCCTCAGACAAGTTACTTTACCACTTTGTGCCTGTGCCTTACTAAATGAGATCATGAATATGAAGATTCAAATTATTTTAAAAGTTTTCTGTGAGTAGAATCCTCCATCATTGGGGCCAATGTGTTGGGCCATGAAGAAGCAGGCAATTTCTTATTGCTAACCTTTCTGGAAAGGTAATGCTCTGCAACCATCTCCGCTGGCTTAATTTCTAGAAAGAAACATGAAATTCAGATGAAACCAATGGAGAAAAATAGTGGTGAGATTATTCTGTATCCAAGCCTTTGTTATCTAAAACCAGCAGCTGTGTCTAGCAAGCACTGACAAACAGAGGTGGAAAGCATTCATGGTCCTGTAGTTGGAAAAAAGAGGATGTGGTCTTCAGTCTAGAAGGATTACCATTTACCTAAAAGATATTTGCAGAGCTAGTATTTCAAGAAGGGCTAAAAACTTTAAATGAAATAAATGGAGCTTGACACTCATAAAGCAATTTTAAGAGTCATAGTCTCTAAACAATATAGTCTAACTATAGGCCTATGAAGGGAAACTGGAGAAATCCTCAAGAGGCCATTGACCAAGCCATGGGTGCTTGCAGTGGGATTTCAAGAGTAAGACTCTCTGCCCACTACTGGTGCCATCTCTGTTTCAGTGAAGTTTAAAGAAGATGTTTGTGAAAGGATCCATAACTCATGGATTGAACCCATGTCTTTTATGTCTGCTGCATTGACACGCAGTATCTTTACCATTAGTGCCACCTGAAAAGCCCCAAGTTTGTTAGATTTTTCTAAAAAATCCATTGTGGTGGATAAAAAGCTTTTTTAAACTTAACCTTTCATTATAGTATTAAGAGAACTGCAGACTTTTAAACATAGGAATCCTGATTATTTTCTAAAAAATAAACATAATGCAATATTTTTCTCATTCTGTTTGTTTTATTTTACTATCATTTTCTTCTATGTGGTCAAGATGGGAGAAATAATAGAAGGTAGATAAATAGAACAGATCGCATTGCACAGTTATGAAAGCTAGGTCACAAACTTGTCTGTGAGTTTCCTCATCTATGATGAAAAAGCTATATGATTAATTGACTTACTCTGGGATGCTAAAAAAAAAAAATCCCATAGATTGGGTGGCTTATGCATTTATTTCTCACAGTTCTGGAGGCCAAGACTTCTAAGATCAAGATGCCATCAGTTTTGGTATCTGGTGAGAGCCTACTTCCTGGCTCATAGATGGCCATCTTCTCACTCATAGAAGGGGCCAGGGAGTTCTTTGGGTCTCTTTTACAAGGGCATTAATCCTCTAATGACTTAATCACCTCCCAAAGGCCCCATCTTCAAATACCATCTCATTGTGGATTAGGTTTGGACAGATGAATTTGGAAGTTACATAAACACTTAAACATTCAGTCTATAGCCTTAATTAGATGATTTGCAATATTGGTGAGGATAACATATTATTTTTTTCAGATAACACAGTGTTTTAGGGCAGTGGTTTTCAGTGTGTGGTCCATACATCACATGGGAACTTATTAGAGATATATATTTTGGGGCCTTACACCAGATCTACTGAAACAGAAACTTTGTGGATGGTACAGCTCTCCAGATGATTCTGAGGCATGGCCAAGTTTGTGAAGAACTGTGTTAAGGTAGGAGTCATAAATTCTGTCTGGTTGCTTTGTGCCTAGGTAGAGGTAGTTACTTTGAGCTAGGCCTTAAAGAATGAGTCAGAATTCTGTATACCATATTTCTTCCTCTAGCTAAAAATAATTTGATGCATTTTTAAAACTAACAAATTTGCTATTGTGATGTTATAGGAAATAGCATTAGCTTTGTAGTTTCATATAGTTTACCTTTGTGCAGAATGATTTGGCATTATATACTAAAAACCTAGAAATTCCACTTTTAAGACTTTATTCAAAGGAAATAGTTACTCAAATGTACAAATGTGAGGATACATGAATATTTGCCAAGCATTGTTTCTAACAGTGAAAAAATGGTAATCTCCCTCAATGCTACTAAATAAATTATAACACATAAATCTGATGCAATTCTAAGTAACCATTTGTGCAGAGAGAGCAAATTAGTCAAGATGGTGTGTTCAGGCTCTCTTGCCCTATGTTTTGCAAATAATGACTGTGTAACAGCTGAGATCATTTATAGCATTTTACATATATGTCATGAGGTTTATGTAACAGGTGAGATCACTCATACCACTGTGCATGTGCATCACTAGGTACTCCTTTGGTCACAGGCTACTTTGTGCATTAGGTATATATGAACACCACCTAGAAAGCAGTGGCATTATTGCTGCATCATGGCTGTGTCTGTTGGGTCACCCACGACAGAAGAGAATATAGCATGTCTATTGCTACAGCTTCGGCATCAGCCAGGAGAGAATAATATTATGGCCGCTGAGCAGCCAGGAGAGAGGTTGTGTTGTGTTAGGTTATGCTATAGCTGCTGCTATGGCTGCTGCCTCTTCCAGGAGAAAATAAACATATCTGTTGTTCCTCTGGCTCCTCGTGTCTCCTTCCAGCCTCTTAGCTTGTGACATACCTAGCCTGGGTTCAGCGAAGAGTATGTATGGACATGTGAACAGCCAGACAGTTGGCATCAGGAACAGGATCAGCTATACAATTCTAGAAGTCAGCATGATGAAGAGCAATACACCATTAAATGGCTATTTAGATGTCTATTTATTGACAAGACACTACATTTTAATTTTTTTTTTTTATTGGAGTATAGTTGCTTCACAATGTTGTGTTAGTTTCTGCTGTACAGCAAAGTGAGTCAGTTGTATGTATACATATATCCCTTCTGTTTTAGATTTACTTCCCGTTTAGGTCACCACAGAGCATCGAGTAGTTCCCCGTGCTATACAGTAGGTTCTTATTAGTTATCTATTTTATACATAGTAGTGTATATATGTTAATCACAATCTCCCAATTAATCCCACTCCCCCTTACCACTCCCCTTTGGTATCCATAAGTTTGTTCTCTACATCTGTGATTCTATTTCTGCTTTGCAAATAAGTTCATCTGTGCCATTTTTTCTATATTCCACATATGTGTTCATATAAAATATTTTTCTCTTTTCTTTTTTTTTTTCTTACTTCACCCTGCATGGCAGTCTCTAGGTCTATTTATGTCTCTGCAAATGGATATTTCATTCCTTTTAGTACCTGAATATTGCATTGTATATATATACCACATCTTCTTTATCCATTCCTCTGTCAAAGGACATTTAGGTTGCTTCCATGTCCTAGCTATTGTAAATATTGTTGCAATGAACATTGGGGTACATGTTTCTTTGTGAATTATTGTTTTCTCCAAATACATGTTCAGGAATTAGATTGCTGGGTCACATGGCAGTTCTGTTTTTGGTTTCTTTGAGGAACCTCCATACTGTTCTCCATTAGTGGCTATACCAATTTACATTCCCACCAACAGTGTAAGAGGGTTCCTTTTTTCCACACCCTCTCCAGCATTTATTTATTTATTTATTTTTAATTTTATTTTATTTTAAACTTTACATAATTGTATTAGTTTTGCCAAATCCAGCATTTATTGTTTGTAGATTTTTTTAATGATGACCATTGTGACCAATGTGAGATGATACCTCATTGTAGTTTTGATTTGCATTTGTCTAATAATTAGTGATGTTTGGCATCTTTTCATGTGCTATTTTTGCCATCTTTATGACAGGGCACTACAATCAGAGCAACTATGATTGAATACAAACTATGATTATAAAACATATATGTATATGAGTTAAAGTGGTAAAAATATCTTTATATACATCAGCTTGCAGATTTACAGCCACAGAATAAAATGTAAATGGTTATATACTAGAATGTTTGCATTGGAATTATTTGTTATAGATAGGTATATATTTTTATTTGTTTTTGCTTACATATATTTTCTAAAGTAAGGGATTCTCTGGTGGCTCAGTTATAAAGAATCTGGCTGGCAGTGCAGGAGCTACAGGAGATGTGGGTTCAACCCGGAGTCAGGAAGACCTGTTGGAGGAGGAAATGGCAACCCACTCGAGCATTCTTGCCTGGAAAATCCCATGGACAGAAGAGCCTGTGGTGGGTTTGCAAAGAGTCGAACATGACTGAGTGTGCGTGCTCACACACAAACACGCATTTTCTAATGTAAAACTCTATTCTTTGTGTGGGCTTCCCTGATAGTTCAGTTGGTAAAGAATCAGCCTGCAGTGCAAGAGACCCCAGTTCGATTTCTGGGTTGGGAAGATCCTCTGGAGAAAGGATAGGCTACCCACTCCAGTATTCTTGGACTTCCCTTGTGGCTCAGCTGGTAAAGAATCTGCCTGCAATGCAAGAGATCTGGGTTTGATCCCTGGGTTGGGAAGATCCCCTGGAGAAGAGAAAGGTTACCCATTCCAGTATTTTGGCCTGGAGAATTCCATGTACTGTATAGTACATGGGGGTCAAAAAGAGTTGGACATGACTGAGTGACTTTCACCCACTTTACATTCCTTGTGTAAAGAAATAATACACATTTCAAAACAAAGACTTTTAAGCAGACTTTATACACAGTTATTATTTGAGACTTGGAAATGTTCATTCTGTTAAAAAAAAAATGCACTTGTCCTGGAATATTCATTTTGCTGTAACAATATACTGTCAAGTTTAGTGTTCTAAACTCTGGCATTTGTTTGTTTCTGAAAGTTTGAAGTAGTAGAAATTTTCCAAAAATATGATTTTTCTTCTTAGAAGTTCCTGGAAAATTAGAAATTGCTCTGTAGATGGAGACAAGAGACCTTGGTCTAGCATTTGCTGCTAATTTTCTTTTCAAATTTGAAAATTTTAATTTCCCTCTTTTGGGTCTTAGTTTTCTCATCTATAAGAAGTTCTGAGATCAGAAGATCTCAATGGCTTGTAATAGTTTTAATATTCTAGGAATCTGCAATTAACTTAGAAACCAAACTATTTTCAGAGAATTATATGAGAAGTATGATGTCTAAAAAAATAAAATAAATTCAAGCTCTCTAAAATGCCATTTTAAAGGTGTTTCCGATGTTACCAGGAAGTTACTGATACTTTTATTCTTTATTATGATTTCTCCATTAATGAAATTTTAAAATAAATTATGTGTTAAAATATCAAAAGATATTTGAATGTTGGCATACTTATGACACCTGGTGGTCAAGTTAAACATCACAGCTAAATTCAAATTCTCCAAATACTTATTTCTATCTTCTGGGTAAGACATTTTGCCCCTTATTCATCCATTCATCCTGTACTATTCAGTCATTCATTCAATAAACACTTAGTGGGTCTCTAATATGTACAAGACAATTACTAGACACTTTATCATGGAAGAAAGGAAGAAATAAGAGAACACATTTTTTATATGTCTGTGGTAGATTGCAGGCTATTCAAAGGAACATAATTAACTGCATGGAAAGGCAAATAATTGCAGCATGCTAGTGAGTGGGCTGCCATCTATGGGGTCGCACACAGTCAGACACAACTGAAGCGACTTAGCAGCAGCAGAGTGTGAAGTGCACTAAATATAATTATCAAAATTAGGGATACTCTGAGGTTATAGAAGTGATCTGTGGTTTGGAGAGGTCAGGAAAAGCTTTCTTGGAGGATGAGCCTTACCTTTCTTGAGGCCTCAGTTTTCCTTTTTGTAAAATACTGGTAATATTTTATTGTTGCATAGGATCGCTATGAAAGATCCATTGAGAGTGCATATAAAGTATAGCACCTTGTCCAAAGTAGGCATTCAGCGATTTTTAACAATTATTATA
Organism: Bubalus bubalis; assembly: GCF_019923935.1. Classification (NCBI taxonomy): domain Eukaryota; kingdom Metazoa; phylum Chordata; class Mammalia; order Artiodactyla; family Bovidae; genus Bubalus; species Bubalus bubalis. Next base: position 69,454,811 of record NC_059181.1, read on the forward strand.
ACAAAATCAAAGTTGATCAAAGAAGAGTTCATATATATTAACTGTTCCTTAAGTTTTATTTCAAGAATAATTTTGTTCTACCTTATATGGCTTTTTATTAGTTGAACACAACTGAGAGTGCACGCACGCGCGCGCACACACACACACACACACACCACATAGAGAACATAAGATCAATTATTTTGGTTAATTCAGTGACTAAACAAACCACAAAAAAGATAGTATTGGCCCTAGCTACATTTTGTTAAACTAACTGGTCGATTAAGCAAAGCAATCAACTCAGTGGTGGGGGGCAGGGAACAACAGCACATTTAAAGTACATGTATACCTGTGGAGGATTCATTTTGATATTTGGCAAAACTAACACAATTATGTAAAATTTAAAAATAAAATAAAATCAAAGAGGACACTAACAGATGGAGAAATATACCATGTTCATGGATTGGAAGAATCAATGTAGTGAAAATGAGTATACTACCCAAAGCAATCTATAGATTCAATGCAATCCCTATCAAGCTACCAACAGCATTCTTCACAGAGCTAGAACAAATAATTTCACAATTTGTATGGAAAAACAAAAAACCTCGAATAGCCAAAGCGATCTTGAGAAAGAAGAATGGAACGGGAGGAATCAACCTACCTGACTTCAGGCTCTACTACAAAGCCACAGTTATCAAGACAGTATGGTACTGGCACAAAGACAGAAATATAGATCAATGGAACAAAATAGAAAGCCCAGAGATAAATCCACGCACATATGGACACCTTATCTTCGACAAAGGAGGCAAGAATATACAATGGATTAAAGACAATCTCTTTAACAAGTGGTGCTGGGAACTCTGGTCAACCACTTGTAAAAGAATGAAACTAGAACACTTTCTAACACCATACACAAAAATAAACTCAAAATGGATTAAAGATCTAAACGTAAGACCAGAAACTATAAAACTCCTAGAGGAGAACATAGGCAAAACACTCTCTGACATACATCACAGCAGGATCCTCTATGACCCACCTCCCAGAATATTGGAAATAAAAGCAAAAATAAACAAATGGGACCTAATTAACCTTAAAAGCTTCTGCACATCAAAGGAAACTATTAGCAAGGTGAAAAGACAGCCTTCAGAATGGGAGAAGATAATAGCAAATGAAGCAACTGACAAACAACTAATCTCGAGAATATACAAGCAACTCCTACAGCTCAACTCCAGAAAAATAAATGACCCAATCAAAAAATGGGCCAAAGAACTAAATAGACATTTCTCCAAAGAAGACATACAGATGGCTAACAAACACATGAAAAGATGCTCAGCATCACTCATTATCAGAGAAATGCAAATCAAAACCACTATGAGGTACCATTTCACGCCAGTCAGAATGGCTGCAATCCAAAAGTCTACAAGTAATAAATGCTGGAGAGGGTGTGGAGAAAAGGGAACCCTCTTACACTGTTGGTGGGAATGCAAACTAGTAGAGCCACTATGGAGAACAGTGTGGAGATTCCTTAAAAAACTGGAAATAGACATGCCTTATGATCCAGCAATCCCACTGCTGGGCATACACACTGAGAAAACCAGAAGGGAAAGAGACACGAGTACCCCAATGTTCATCGCAGCACTGTTTATAATAGCAAGGACATGGAAGCAACCTAGATGTCCATCAGCAGATGAATGGATAAGAAAGCTGTGGTACATATACACAATGGAGTATTATTCAGCCATTAAAAAGAATACATTTGAATCAGTTCTAATGAGGTGGATGAAACTGGAGCCTATTATACAGAGTGAAGTAAGCCAGAAAGAAAAACACCAATACAGTATACTAACGCATATATATGGAATTTAGAAAGATGGTAACAATAACCCTGTGTACGAGACAGCAAAAGAGACACTGATGTATAGAACAGTCTTATGGACTCTGTGGGAGAGGGAGAGGGTGGGAAGATTTGGGAGAATGGCATTGAAACATGTAAAATATCATGTATGAAATGAGTTGCCAGTCCAGGTTCGATGCACGATACTGGATGCTTGGGGCTGGTGCACTGGGACGACCCAGAGGGATGGAATGGGGAGGGAGGAGGGAGGAGGGTTCAGGATGGGGAACACATGTAAACCTGTGGCGGATTCATTTTGATATTTGGCAAATCTAATACAGTTATGTAAAGTTTAAAAATAAAATAAAATTAAAAAAAAAATAAAAATAAAAAAAAATAAAAAAAATAAAAATAAAATAAAATTTAAAAAAATAAATAAAGTAGTTGTTTATCAGAATGAACTGATTGATTGCAATCAACAGTCAGTTAGCAAATACAGTTTATCAGAGAGCCCCATGTAGTCAACACAAATGAACCAAATAGGTTGTTTGGCACTGTATGAACTGTGCATGGGTGGACTGACTTTTACATTTTTTTAATTGGTTGTGTTAATCATTGTCCTTGACCCTATATTGCTTTCAATAGTTAATGTTAAGTCTGTCTTATTTTCCTTTTAATTTTATAAATGTGAAGCAAACTAACTGCTTTTACAAGTGATAAAAATCACAGGAGAGTATTAAAGCATTTATCCTTTTGTCCTGCAATAAAATGCATGTTATATTTCCTAAAAAATCAAATATCGGGGTTCCTAAACTGTCATTTTCATGGGTAAAATAAGCTGTATTGTAGTCCCTTTTGACTAAAAGGAAAATGTTCTGATCCAAAGCCAAGTACAAGAACTATTTCATATCTGGGATGGATATTTAACCTGGATAATGGAAGATTTGAGAAATGACAGAATTGCTATCCTTAGATATTTCAAGAGTTTCATGCATAACAGGAAGTAGGATTTATTTAGTTTTGGTAGGCAAAACTGGTTGAAATGCCAGGGATGTGGGTTTTTGGCTTACTAGAGGTAAGGATTTCTAAAAATTATGATTGCTAGAAATGTAACTGTCCACATTAACAACTTTTTCACTGAACTTCCCCTAAGAGCTGAAGTAGAGGCAACCCCTTTTGCTACATCTACCACCAGATATCCTTTAGTCCTTTACACACTCTGGTAGTTGCTTGCAATGTTTGCAAGGATAGTCTCAATAAACATGAATGTCTGAAGCTACTGAAATTTTATTAATAAACACAGATCTCTAAAGTTACTGAAGCTTCAAGAAAGTGCAAAGTTATATAAACAGAGCTAATTGTGCTCTTAGACAAATTCTGAAAGAGACAATGGTTATCTGAGTTGCACTATTTTTTCCAAACCCTTATCTTCCCAAGGCCTAGTGACCAGCCAGCTCTTTCCCAGGCCTTTATCCCACGTTTCATTCCTAAATGTTCATAGGCTCATTTCAGCAGTCATCTAATCCCTGGTAAGGTTGCCATTCAAAATAGGCTGATGATAGGGAAAGCTAGATCTCAAATTTTGACAATACAGATAGAATTGTAAAACCGAATGGAAAACAAGAATCTTAAAATATATGTTTAGGGACTATTTGTCAGTGAAGACTTGCTTGTTGGTTATCTCTGCAAGCTTGATTACTTCTTCTTTTGACTACTAAGGAAAAAACCTGACTGAGGCTACTGCCAATATAGTGATTTTTTTTTGATTCCCCAAAATATCTTCGACAATACTGTTATCCAGTTGTAGATTGGCAAGCTATTTTCAGTTTACATAGAAAAGATCTTTTGAATTCATGAAAGTTAACACTTGTATACCTCTTTGCTAGACAAGTTTATTTGCATACCCAAACATGGACTGATATGCCCTTGACTATATTTATAGACTATTTTCTGCAGAAATACTCATTCTGATGCTTTCCCTAAGGAAGGATGGGAAGCAACAGCACAAACAGTATAAGAGCAAAGTACACTGATCTTCAAATATCATTTCAGTACTCCCTCTATGCAGCTACTTACATCCTAAGATTAATCCCTAGTCTATGGGCCAACAGTATAGCCTTGTGGGTTCTGTGTCACTTCATCAGCAAGAATAATAAAGCCATTATTTCCATGATCAACTTATCTGTGGCTAATTGTGCTCACTTGCTGTCCTTACTCCTCTGGATTTACTATTAAATCAGCCACCATTGGCCTTTCCAGAGGACCCTTTTCTTTCTGTACTTTTACCTGAATTATCTCAATATCTATGCCAGCATTTGTTTCTTGACATGTAACAGTCTTCAGAGATACTTCTTTCTCCTCAAGCCCTTCATGACCAGAGGCTGGAATAGGTACGATCTGAGCATCAGTGCTGCAATCTGAGTGATGGTAGGGACTGCCTGTTTACCACTTCCAATTCTGAGAAATGTTGGATTAGATGACAACACTGAACCCTCTGAGCCCTGACTTGCTGATTTAGGGCTTCAATACATTAGCATAGCATCTACTATTGGCATGATAACTGTAGTTGAACTTGGAGAGTTTGTATTCTCTGTTGTAATAATTACTTATTGTACAGGGAGAACAGGAAAACTTTTACAAGAATTCCAAGTTCTTCATAAAACTACCAAAGAGAAAAAAGGCTTTGTGGATGGTCCTGATGTGTGTGGTAGTATTCATTGTGTGTTTCACACCTTACTACCTCAATTTCTCATTCTTAATGGTGGTGAAGCAATAAACTCTTTTAAAACTGCTCCTTTGTTAAGAGCACTCTATTTTTTCATATAATTTCCCTGTTTCTTGTAAATCTAAATTGCTGTTTTGATCCAGTTGTATATTATTTTAAGATCTCAGAATTTTCTGATGGATTTTCAGAGAGTGGTAGTTTGGTTCTTCAGTCATGTGTGAAATGCAAGGATAGTGCTTTGGAAATTCAGCATAGGAAAGAGGGTTTTAAAACTCTCTCTCTTGAATTTTGGGATGCTTCCAAAGTAATGTAAGAAAAGAATTACTTTTAAAATTAAAAGAATAATCTATATGCTCTATCAATTTATCTATGTCACCTTGAAGATCTTTCTTTAAAAAAGTTTTATATAAAAAAGTTTTATATAAACGTCCCTCAATTAAACATGGCTCTCTTCCATTCATCCTCAAAATGATGATTCTTAAAAAAAAAAATTAATGCTTATATTTTCTGTCAAAATGGAAGCATTGTTCTATGGAGCATGTGTATGAGAAAATATCTTTCCTTACAGAAAAGGATAAATAACAAAATCAATTGTACACCTGTTCCTCAACAACGGGTACAAAATTTTCACCTTCTCTTGTAAGAAGCAAAATGCAAATTGAAAACAGATGGACACAGATGAATTGTCTACACATTTTTAAATGCACAGGAGAGTAACACAATCCTAGCCTTATTAAAAAAAATATACAGAGGTGGAGTGGCCAAGGTGACAGAGTAGGAAGACCCTGATCTCACCTTCTGCCACAGTTCAGTGAAGTTCAATTCAGTTGCTCAGTCGTGTCCGAATCTTTACGACCCCATGAATCGCAGCACTCCAGGCCTCCCTGTCCATCACCAACTCCGGGAGTTCACTCAGACTCACGTCCATCGAGTCAGGGATGCCATCCAGCCATCTCATCCTCTGTCGATCCCTTCTCCTCCTGCCCCCAATCCCTCCCAGCATCAGGGTCGTTTCCAATGAGTCAACTCTTCACATGAGGTGGCCAAAGTACTAGAGTTTCAGCTTTAGCATCATTCCTTCCAAAGAAATCCCAGGGCTGAACTCCTTCAGAATGGACTGGTTAGATCTCCTTGCAGTCCAAGGGACTCTCAAGAGTCTTCTCCAACACCACAGTTCAAAAGTATCAATTCTTCAGTGCTCAGCTTTCTTCACAGTCCAACTCTCACATCCATACATGACCACTGGAAAAACCATAGCCTTGACTAGACGGACGTTTGTTGGCAAAGAAATGTCTCTGCTTTTGAATATGCTATCTAGGTTGGTCATAACTTTCCTTCCAAGAAGTAAGCGTCTTTTAATTTTATGGCTGCAGTCACCATCTGCAGTGATTTTTGAGCCCAGAAAAATAAAGTCTGACACTGTTTCCACTGTTTACCCATCTACTTCCCATGAAGTGATGGGACCAGATGCCATGATCTTCGTTTTCTTTATGTTGAGTTTTAAGCCAACTTTTTCACTCTCCTCTTTCACCTTCATGAAGAGGCTTTTTAGTTCCTCTTCACTTTCTGCCATAAGGGTGGTGTCATCTGCATATCTGAGGTTATTGAGATTTCTCCTGGCAATCTTGATTCCAGCTTGTGCTTCTTCCAGCCCAGCGTTTCTCATGATGTACTCTGCATAGAAGTTAAATAAGCAGGGTGACAATATACAGCCTCGACGTACTCCTTTTCCTCTTTGAAACCAGTCTGTTGTTCCATGTCCAGTTCTAACTGTTGCTTCCTGACCTGCATACAAATTTCTCAAGAGGCAGATCAGGTGGTCTGGTATGCCCATCTCTTTCAGAATTTTCCACAGTTTATTGTGATCCACACAGTCAAATGCTTTGGCATAGTCAATAAAGCAGAAAGATATGTTTTTCTGGAAGTCTCCTGCTTTTTTTTGATGATCCAACAGATGTTGGCAATTTGGTCTCTGGTTCCTCTGCCTTTTCTAAAACCAGCTTGAACATCTGCAAGTTCATGGTTCACGTATTGCTGAAGTCTGGCTTGGAGAATTTTGAGCATTACTTTACTAGCGTGTGAGATGAGTGCAATTGTGTGGTAGTTTGAGCGTTCTTTGGCATTGCCTTTCTTTGGGATTGGAATGAAAACTGACCTTTTCCAGTCCTGTGGCCACTGCTGAGTTTTCCAAATTGGCTGGCCTATTGAGTGCAGCACTTTCACAGCATCATCTTTCAGGATTTGAAATAGCTCAACTGGAATTCCATCACCTCCACTAGCTTTGTTCGTAGTGATGCTTTCTAAGGCCCACTTGGCTTCACATTCCAGGATATGTGATTCTAGGTGAGTGATCACACCACTGTGATTATCTGTGTCATGAAGATCTTTTTTTGTACAGTTCTTCTGTGTATTCTTACCACCTCTCTTTAATATCTTCTGCTTCTGTGAGGTTCATACCATTTCTGTCCTTTATCAAGCCCATCTTTGCATGAAATGTTCCCTTGGCATCTCTAATTTTCTTGAAGAGATCTCTAGTCTTTCCCATTCTGTTGTTTTCCTCTATTTCTTTGAATTTACTCTATTTCTGACAGAATGTGGTCCACTGGAGAAGGGAATGGCAAACCACTTCAGTATTCTTGCCTTCAGAACCCCATGAACAGTATGAGAAGGCAAAATGATAGGATACTGAAAGAGGAACTCCCCAGGTCAGTAGGTGCCCCACATGCTACTGGAGATCAGTGGAGAAATAACTCCAGAAAGAATGAAGGGATGGAGCCAAAGCAAAAAGAACACCCAGTTGTGGATGTGACTGGTGATAGAAGCAAGGTCTGATGCTGTAAAGAGCAATATTGCATAGGAACCTGGAATGTCGGGTCCATGAATCAAGGCAAATTGGAAGTGGTTAAACAAGAGATGGCAAGAATGAACATCGACATTCTAGGAATCAGTGAACTAAAATGGACTGGAATGGGTGAATTTAACTCAGATGACCATTATATCTACTACTGCAGGCAGGAATCCCTCAGAAGAAATGGAGCAGCCATCATGGTCAACAAAAGAGTCTAAAATGCAGTACTTGGATGCAATCTCAAAAACGACAGAATGATCTCTGTTCATTTCCAAGGCAAACCATTCAATATCACAGTAATCCAAGTCTATGCTCCAACCAGTCACACTGAAGAAGCTGAAGTTGAACGGTTCTATGAAGACCTACAAGATCTTTTAGAAATAACACCCAAAAAAGATGTCCTTTTCCTTATAGGGGATGGAATGCAAAAGTAGGAAGTCAAGAAACACCTGGAGTAACAGGCAAATTTGGCCTTAAAATACAGAATGAAGCAAGGCAAAGACTAATAGAGTTTTGCCAAGAAAATACACTGGTCATAGCAAACACCCTCTTCCAACAACACAAGAGAAGACTCTACACATGGACATCACCAGATGGTCAACACCAAAATCAGATTGATTATATTCTTTGCAGCCAAAGATGGAGGAGCTCTATACAGTCAACAAAAACAAGACTGGGAGCTGACTGTGGCTCAGAGCATGAACTCATTATTGCCAAATTTAGACTTAAATTGAAGAAAGTAGGGAAAACCACTAGACCATTCAGGTATGACCTAAATCGAATCCCTTATGATTATACAGTGGAAGTGAGAAATAGATTTAAGGGACTAGATCTGATAGATAGAGTGCCTGATGAACTATGGAATGAGGTTTGTGACATTGTACAGGAGACAGAGATCAAGACCATCCCCATGGAAAAAAATGCAAAAAATCAAAATGGCTGTCTGGGGAGGCCTTACAAATAGCTGTGAAAAGAAGAGAAGTGAAAAGGAAAGGAGAAAAGGAGAGATATAAGCATCTGAATGCAAAGTTCCAAAGAATAGCAAGAAGAGATAAGAAAGCCTTCCTCAGCGATCAGTGCAAAGCAATAGAGGAAAACAACAGAATGTCAAAGACTAGAGATCTTTTTTTACACAAGCACACCACAATTACAAATACTTACTGGTCAATTATTGATGAGAACAACTTGAACACTAACAGAAAAGATATTTTACAACTAAAGATGTAAAGAAGCAGCCACAAGATGGAAAGGAGGAGTGGACACATTATAGTCAAGAGTCATATCCCTGGGTAAGTGACCTCCAAACAGGAGAATAACTGCAATTGCAGAGATTATGCACAAGGAATAAGGGTCCAAGCCCCACACTGAGCTCCCCAGGCCAGAGACCCTTCACTAGAAAGATAAGCCTCTATAACATTTGGCTTTCAAGGCTAGTGGGGCTTACTTTCAGGAAAACTTAAGTGCTGTGGGAAATACCGACTCCCCTCCAAAAGGACACACGCTAAATCTCACAAGCTCTGAGACCCAGGACACAAGTAACAATTTGAAAGGATCTTGGGTTATATTCACTTGCTGATCTTGGAAATTCTCTCAGAGAAGGCAATTGGGACTCACTCTAGGGTTATAAACAGTGGTGGCAGCCATTTTTGGACCTGTTGTCCTGTTGTGGGTGAGGGTAGGTTTTGTGTGTTGTGGTGAACAGGGCCAGTTCCAAGAGATCTCAGGGGTGTCCTGATGTTGGACCAACATCAGCACTGTTGGAAACACCATTTTGAGGTCCTTTCTCTAACAGGCTGTTTGATGTAGAGCCTCCTCTTAGCTCCCTTGAAACTGGCCCTACTCACCACAACACCCAAAACACAGCCTCATCCCCAACAGGACAACAGGTCTGTGAATTCAAGATCTCAGAGCTAGAGTACTCAGTATCAAGCTCGACCTACCAGTGGGCCTGAACTAGCCCTTGGGTCCAGTCTTACTCCTCAGCAGTGGGAATTAGGCCTAGGATGATTGGGTCCTAGACCTTCTCACTTGTGGGTGGACACCAATTCTGGGACCTTTTCACACTGCACCCAGAGACCCCAGGATCCAGTGGGCCAGAACTAGCCCCAGAACTCTTTTGTTCCTAGCTCTATCTACTATTGGGTGGATACCAGCTCTAGTACTCCATCCCATAGCCAGAGACCTCAGATCTTAGCTCTGCACATAATGTGCTGGCAGTATTTTTGGGGATCAAAATTCACCCACTAGTGGGAAGGCAGCAACATTAGGATACCCAGAGCACCAGATCCACCCACGAGGAGGTTGACACCAGCCCCAGGACAGCTTCAGCTTCTCAGCCACCTGCCTTTGGCTATGGTCCAACCCAACAGCAGGTGGATACTAGTTCTGGGATCCCAACCCTGCAGTCAACTACCTGACACCATATACATGACATGGCACCATATAGCAGTGGACTGGCACCAGTTTGGGAACTCTCCTGGTCATGCAGCTAACCATGGAAAGACCCTGCCCCATATACCAGAAGCTGGCAATCTCCACGCAAGGCAGGGCCTGGCAGCCAACTAGACTAGGAGACAGCCATGCTTACAAGTTTCTATAGTTGTCAGCTTATCATAGCAGAAAGACCCACATAACCCATACAGAGGCCACTCCAAAAGCATATAGCTCTGGTGACAAGAAGGAAGTATGCTGCTAAGCCCCATAGTATGTCTCCTACATAAAGCCATTTCTCTAAGATAGGGAAATGTAAACAGCTTACCAAATACATAGAAATGAAAGAAAATTAGACAAAATAAAGTGACATAGGAATATGTTTCAAATGAAGGATCAAGGGGAAAAAAATCCCAGAAGAACTAATTGAATTGGAGATAAGCAACTACCCAATAAAGCATTCCTAGCAATAATCTTAAAGATGCTCAAAGAACTCAGGACAAAAAAACAGTTGGACACAGAACAGTAAAAAAAGAGGAACCAATATAAAGAGGAACCAAACAGAGATAAATAATGCAGTAACAATTAAAAAACACACTTAGATGAGTCAACAGTAGATTAGATAATATTATACTTAGGGATAGATCAGCAAACTGGAAGACATAATAGAGGAAATTATTTTAGCCAAACAGAAAAAAAAGAAAATAATAAAAATATGGGAATATTTTAAAAGACCTCTGAGATGGCATAGGGATGAGATATGGTTATATAAATATAAATATTATATATATATATATATATATATATATATAATGATAAGCACAACTGAAAATCCATAATAGATGCAGAACACCAAAAACTGAAAAGAATCCAAGCATAATACTGAAGATAGTTACCAAATCATAAGGGAAGTCAGCAAAAGTAAAATAAAGGAACACAAAGGAATATGTCTATCGGGAATTACTTTAGATATAAATGGACTTCACTTTCAAATTAAAAGAGAAGAGTGGCTGAATGCATATAAAAATAAAGCCCATATATTGGGCTGAACAAAGAGTTCCCTTGGAGCCTCAAAAAAACTTTTTGGCCAACTCAATATATGCTACTTATAAGAGATTCACCTAGGTTTTCAAGACACACATGAATAGAAAATGAGAAAATGGAAAAACATATGCCATGGAGTGGAAATGGAAAGAAAGCAGAGGCAGCAATATTTCTATCAAACAAAATAGACCTTAAAACAAACACTATAATAAGACAAAGAAGGACATTACATAATGATAAAGGGATATATACAAGAAGAATATATAACACTTGTAAATACATATGTGCCCAGCATAAGTACATAAGTGCCTAAAGCAAATATTAACAGACATAAAGTAAAAAATTGACAATAACATAATAAACATAGGAAACTTTAACTTTCCACCTACACAATGGACAGATCATCCAGACAGAAAATCAGTAAACACTGGCCTTAAAATTACAGAGTAGAACAGCAAGAGAATAGGAATTCTTTTCAAGTGCACATGAAACATTCTCCAGGACAGACCACATGCTAGATGACAAAACAAGTCTTGGTAAATTTAAGAAAACTGAAATCATATCAACCATATTTTCTAACCACCATGCTATGACACTAGACTAGAAATCAACTACATGGAAATAAACTGCAAAAATCACAAACATGTGAGGGCTTAAATAATGTGCAACTAAACAATAAATTGGGGAGGGCAGTCCTAAGATGGCGGAGGAATAGGATCAGGAGACCACTTTCTCCCCCACAAATTCATCAAAAGAACATTTTAACACTGAGTAAATTCCACAAAACAACTTCTGAATGCTGGCAGAGGACATCAGGCACACATAAAAGCAGCCCAGTGTCTTCGAAAGGAAGTAGGAAAAAATATAAAAGACAAAAAAGAGACAAAAGAGGTAGGGACAGAGCTCTGTCCTGGGAAGGGAGTCTTAAAAAGAGAGAAGTTTCCAAACACCAGGAAGCACTCTCACTGCCGAATCTGTGGAGAGCCTTGGAACCACAGAGGGCAAAATAACTGGGAGGAAAAATAAATAAATAATTAAAACCCACAGATTACGAGCCCAGTGGTAACTCCCCCAGTGGAGAAGCAGTGCAGACGCCTGCACCTGCCACTAGCAAGCGGGGTCTGGACAGGGAGGCACGGGCTGCATTGCTTAGAGTAAGGACCGGGCCTGAATGCCCCAAGGGCAATCTGAAGGAACTAACTTGGGCTGGCAAACCAGACTGTGGGATATCTACCACGCAAAAAGCCCTAACCTAAGACACCACCAGGCCCACTCACAGAAGAAAGGACTGAACAGAGCTAGCCTGCTGCAGACGATCCCCCTCTGGTGACAGGCAGCCAGAGCCAAGAGGGGGCAATTGCGGCCCCAGAGACACATTATCTACCAAACTGTAAGCAGGCTTCTTTGCTAACTAAGACTTCTTGAGGTTCTGGACCGTCAACATCCGCCTGAGAAGGTGTGCCAGCTGTACACCCAGAAAACTGAGGGGCAAGGATGGGGGAGGTGATAAGTTGCAGTAACCGCACTCACCAAACACCTCATCACCTGAGCTGCGCGGACCTGGGAAGGGCACAAAACAGAGGCCCAACCGAGTCTGCGCCTCCGAGGACTACCCGAGTACATGAACCAGAGCGTCTTAGACCTGGGAGGTGTATGTAGCCCAGGGTGGGCCTGGGATGGTTCCCAGTGGAGCAACCTAGAGCCTGAGCAGTGTGGGCAGGGAGGGCACACACACCGTGAGCTGGGGCATGCCCAGTGTGGCTGAGACACTGCAAGCACATGCCAGTGTTATTTGTTTGCAGCATCCCTCCCTCCCCACAGGGCGACTGAACAAGTGAGCCTAAAAACGTGTTCAACACCACCCTCTTGTGTCAGGGCAGAAGACCAGCAAACAGAAGAAGTTAAAACAGAGAGAACCTCCTTGGAAGTGACAGATGCAACAGATTAAAATCCTGTAGTTAGTACTAACTACATCAGATCAGATCAGATCAGTCGCTCAGTCATGTCCGACTCTTTGCGACCCCATGAATCGCAGCACACCAGGCCTCCCTGTCCATCAACAACTCCCGGAGTTCACTCAGACTTACGTCCATCGAGTCGGTGATGCCATCCAGCCATCTCATCCTCTGTCATCCCCTTCTCCTCTTGCCCCCAATCCCTCCCAGCATCAGAGTCTTTTCCAATGAGTCAACACTTTGCATGAGGTGGCCAAAGTACTGGAGTTTCAGCTTCAGCATCATTCCTTCCAAAGAAATCTCAGGGCTGATCTCCTTCAGAATGGACTGGTTGGATCTCCTTGCAGTCCAAGGGACTCTCAAGAGTCTTCTCCAACACCACAGTTCAAAAGTATCAATTATTCAGCGCTCAGCCTTCTTCACAGTCCAACTCTCACATCCATACATGACGACAGGAAAAACCATAGCCTTGACTAGACAAACCTTTGTTGGCAAAGTAATGTCTCTGCTTTTGAATATGCTCTCTAGGCTGGTCATAACTTTCCTTCCAAGAAGTAAGCATCTTTTAATTTCATGGCTACAGTCACCGTCTGCAGTGATTTTGGAGCCCAGAAAAATAAAGTCTGACACTGTTTCCCCATGTATTTCCCATGAAGTGATGGGACCGGATGGCATGATCTTCATTTTCTGAATGTTGAGCTTTAAGCCAACTTTTTCACTCTTCACTTTCACTTTCATCAAGAGGCTTTTTAGTTCCTCTTCACTTTCTGCCATAAGGGTGGTGTCATCTGCATATCTGAGGTTATTGAGATTTCTCCTGGCAATCTTGATTCCAGCTTGTGTTTCTTCCAGTCCAGCGTTTCTCATGATGTACTCTGCATATAAGTTAAATAAGCAGGGTGACAATATACAGCCTTGAGGTACTCCTTTTCCTATTTGGAACCAGTCTGTTGTTCAATGTCCAGTTCTAACTGTTGCTTCCTGACCTGCATACAGGTTTCTAAAGAGGCAGATCAGGTGGTCTAGTATTCCCATCTCTTTCAGAATTTTCCACAGTTTATGGTGATCCACACAGCCAAAAGCTTTGGCATAGTCAATAAAGTAGAAATATATGTTTTTCTGGAATTCTCTTGCTTTTTACATGATCCAGCAGATGTTGGCAATTTGATCTCTGGTTCGTCTGCCTTTTCGAAAACCAGCTTGCACATCAGGAAGTTCACGGTACATAGGAGGGGCCTACAGATCTTGAAAAATATAAGCTGGACTAAGGAAGTATCCGAAAACGAACTGACTCCACACTACCCACAACACCAGATAAAGTCCTAGATATATTTTTACTATTTTTACTATCATTCTTTTTTACTGATTTTTTAAAATTTTAAGTCCTCTATTATTCCTTTAATCTTCATCTTTATAACCTACTATTGCTTCACACACACAAAAAAGAGAGAGAGCCTATGTTTTAAAGTAAACTTCATATATATATATATATATATATATTATAATTTTTGCGACTTTTTTTTCTTTAATATTGTATTTTTGAAAATCCAACCTCTACTCTAGATTTTTAATCTTTGCTTTTTGGTATTTGTTATCAATTTTATACCTTTAAGAACCCAATCTTCAATACCCATTTTTACTTGGGAGCGAGATTACTGGCTTGACTGCTCTCTCCCCCTTTGGACTCTCCTTTTTCTCCACCAGGTCGCCTCTATCTCCTCCCTCTCCCTTCTCTTCTCTACCCGACTCTGTGAATCTCTTAGTGTGTTTCGGACGGTGGGGAACACTTAGAGAACTGATTACCGGCTGGATCTGTCTCTCTCCTTTTGATTCCCCACTTTATCCTCCTAGCCACTTCTGTCTCCTTCCTCCCTCTTCTCTTGTCTGTATAACTCCGTGAACATCTCTGAGCAGTCCAGTCTGTGGAAAGCACAGAAGGAAGTGATTACTGGCTAGCTTGCTCTTTCCTCTTTTGATTCCACATCATCTCATTTGGGTCACCTCTAACTCCCTCATCCCACTACTCTTCTCCATGTAACTCTGTGAACCTCTCTGGGTGTCCCTCATTGTCTTTCATCTTTAACCTAGATGTTTTATCAATGGTGCTGTATAGATGGAGAAGTCCTGAGACTACTGTAAAAATAAGACTAAAACCCCAGAAGCAGGAGGCTTAAGTCCAAATCCTGAGAACACCAGAGAACTCCTGACTCCAGGGAACATTAATTGACAAGAGCTCATGAAATGCCTTCATATCTACACTGAAACTAAGAACCACCAAGGGCCAACAAGTTCCAGAGCAAGACATACGATGCAAATTCACCAGCAACACAGGAACACAGACCTGAGCTTCAATATACAGTCTGTCCAAAGTTACTCCAAACCCATTGACATCTCATAACTCATTACTGGACACCTCATTGCACTCCAGAGAGAAAAAATCCAGCTCCACCCAACAGAACACCATCACTAGCTTCCCTAAACAGGAAACATTGACAAGTCACCCGTACAACCCCAGCCACAGCAAGGAAACTCCACAATAAAGAGAACTCCACAAACTGCCAGAATACAGAAAGGCCACCCCAAACACAGCAATATAAACAAGACGAAGAGACAGAGGAATACCCAGCAGGTAAAGGAACACGATAAATGCCCACCAAAACAAACAAAAGAAGAGATAGGAAATATACCTGATAAAGAATTCCTAATAATGATACTGAAAATGATCCAAAATCTTGAAAACAAAATGGAATCACAGATAAATAGCCTGGAGACAAGGACTGAGAAAAAGGTTTAACAAGGACCCAGAAAAAATAAAAAAGAGTCAATATGTAACAAATAATGCAATAAATGAGATAAAAAAAAACACTCTAGAGGGAATAAATAGTAGAATAATTGAGGCATAAGATAGGATTAGTGAGGTAGAAGATAGAAAGGTAGAAATAAATGAATCAGAGAGGAAAAAAGAAAAACAAATTAAAAGAAATGAGGACAATCTCAGAGCCCTCCAGGACAATGTTAAATGCCCCAACATTTGACTCACAGGAGTCCCAGAAGAAGAAGACAAAAAGAAAGACCATGAGAAAATACTTGAGGGGATAATAGTTGAAAACTTTCCTAAATTGGGGAAGGAAATAATCACCCAAGTCCAAGAAACCCAGAGAGTCCCAAACAGGATAAATCCAAGGCGAAACACCACAAGACACATATTAATCAAATTAACAAAGATCAAACACAAAGAACAAATATTAAAAGCAGCAAGGGGAAAACAACAAATAACACACAAGGGGATTCACATAAGGATAACAGCTGATCTTTCAATAGAAACTCTTCTGGTCAAGAGGGAATGGCTTAACATACTTAAAGTAAGGAAGGAAAATAACCTACAGCTCAGATTACTGTACCCAGCAAGGATCTTATTCAAATATGAAGGAGAAATCAAAAGTTTTACAGACAAGCAAAAGCTGAGATAATTCAGCACCACCAAACTAGCTGTCCAACAAATGCTAAAGGATCTTCTCTAGACAGGAAACACAGAAAGGGTGTATAAACTTGAACCCAAAACAATAAAGTAAATGGAAACGGGATCATACTTATCAATAATTACCTTAAAAGTAAATGTGTTGAATGCCCCAACCAAAAGACAAAGACTGGCTGAATGGATACAAAAACAAGACCCCTACATATGTTGTCTACAAGAGACCCACCTCAAAACAAGGGACACATACAGACTGAAAGTGAAGGGCTGGAAAAAGATATTCCACCCAAATAGAGACCAAAAGAAAGCAGGAGTAGCAATACTCATATCAGATACAATAGACTTTAAAACAAAGGCTGTGAAAAGAGACAAAGATGGACACTGCATAATGATCAAATGATCAATCCAAGAAGAAGATATAACAATTATAAATATATATGCACCCAACATAGGAGGACTGCAATATGTAAGACAAATGCTAACAAGTATGAAAGGGGAAATTAACAATAACACAATAATAGTGGGAGACTTTAATACCCCACTCACACCTATGGATAGATCAACTAAACAGAAAATTAACAAAGAAAAACAAACTTTAAATGATACAATAGACCAGTTATACCTAATTGATATCTATAGGACATATCACCTCAAAACAATGAATTTCACCTTTTTCTCAAGGGCACACGGAACCTTTTCCAGGATAGATCACATCCTAGGCCATAAAGCTAGCCTTGGTAAATTCAACCAAAATTTAAATCACTATTAGATCTCAATTACAGGAGAAAAACTATTAAAAATTGCAACATATGGAGGCTGAACAACACGCTGCTGAATAACCAACAAATCACAGAAGAAATTAAAAAAGAAATCAAAATATGCATAGAAACTAACGAAAGTGAAAACACAACAACCCAAAACCTGTAGAACACTGTAAAACAGTGCTAAGGGAAAGTTCATAGCAATACAGGCATACTTCAAGAAACAAGAAAAGAGTCAAATAAATAACCTAACTCTACACCTTAAGCAACTAGAAAAGGAAGAAATGAAGAACCCCAGGGTTAGTAGAAGGAAAGATATCTTAAAAATTAGGGCAGAATTGAATGCAAAAGAAACAAAAGAGACCATAAAAAAAAATCAACAAAGCCAAAAGCTGGTTCTTTGAAAGGATAAATAAAATTGACAAACCATTAGCCAGACTGGTCAAGAAACAAAGGGAGAATAATCAAATCAATAATATTAGAAATGAAAAGGGAGAGATCACAACAGACAACACAGAAATACAAAAGATCATAAGAGACTACTATCAGCAACTATATGCCAATAAAATGGACAACTTGGAAGAAATGGACAAAGTCTTAGAAAAGGACAACTTTCCAAAACTGAACCAGGAAGACATGGAAAATCTTAACAGACCCAAAAGAAGCACAGAAACTGAAAATGTAATCAGAAATCTTCCAGAAAACAAAATCCCAGGTCCAGACGGCTTCACAGCTGAATTCTACCAAAAATTTAGAGAAGAGCTAACACCTATCCTACTCAAACTCTTCTAGAAAATTGCAGAAGAATGTAAACTTCCAAACTCATTCTATGAGGCCACCATCACCCTAATACCAAAACCTGACAAAGATGCCACAAAAAAAGAAAACTACAGGCCAATATCACTGATGAATATAGATGTAAAAATCCTTAACAAAATTCGAGCAATCAGAATCCAACAACACATTAAAAAGATCATACACCATGAGCAAGTGGGCTTTATTCCAGGGAGGCAAGGATTATTAAATATCCACAAATCAATCAATGTAATACACCACATTAACAAATTGAAAAAAAAAAGCCATATGATTATCTCAATAGATACAGAGAAAGCCTTTGACAAAATTCAACATCCATTTATGATAAAAACTCTCCAGAAAGCAGGAATAGAAGGAATATACCTCAACATAATAAAAGCTGTATATGACAAACCCACAGCAAACATTATCCTCAATGGTGAAAAATTGAAAGCATTTCCCCTAAAGTCAGGAAAAAGACAAAGGTGCCCACTTTCACCACTATTATTCCACATAGTTTTGGAAGTTTTGGCCACAGCAATCAGAGCAGAAAAAGAAATAAAAGGAATCCAAATTGGAAAAGAGGAAGTAAAACTCTCACTGTTTGTGGATGACATGATCCTGTACATAGAAAACCCTAAAGACTCCACCAGAAAATTACTAGAGCTAATCAATGAATATAGTAAAGTGGCAGGATATAAAATCAACACACAGAAATCCCTTGCATTCTTATACACTAATAATGAGAAAATAGAAAGAGAAATTAAGGAAACAATTCCATTCACCATTGCAACGAAAAGAATAAAATACTTAAGAATATATCTACATAAAGAAACAAAAGACATATATATATATATAACACTGATGAAAGAAATCAAAGAGGACACTAATAGTTGGAGAAATATACCATGTTCATGGATTGGAAGAATCAATAGAGTGAAAATGAGTATACTACCCAAAGCAATCTATAGATTCAATGCAATCCCTATCAAGCTACCAATGGTATTTTTCCAAGAGCTAGAACAAATAATTTCATAATTTGTATGGAAATACAAAAAACCTCAAATAGCTAAAGCAATCTTGAGAAAGAAGAATGGAACTGGAGGAATCAACCTGCCTGACTTCAGGCTCTACTACAAAGTCATAGTATCAAGACAGTGTGATACTGGCACAAAGACAGAAATATAGATCAATGGAACAAAATAGAAAGCCCAGAGATAAATCCACACACCTATGGACACCTTATCTTTGACAAAGGAGGCAAGAATATACAATGGAGAAAATACAATCTCTTTATCAAGTGGTGCTGGGAAAACTGGTCAAACACTTGTAAAAGAATGAAACTAGAACACGTTCTAACACCATACACAAAAATAAACTGAAAATGGATTAAAGATCTAAATGTAAGACCAGAAACTATAAAACTCTTAGAGGAGAACATAGGCAAAACACTCTCCAACATAAGTCACAGTTGGATCCTCTATGACCCATCCCCCAGAATATTGGAAGTAAAAGCAAAAATAAACAAATGAGACCTAATTAAAATTAAAAGCTTCTGAACAAAAAAGGAAACTATAAGCAAGGTGAAAAGACAGCCTTCAGAATGGGAGAAAATAAGAGCAAATGAAGCAACTGAAAAATAATTAATCTCAAAAAATATACAAGCAACTCCTACAGCTCAATTTCAGAAAAATTAAAGACCCAATCAAAAAATGGGCCAAAGAACTAAACAGACATTTCTCCAAAGAAGATATACAGATGGGTAACAAACACATGAATAGATGCTCAACATCACTCATTTTCAGAGAAATGCAAATCAAAACCACAATGTGGTACCATCTCAGGCTGGTCAGAATGGCTGCTGTCCAAAAGTCTACAAACAATAAATGCTGGAAAGAGTGTGGAAAAAGGGACCCCTCTTACACTGTTGGCGGGGATGCAAACTAGTATTGCCACTATGGAGAACAGTGTGGAGATTCCTTAAAAAACTGGAAATAGAACTGCCTTATGACCCAGCAACCCCACTGCTGGGCATACACACCAAGGAAACCAGAATTGAAAGATACACATGTACCCCAATGTTCAACGCAGCACTGTTTATAATAGCCAGGACATGGAAGCAACCTAGATGTCCATCAGTGCATGAATGGATAAGAAAGCTATGGTACATATACACAATGGAGTATTACTCAGCCATTAAAAATAATACATTTGAATCAGTTCTAATGAGGTGGATGAAAGAGGAGCCTATTATAGAGTGAAGTAAGCCAGAAAGAAAAACACCAATACAGTATACTAACACACATATATGGAATTTAGAAAGATGGTAATGATAACCCTGTATGTGAGACAGCAAAAGAGACACAGATGTATAGAACAGTCTTTTGGATGCTGTGGGAGAGGGAGAGGGTGGGATGATTAGGGGGAATGTCATTGAAACATATGTAATATCA
This sequence comes from Bubalus bubalis, assembly GCF_019923935.1. Classification (NCBI taxonomy): domain Eukaryota; kingdom Metazoa; phylum Chordata; class Mammalia; order Artiodactyla; family Bovidae; genus Bubalus; species Bubalus bubalis. The sequence continues at coordinate 69,475,110 of NC_059181.1, forward strand.
TATAAGAAATGAATCGCCAGTCCAGGTTCGATACAGGATGCTTGGGGCTGGTGCACTGGGATGACCCAGGGGAATGGTACTGGGAGGGAGGTGGGAGGCGGGTTCAGGATGGGGAACACATGTATGCCCGTGGCGGATACATTATTATGTGTAGCAGAACCAATACAGTATTGTAAAGTAATTAGCCTCCAATTAAAATAAATAAATTTAAATTAAAATAAATAAATAAACTATTAATGGATCACTGAAGATCTCAAAGAGGAGATTAAAAAAATACACGAAGAAAAGTACAAATGAAAACACAATGATCCCGAATCTATGGGATTCAGGCAAAAGCTTTTATGAGTGGGTAGTTTATAGAAGTGCAAGCTTTTCTCCGGAAACAAACAAACAACAAATGTCAAATTAAACCACCCAAGCTTACACCTATAGGAACTAGGAAAAGAAGAACAAAGAAAATCCAAAGTTAGTAGAAGGAAATAAATTATAAAGATCAGAGCTGAGGTAAATTAAATAGATGCAAAAATCATAGAAAAGATCAATAAAACTAAGAGCTATTTCTTTGAAAAGATAAATCAAATCAATAAAGTTTTAGTCAGATTCAAGAAAAAAGAGAGGACCCAAATCAATGAAATGAGAAATGTAAAAGAAGTACAAATTATACCAAAGAAATACAAAGAATCATAAGAGCTTACTATGAACTATATACCAATCAAATGGACAACATAGATGTGTACAAATTCCTAGAAATGTACAATCTTACAAGACTAAAAAAGGAAAAAATCAAAAATATGAACAGAACAATTATCAATAAGGACATTGAATCAGTAATTAAAAAATAACTGTCTTTAGAAGTCCAGGAACCTTTGTCTTCATGAATGAATTCTCTTAAACATATAGAGAAGAGTTAATATCTACTTTTCTCAAACTAGTCAATAAATTTGCAGAGGAAGAATTGCTTCTGAATTCATTCTAAGAGGCCAACATCACTCTTGTTACCAAAACCAGAAAAGGATATCACACAAAAAAGAAAATTACAGGCCAATATCTCTAATAAACATAGATGCAAAAAATCTCTACAAAATATTAACACACCAAATCCAACAATATATTAAATAGGCCATGCATCATGATCAAGTGGGATTTATTCCAGGAAGAGAAGATGGCTCAATATCTGCAAAATAATATGATATATCATATTAAGAAATTGAAGAATAAAAATCATATGATCATTTCAACAGATGCAAAATAAGCTTTTGACAAGATTCAATAACCATTTATGATAAAAAGCTCTCCAGAAAGTGGGCATAGACAGAACACACACAATATAATAAGTATGTATATGAAAACCTACAGCTGACATTATACTCAATGGTGAAAAGCTGAAAGTATTTCTTCTAAGATCAGGAAAAAGACAACAATGCCCACACTTACCACTTTTATTTAACATAATGTTGAAAGCCCTAACTACAGGAATCAGGAATCCAAATTGGAAAGGAAGAAGTAAAACTGTTACTGTTTACAGGTGACATGATACTCTATACAAAAATTCTAAACATGTCACCAAGAAAACTACTAGAACTCATGAAAGTATTCTCTAAAGTATAGGCTGCAAGATTAATACCCAGGAATCTGTTGCATTTCTATACACTAAAAAGGAATTTTAAGAAAAAAAAAAGAAATCAATCTTATTTACTATGACATGAAAAAGAATAAAATATATAGGGAAAATTCTAATTAAATAGGCAAAAGGCCTGTACTCCAAAAGCTATAGCTCATTGATGAATGAAATTGAAGAAGACACAAACAGGTGCAAAGATATACCATGCTCATGGATAGGAAGGATCAGTATTGCTAAAATAACCATACTACCCAAGCCAATGTACAGATTGAATGCAATCTCTATCAAATAACAATGTCATTTTCACAGAATTAGAACAAATATTTCAAAAATATGTATGGAACACAAAATATCCTGAATGGCCAAAAGTTTCATGCTCCCTGATTTCAAACTGTACTATAAAGCTATACTACACTAAACTATAAATCAAAATTCTATGATATAGACACATAAATTAATGGTAGAGAATAGAGAGCCCATAAATAAACTTCACACTTATATGGGGCAATTAATCTATGACAAAGGAGGTATAAATATACATTGGGAAAGGATCACTCTTCTGGGAAAACAGGACAGTTACATGCAAAACAAATAAATGGGGTTACTTTTCACACGATATACAAAAACAAGGCCCAAATGGATTAACTACTTTAATATAACACCTGAAATCATAATACCTCTAAAAGAAAACATAGATAGTATTCTGTGAAATCTGTATTAGCAAGATTTTTTTGGATATGTCTCCTCAGGCAAGGGAAACAATAGTAAAAAATTAACTCAACTATATCAAACTAAAAAAAAAAAAAGCAAACAAACAAAAAAAAAAATCCTTTTGAACAGCAAAGGAAACTATCAATGAAATGAAAAGGTTACATAGCAAATGGGGGGAGATATTTGTAAGTGGTGTATCTAGTAAGATGTTAATATCCAAGATATACAAATCACCATCAAAAAACTAAACAATTGGATTAAAAAATGGGCAGAGGACCTGAATATACATTTTCCCAAAGGCAACATGCATATGGCCAAGAGACACATTAAAAGATGCTAAACATCACTAATAATCAGAGAAATGCAAATAAAAACTAAAATGAGATATCACCTCATACCTGCCAAATGGCAATTATCAAGAATTACAAAAATAAAAGCTTTGGCAAACATTTGGAGAAAAGTGTACCCTTGTGCACTGTTGGTTGGAATTTAAATTAACACACTCACTATGGAAAAAATTATAGAAATTTCTCAAGAGGTAAAAATAGGAACTATCCTACAATCTAGCAATACCACACCTGGATATTTATCCTAACAAAACAAATACAATAATTAAATATGATATATGCACTGATATTTCTTGCAAAATTATTTACAATAGCCATTATAAGGAAGCAAACCAAATGCCCATCAATAAATGAATGAATATTGAAGATGTGGCACATATATGCAATTTAACATTAGTTATAAAAAGAATGAAATCTTACTATTCACAATTACATGAGAGGACCTTAAGTTCAGTTTAGTTCAGTCTCTCAGTCATGTCTGACTCTTTGCGACCCCAGGAACCGCAGCATGCCAGGCCTTCCTGTCCATCACCAACTTCCGGAGTTCACTCAAACTCATGTCCATTGAGACGGTGATGCCATCCAGCCATCTCATCCTCTGTTGTCCCCTTCTCCTGTCCCCAATCCCTTCCAGCATCAGAGTCTTTTCCAATAGGTCAACTCTTCACAAGAGGTGGCCAAAGTATTGGAGTTTCAGCTTCAACATCAGTCCTTCCAATGAACATCCAGGACTGATCTCCTTTAGGATGAACTGGTTGGATATCCTTCTAGTCCAAGGGAATCTCAAGAGTCTTCTCCAACACCAAAGTTCAAAAGCATCAATTCTTCGGCACTCAGCTTTCTTCACAGTCCAACTCTCATATCCATACATGACCACTGGAAAAACCATAGCCTTGACTAGATGGACCTTTTTTGGTAAAGTGATATCTCTACTTTTTAATATGCTATCTAGGTTGGTCATAATTTTCCTTCCGAGGAGTAATTGTCTTTTAATTTCATGGCTGCAATCACCATCTGCAGTGATTTTGGAGCTCAAAAAGGTAAAGTCTGACACTTTCCACTGATTCCCCATCTATTTCCCATGAAGTGATGGGACCAGATGCCATGATCTTCAATTTCTGAATGTTGAGCTTTAAGCCAAATTTTTCACTCTCCTCTTTCACTTTCATCAAGAAGCTTTTTAGTTCCTCTTTACTTTCTGCCATAAGGGTGGTGTCATCTGCACATCTGAGGTTATTGATATTTCTCCTGGCAATCTTGATTCCAGCTTGTGCTTCCTCCAGCCCAGCATTTTGCATGATGTAGTCTGTATATAAGCTAAATAAGCAGGGTGACAATATACAGTCTTGAGGTACTTCTTTTCCTATTTGGAACCAGTCTGTTGTTCCATGTCCAGTTCTAACTGTTGCTTCCTGACCTGCATATAGGTTTCTCAAGAGGCAGGTCAGGTGGTCTGGTATTCCCATCTCTTGAAGAATTTTCCACAGTTTATTGTGATCCACATAGTCAAAGGCTTTGGCATAGTCAATAAAGCAGAAATAGGTGTTTTTCTGGAACTCTCCTGCTGCTGTTTTGATGATCCAGTGGATGTTGGCAATTTGATCTCTGGTTCCTCTGCCTTTTATAAAACCAGCTTGAACATCAGGAAGTTCACGGTTCACATATTGCTGAAGCCTGGCTTGGAGAATTTTGAGCATTACTTTACTAATGTGTGAGATGAGTGCAATTGTGTGGTAGTTTGAACATTCTTTGGCATTGCCTTTCTTTGAGATTGGAATGAAAACTGACCTTTTCCAGTCCTGTGGCCACTGCTGAGTTTCCCAAATGTGCTGGCATATTGAGTGCAGCACTTTCACAGCACCATCTTTCAGGATTTGAAATAGCTCAACTGGAATTCCATCACCTCCACTATCTTTGTTCATAGTGATGCTTTCTAAGGCCCACTTGACTTCACACTCCAGGATATCTGGCTCTAGGTGAGTGATCACATCATCGTGATTATCTTGTTTATGAAGATCTTTTTTGTACAGTTCTTCTGTGTATTCTTGCCACCTCTTCTTAATATCTTCTGCTTCTGTTAGGTCCATACCATTTCTGTCCTTTATCAAGCCCATCTTTGCATGAAATGTTCCCTTGGTATCTCTAATTTTCTTGAAGAGATCTCTAGTCTTTCCTATTCTGTTGTTTTCCTCTATTTCTTTGCATTGATCACTGAGGAAGACTTTCTTATCCCTCCTTGCTATTCTTTGGAACTCTGCATTCAGATGGTTATACCTTTCCTTTTCTCCTTTGCCTTTAGCTTCTCTTCTTTTCTCAGCTATTTATAAGGCCTCCTCAGGCAATCATTTTCCTTTTTTTGCATTTCTTTTTCTTGTGGATGGTCATGATCAATGCCTCCTGTACAATGTCACAAACCTCCATCCATAGTTCAGGCACTCTATCAGTCTAATCCCTTGATTCTATTTGTTCTTTCCATTGTATAACCATAAAGGATTTGACTTAGGTCATACCTGAATGGTCTTGTGGTTTTCCCTACTTTCTTCAATTTATTCTGAATTTGGCAATAAGGAATTCATGATGTGAGTCACAGTCAGCTCCCAGTCTTGTTTTTTGCTGACTGTATAGAGCTTCTTCACCTTTGGCTGTAAAGAATACAATCAATCTGATTTTGGTATTGACCGTCTAGTGATATCCATTTGTAGAGTCTCATAAACCTCATAATATTTATTAATATCAACTTTATAGAGACTAGCCTTTTGCACATCTAACTAAAGTTTAACATTAAGAAAGAAGAAGAAGTGAAGTCACTTAGTCATGTTCGACTCTTTGTGACCCCACAGACTCTAACCTACTAGCCTCCTCCATCCATGGGATTTTCCAGGAAAGAATACTAGAGTGAGCTGCCATTTTCTTCTCCAGGGGATCTTCCCAACCCAGGGGTCGAATCTGGGTCTCCTTCACTGCAGGGAGACTCTTTACCATGTGAGCCATCAGTGAAGACATTAAGACAACAAGACTGGAAATCAGGTTATCTGAAACTCAGTCCCTATCCTAACATCACTTACTATAAGTGTGATCACTTACTATATAGTACTCTGCTATATGTAAATAATAATTAACTGGTCCTGATTCATTAAAATATATAATCTCAGTCTTGTGCAAATCACTTCTGTGTTAGATGACTATTTCCATGGAAATGAGTACTTATTCTCATTTAAATCTTTAAATGCTACTACCAGTAATCATGTCTTTATGTCTTGGTTTGACTCAGTTTACAAATTTGATGTTTAACTAACATACATAGTTTGACTCAGGGTATCCAAAGGCAGAGGGCTAGCATGAGTCAGGTTTAAAAACAGGAATAGAAAGAAAGGAAGGAAAGAAGGAAGGAAGACACCTAACTTGGGAAGAAGATAAATAATAAGGTTGTAGAAAGGTTGAAGAAGATAAATAATAATGTTGCAGAGCTCCCTAACCTTGAGCCCAAACTAACCTTGAGTCAGCAAAATGGTGATAATTTACTCATTGAAAAAGATTGTTTGCAGTCCTCCAGGCCTAGGTTCTGTTCTGTTTCTGTTTTCTCTCTGGCCCTGACTCTGTTACTGATTAACATGTACTGGTGGCTGATTTACTGATTACATAATTATGAAAGAAACTGTTTCTTTCACAGAGGAAAGAGCATTGGCATGCAGTTAGGATATCCAAGTTCTCAACCATACTCCGTTGCTCCTTTGCTGCAACTTGCCACAAATTATTAGTACTCCCTGGGCTTCAAATTTTTCTGCCAAATGAGAGGGTTGGATTTTATGATATATGAGATCCCTTCTAGTTCTGTAATTCAGTGTCTCTAAGAAGGAATATCAGACTTTCTGAGAAAGTACAGGTACATTAATGCAAGTGTGTGGGACACTGGGGGAATAGTAAGGCACAAATTATCTGGGGTAGATTAGTGAAGGCCAAAGAAGGTTATAACTTCAAAGAAGCAAAGATTAAAGGATGATATGCTTTATGATTGCTGATACTACACCCAGGCCCCTTTGTTTATCCTTCACTTATGTGGACTCCTATGGACCATGCAGATTAGTACCATAGTCAGAGGACAGCTAGTAAAGATAAGAATAGGCACCAGACCTAAATTCAGTTAAAATGGGAAGTAGGAAATATCTAACCCCTTCCCTTGCTCTTCCCATAAAGCTCTATTAGAAATTGGTTCAAGGAGAGGAATCAAGATGGCAGAATAGGAGGACATGGAATTCACCTCTCTTCACAAGTACATCAAGAATATATCTAAAAACGGAACAATTCTCACAAAGCACCTGTTTAACACTAGCGGAAGACTTTGTACATCTAAAAGAATAAGAAAAATCCCCATACCACGGAAAAAAAAAATAAATAAAAGAGGAAACAAGACGGATCCATCACACTTTGTGGGAAGCTGAAAGTGAGGAGAGGTTCCCACACTCAGAAAAGCCTATTCACAGTGGGGAAATAAACTGGGGCAGAAAAGAAACTTCAGGTAGGCTGGAGGGGAACACAGAAATCAGTCAGTCTGTGGGAGGCTGAACAGTGTAAGAAGTGTGCTTATGGTTCATACCACAACCTGGCATACCCCAGCCTGAGCCATGTGTCTCCTGATAAGGAGGGAGTTTGGGTGCTGGGAAGTGGGATTTGAAGAGCAGACCCAGTGAAAGTAAAGCTGTTGGTGTCCTAAAGGACAGCTGAAGTGACAGCCTGAAGGGATGGGAGTGAGGAGATCCACAACTGAGAGAGTTTGTGGAAGAAGCCTGGGCCACCCTAGAAGCAATATGTCATTGTTGACTGTCATTCAAGGGGCAGGGCCACCATTGCAACCTCTTTACCCACCAACTGGTCCCTGACTTCACGGGCACTGGGAGGGACACCTGTTTGAGTAGGCTCACTCACTCCTCAAGCCAAAGCCTCCTCCACACATGCAGGCTCTGGGGCTCTGATCATCTCCATCCTGAAAGCCTCCTTTGGCCATGCAAGCTCCAGTGGACCTGTGAGGCTTTTTGAGAGTCAACCCTGGGCACCCCAGCCTGAAATGGTAATCTGGCAATGCTAGTACGGGCAAAGTGTTAAAACATGGGGTTAAGAGAGCAGATCTGGGGAGATGACTGCCATTGGCTGTGTGGAGATAACCTAAAGGGATGGGAATGAGGGGTTCTGGGGAATGAAGTGAGGGGCTCCACTGCCAAGAATGCTCCTAAAGGAAGCATTGTCTGCCTTGGAAATATAACACGATTTTTTAGTGGTGCACAAGGGGCATAGCCACTATCCTGGTCTCTCTCCTCACACACCAGCTCTTGCATCCATTGGCGCTAGGAAGGACTCCCATCAAAGAAAGTGTGCCACAGTCTGTTGCAACTTCCTGCAAGTCTCTGCCACTTCAGGCTCTTTATGCACACCCCAATTGTGCCTGCCTTATTCCTCCCTGGCCTGAGTGAGTAACTGTGTCCCAGTAAGTTGCTACTTTTGCTCCTGATCCCCTGCGTGGAGAACATACTCCTGAAGGTGGTCCATAGGCAGAGGTGGGGGAAAAGACAAAGCTGAATCCTAGGGGTTGTGCAACCAAAGAAGAGCAACAGAAATCTCTCTGTGCAGCTTCACAAGTGGTGAATTAAATCTCTGAAATCAGCATGATAACCTTGCCCCTTGGGAATATCTGAATGGACCACAAATGCTCCCACAACTGAGACTGGTCTAGTCTTAGCATCTGTGGAAGTTGAGGACAAGTACACAAGGGAGCTGGGTCAGATCGAAATTGGAGCTGACCCTACAGTGCCCACAGTGCATCCAGAGACCTACCTAAAGGTATTGGAAGACCTCCTGGGGAGGGGAGGCTTAGTTGTGACACTGACAGCAGAGGACTCAGGAAAATAATATTATCACTATTATTTATGTTTCATTGTGTTCTTCTGTTTTATTATTTTCTTTAAAAAATTTCAATATATTTATATTTTATTAATTTTTACTTTGCTGCATTTTCTCTTGTTTTTTTTTGTTTGTTTGTTTTACTTTTTTAATCTTTTATTTCAATTTTTTTGTGTTTTTTTTTTTGCTTTTATTCTTTTATTTTTTGTTTTTCTGGTTCTTTGTTTTCTTGCTTTTTGTTTCCTTTATTTTTTGTTTGTTTCTTTTTTTTTTTTTTTTGGTTTCACTTTATTTTGATCATTTATCTTCAGTTCTGTTTGTCTGATTGTTTTCTTCTTTAGCTGTTACTTTTATTATGGCTGTTTATGTTTGGTTTTATTTTTCTGTTTGCTTTCTTTTTCTGGCCATGTTATGTGGCTTGTAGAGTCTTTTTTCCCCTGCCAGAGGTTGGGCTTTAGCCTAAAGGGTGGAAGTGGTGAGTCAATGGCTCTGGACCACCAGGCCCAGGAAATATTAATTGGTGTGGGATTTCCCAAAGGTCTCCATCTCAGCACTAAGACCTGGCACCACCCAATAGCCTACAGGCTCCAGTGGAGGATGCCTCACATTAAACAACCAGGAAGATAGAAACACAGCCCCATCCAGCAGCAGACAGGCTGAGTAAAGCTATATGGAGCTAACAGAGACCTCCAAACACACAAACCCAAGTGGTCCTGCCAATCAGAGGGACAAGGCTCAGCTCCAGCCACCAGAGTACAAGAACCAGTCCCTCCCAACAAGAGGCCAACACAAGGCCATGAACCAATCACAAGCACCAGGAGGCAGACTGCAGAAGAGGAAATATGACCCTGCAAGCTGTTGCAAAGTATACCACAAACAGTAACTTAGACAAAATGAGATGACAAAGAAATATGTTACAGATGAAAAAGCAAGGTAAAAACACACAAGACTTAATAAATGAAGAGGAAATAGGCAATGTACCTTAAAAAGTATTCAGAGTAATTATAGTAAAGATGATCCATTATCTTGGAGATAGAAAAAAGACATGGCTGAAGAATATAAAAGACATTTTTAACAAGGGCCTAGAAAAACTAAAGAACAAGCTAACAGTGATGAAAAACACAATAACTGAGCTGAAAAGTGGGCTAGAATTAATCAATAGCAGAATAACTAAGGCAGTAGAATGGATAAGTGAATTGGAAGGTAGAATGATAGAAATAATTGCTACAATGTATAAAAAAGAAAAAAAATGAAAAGTAATGAGGGCAGTCTCAGAGACTTCTGGGATATTTTAAACACAGAGACATTCAAATAATAGAAGTCCCAGAAGAAAAAAAGGACTTTGAGAAAATATTTGGAGATTATAAATGAAACTTTCATAATATGGGAAAGGAATTAATCAGCCAAGTCTGGGAAGTGCAGAGAGTCCCATACAGGATAAACCTGAGGAGAAACACACTGGGACTTATATTAATCAAACTAACAAAAAATAAATACAAAGAAAATATATTAAAAGCAACAAGAGAAAAGCAACAAATAATTCACAAGGGAATCCCCATAGGTTAAGAGCTGGGGTTTTTTGGCAGAAACTCTGTAGACCAAAATAAAATGGTTTAATATATTTAAAGAGATTAAAGAGAGAAAAGCTACAACAAATATTAATATACCCAGCAAAGATCTCATTCAAATTTGATGGAGAAATCAAAACCATTACAAACAAGTGAAAGCTAAGATAATTTAGCACCACCAAATCAGATTTACAAGAAATGCTAGGCAGGAAGAAAAAGATCTACAAAAACAAAGTCAGAAAAATTAACAGGAACATACATATTAATAATTACCTTAAATGTAAAGGGATTAAAGTTTCAACCAAAGGACACAGACTGCCTGGATGAACATAAAAACAAGATCTGTACATATGCTGTTTAGAAGAAACACACACTTCGGATCTAGAGATACATACAGATTGAAAATGAGGGGATGGAAAAAGATATTCCATGCAAATGGAAAACAAAAGAAAGTGGGAGTAACTATACTTATATCAGACAAAGTGAAAATTAAAGTCACTCAGTTATATCTGACTCTTTGCCATACCATGGACTATACAGTCCATGGAATTCTCCAGGCCAGAAAACTGGAGTGCCTTTCCCTTCTCCATGGGATTTTCCCAACCTAGGGATCAAAGCCAGGTCTACCACATTGCAGGCAGATTCTTTACCAGCTGAGCCACAAGGGAAGCCCAAGAAAACTGGAGTGGATGGCCTATCCCTTCTCCAATCCAGGAATCAAACCAGGGTCTCCTGCATTGCAGGAGGATTCTTTACTAATTGAGTTAAGAGGGAAGCCCATATCAGATAAAATAGACTTTAAGATAAAGACTGTTACAAGAGACTGGGCTTCCCAGGTGGTGCTAGTGGTAAAGAACCTGACTGCCAGTGTTAGAGACAGAAGTGACTTGTGTTCTATCTCTGGGTAGGGAAGATACCCTGGAGAAGGAAATGGCAACTCACTCAAGTATTCTTGCCTGGGAAATCTCATAGACAGAGAAGCCTGGTGGGCTACAGTCCATACAGTTGCAAAGAGTCAGACACGACTTAGTGGTTAAGCACAAGAGATTAGGAAGGACACTACAAAACAATCAAGGGATAAAGCCAAAAAGGACATATAACAATTGTAAAAATATATTCAACAGACATAGGTACACCTCAATACATAAGGCAAATGTTAATAGTCATGAAAAGAGAAATCAACCATAATATAATAATAGTGGGAAACATTAACACCCTGCTTACAATAGTGGACAGATCAGACAGAATATAAATAAGGATACAAGCTTTAAATTACACATTAGACCAGATAGACTTAATTGATATTTATAGGGCATTCCATCTAAAAACATCAGAATACACTGTCTTCTCAAGTACACATAGAACAGTCTCCAGAATAGATCTCATCTTCGATAACAAATCAAGCCTTGGTAAATTAATGAAATTAAATCATATCAAGCATCTATTCTGATCATGATGCTATGAGATTAGACATCGATTACAGGGAAAAGACAAAAAAAGAAAACTGTAAAAACATGGGGGAAAATAAATAACTAAGAGATCACTGAAAAAATCAAATAAATATATATCTAGAAACAAATGACAATGGAAAAAAGATAATAAAAAACCTATGGGATGCAGGAAAAACCGTTTCAAGAAGGAACTATATAACAATTCAATCCTATCTTAAGCAATAAGAAAAAAAAAAAAAAAAACACTTTTAATGAACCTCCTAAGCTTACACAGAAAACAATTAGAGAAAGAACAACAAAAACAAAAGACCCAAAGTTAGTAAAAGGAAAGATCAGAACAGAAATAAATTAAAAAGAAATGAAAAAAAAAAAACAATAGCAATGATCAATAAAAATAAAATCTGGTTCTTTGAGAAGATAAACAAATGGATAAACCATTAGCCAGACTTGTCAAGAAAAAAGGAGAGAGGACTGAAATCAGTAACACTAGAAATGAAAAAGAAGAACACATAACTGACACCACAGAAATACAAAGGATCATAAAAGACTACTACAAACAACTATATACCAATAAAATGGACCACTTGGAAGAAATGGACAAATCCATAGGACAGTACAAACTTCCAAGACTCGACCAGAAGAAATAGAAAATATGAACAGACCAATCACAAGCATGGAAAGTGATACTGTGATTAAACATCTTCCAACAAACAAAAGTCCAGGACTAGATGTTTCTAGAGTTAAATTCTATCAAACATTTTGACAAGAGCTAACACCTATTCTTCTCAAACTCTTCAAAAAAGGAAAAAAAAAAAAAAACTATCACAGAGAAGAACACTCCCAGGCTCATTCTACAAGATCACCATCAGCATGATTAAAAAAACCAGACAAAGATATTACTGTAAAAGAAACTTAGAAGTCAATGTAACTGATGAATATAGACAAAAATTCCTCAAGAAAATACTAGCAAAGTGAACTAACAACACATTAAAAGCATCACATACCTATGGTGAAGTGGGTTTTATCCCAGGGATGCAAAAGTGGATTCTTCAATATATGCACATCAATCAATGTGATACACAATATTAACAAACTGAGGGATAAAAACCACATGATCGACTCAGTGGGTGCAGAAAAAGCTTTTGAAAATATTCAACACCAATTTATTATATACAAAAAATAACTCTCAAGAAAATGGGCATAGAGGGAACCTATCTCAACATAATGAAGGCCATATAAAACAAACCCACAGCAAACATCATTCTCAATGGTGAAAAACTGAAAGTTTTTTCCCTAAGATCAGAAATGAACAAGGATGTCCACTCTTACCAGTATTATTCAACATAGTTTTGGAAATCCTAGCCAGGACTATCAGACAGCAAGAAGAAATAAAAAGAATCAAAAATGGAAAAAAAAAAAAAAGAAGTAAAATTGTCATTGTTTGCAAATGACATGATACTGTATATAGAAAATTCTAAAGATGCCACCAGAAAACAACCAGAGCTAATAAATGAACCTAGTAAAGTGTCAGGATACAAAACTAATACACAGAAATCTCTTGCATTCCTATAACCTAACAACAAATATCAGAAAGTGAAATCATGGAAACAACCCCATTTACCTTCCAACAAAAGAATAAAATACCTAGGAATAAACCTACTTAAGGAGGTAAAAGACCAATAGTCCTAAAACTGAAACATACTGATGAAAGAAATCAAAGATGACACAATCAAATAGAGACATATACCTGTTCTTGGACTGGAAGAATAAATATTGTGATAATAACTATCTTTCCCAAAGCAATATAAAAATTCAATGTAGTTCAGTTCAGTCGCTCAGTCGTGTCCGACTCCTTGTGACCCCATGAACCGCAGCACATCAGGCCTCTCTGTCCATCACCAACTCCCGGAGTTCACCCAAACCCATGTCCATCGAGTCGGTGATGTCATCCAACCATCTCATCCTCTGTTGTCCACTTCTGCTGCCTTCAATCTGTCCCAACATCAGGGTCTTTTCAAATGAGTCAGTTCTTTGCATCAGGTGGCCAAAGTATTGGAGTTTCAGCTTCAACATCAAACTTTCAAATGAACACCCAGGACTGATCTCTTTTAGGATGGACTGGTTGGATGTCCTTGCAGTCCAATGCACTCTCAAGAGTCTTCTCCAATACCACAGTTCAAAAGCATCAATTCTTCAGCACCCAGCTTTCTACATAGTCCACTTTCACATACATGCATGACCAGTGGAAAAACCATAGCCTTGACTAGACAGACCTTTGTTGGCCAAGTAATGTCTCTGCTTTTTAATATGCTGTCTAGGTTGGTCATGGAGAAGGCAATGGCACCCTACTCCAGTACTCTTGCCTGGAAAATCCCATGGACGGAGGAGCCTGGGGGCTGCTTTCCATGGGGTTGCACAGAGTCTGACACGACTGAAGCCACTTAGTATCAGCAGCGGCATGTTGGTCATAACATTCCTTCCAATGACTAAGCGTCTTTTAATTACACGGCTGCAATCACCATCTGCAGTGATTGTGGAGCCCAGAAAAATTAAGTCTGACACTGTTTCCACTGTTTCCCCATCTATTTCCCATGAAGTGATGGGACCAGATGCCATGATCTTCATTTTTTGAATGTTGAGCTTTAAGCCAACTTTTTCACTCTCCTCTTTCACTTTCATCAAGAGGCTCTTTAGTGAAAAGAACTTACTAAAGAAGAAGAACTTTCTGCCTTAAAAGTGGTGTCATCTGCATATCTGAGGTTATTGATATTTCTCCCGGCAATCTTGATTCCAGCTTGTGCTTCATCCAGCCCAGCCTTTCTCATGGTGTACTCTGCATATAAATTAAATAAGCAGGATGACAGTATACAGCCTTGATGTACTCCTTTTCCTATTTGGAACCAGTCTGTTGTTACATGTCCAGTTCTAACTGTTGCTTCCTGACCTACATACAGGTTTCTCAAGAGGCAAGTCAGGTGGTCTGATATTCCCATCACTTTCAGAATTTTATACAGTTTATTGTGATCCACACAGTCAAAGGCTTTGGCATAGTCAATAAAGCAGAAATAGATGTTTTTCTGGAACTCTCCCGCCTTTTTGATGATCCAGTGGATGTTGGCAATTTGATCTCTGGTTCCTCTGTCTTTTCTAAAACCAGCTTGAACATCTGGAAGTTCATGGTTCATGTATTGCTGAAGCCTGGCTTGGAGAATTTTAAGCATTACTTTACTAGCATGTGAGAGGAGTGCAATTGTGTGGTAGTTTGAACATTCTTTGGCCTTGCCTTTCTTTGGGATTGGAATGAAAACTGACATTTTTACAGTCCTGTGGCCACTGCTGAGTTTTCCAAATTTGCTGGCAAATTGAGTGCAGCACGTTCACAGCATCATCCTTCAGGATTTGAAGTAGCTCAACTGGAATTCCATCACCTCCACCAGCTTTGTTCGTAGTGATGCTTCCTAAGGCCCACTTGACTTCACATTCCAAGATGTCTGGCTCTAGGTGAGTGATCACACCATCATGATTATGTGGGTAGTGAAGATCTTTTTTTTTACAGTTCTTCTGTGTATTCTTGCCACCTCTTCCTAATATGTTTTGCTTCTGTTAGGTCCATACCTTTTCTGTCCTTTTATTATGCCCATCTTTGTATGAACTGTTCCCTGGTATCTCTAATTTTCTTGAAGAGTTCTCTAGGCTTCCACATTCTATTGTTTTCCTCTATTTCTTTGCATCGATCATTAAGGAATGCTTTCTTATCTACCCTTGCTATTCTTTGGAACTTTGCATTCAAATGGGTATATCTGTCCTTTTCTCCTTTGCTTTTCACTTCCGTTCTTTTCACAGCTATTTGTAAGGCCTCTTCAGACACCCATTTTGCTTTTTTGCATTTCTTTTTCCTGGGGATGGTCT
Source organism: Bubalus bubalis (assembly GCF_019923935.1). NCBI lineage: Eukaryota > Metazoa > Chordata > Mammalia > Artiodactyla > Bovidae > Bubalus > Bubalus bubalis. The sequence goes on from NC_059181.1 coordinate 69,490,609, forward strand.
TGATTCCTGTCTCCTGAACAATGTCTTGAACCTATATCCATAGTTCATCAGGCACTTTGTCTATGAGATCAAGTCCCTTAAATCTACTTCTCACTTCCACTGTATAGTCATAAGGGATTTGATTTAGGTCAAACCTGAATTGCCGAATGGTTTTCTCCACTTTCTTCAATTTCAGTCTGAATTTGGCAATAAGGAGTTCATGATCTGAGCCACAGTCAGCTCCCGGTCTTGTTTTTGCTGAAGGTATAGAGTTTCTCCGTCTTTGGCTTCAAATAATATAATCAATCTGATTTTGGTGTTGACCATTTGGTGATGTCCATGTGTAGAGTCTTCTCTTGTGTTGTTGGAAGAGGGTGTTTTCTATGACCAGTGTGTTCTCTTGAGAGAACTCTATTAGCCTTTGCCCCATTTCATTCGGTACTCCAAGGTCAAATTTGACTGTTATTCCAGGGGTTTCTTGACTTCCTACTTTTGCATTCCAGGCCCTTATATTGAAAAGGACATCTTTTTTGGGTTTTAGTTCTAGAAGGTCTTGTAAGTCTTCATAGAACTGTTCAGCTTCAGTCTCTTCAGCATCACTGGTTGGGGCATAGGCTTGGATCACCATGATATTGAATGGTTTGCCTTGGAAATGAACAGAGATCATTCTGTTGTTTTTGAGATTGCATCCAAGTACCGCATTTTGGACTCTTTTTTTGACTATGATGGCTACTCAATTTCTTCTAAGGGATTCCTGCTCACATAGTAGAAATAATGGTCATCTGAGTTAAATTCACCCATTCCAGTCCATCTTAGTTCGCTGATTCCTAGAATGTTGATGTTCACTCTTGTCATCACCTGTTTGACCACTTCCAATTTGCCTTCATTCATGGACCTAATATTCCAGGTTCCTATGCAACATTGCTATTTACAGCATCCAACCTTGCTTCTTTCACCAATCCCATCCATAACTGGGTGTTGTTTTTGCTTTGGCTCCATCCCTTCATTCTTTCTCGATTTACTTCTCCACTGATCTCCAGTAGCATACTGGGCACCTACCGACCTGGGGAGTTCCTCTTTCAGTGTCCTATCTTTTTGCCTTTTCATACTGTTTATGGGATTCTCAAGGGAAGAATACTGAAGTGGTTTGCCATTCCCTTCTCCAGTGGACCACATTCTGTCAGACCTCTCCACCATGACCCGTCCATCTTGGGTGGCCCCACAGGGCATGGCTTAGTTTCATTGAGTTAGACCAGGCTGTGGTCCATGTGATCAGATTGGTTAATTGTCTGTGATTGTCGTTTCAGTCTGTCTGCCCCCTGATGCCCTCTCTCAATGCCTGCTGTCTTACTTGGTTTTCTCTTACTTTTGATGTGTGATATCTCTTCACGGCTGCTCCAGCAAAGTGCAGTTGCTGTTCCTTACCTTGGACTTTGGGTTCACGCAATCTTTGTCAAATTATCAACTCCATTTTTCACATAATAAGAAGGAAAAAAATCACAGTTTTTATGGAAATACAAATAACCAAAATTAGCCAAAACTATCCTGAGAAAGAAAAACACAGCTGGAAGTATTCACAACTGTCACTTCAAACTATACTATAAAACTACAGTCATCAAGACAGTATAGTCCTGTCAGAAAAATAGAAATATAGATAAATAGAACAGGATTAAAGCCCAGAGGAAAATCCAATGCTCAATGGTCACCTCATCTATGACAAAGTTGGCAAGAATATACAATGGAGAAAAGACAGTCTTCTCAATATGTGTTTCTGAAAAACTTGACAGCTACAATTAAAATAATGAAATTAGAACAGACTCTAACACAATACATAAAAATAATCTCAAAGTGACGTAAAGACCTAACTAAAGGTAATGTCAGCACTATAAATCTTTTCGAGGAAATCATTGGCAGAACACTCTTTGATATAAATCACAGAAGTTCTTTTTTGACCCACTTTTTAGATTAAGGAAAATAAAAACAAATATAAAGAACTGGTATCTAATTAAACTTAACAGCTTTGCATAGTCAGATCAGTTCAGTTTAGTTGCTCACATGTCTGACTGTTTGTGAACCCATGGACTGCTGCTCATCAGGCCTTCTTGCCCATCACCAACTCCTGGAGCCTGCTGAAACTCATGTCTATTGAATCAGTGATTCCATCCAACCATCTCATCCTCTGTCGTCCCCTTCTCCTCCTGCCTTCAATCTTTCCCAGAATCAGGGTCTTTTCAAATGAGTCAGCTATTCGCATCAGGTGGCCAAAGTATTAGAGTTTCAGCTTCAGCATCAGTTCTTCCAATGAATATTCAGGACTGATTTCCTTTAGGACTGACTGGTTGGATTTCCTTGCAGACCAAGGGACTCTCAAGAGTCTTCTCCAACACTATGATTGAAATGCATCAATTCTTCGGCCCTCAGCATTCTTTATAGTTCCACTCTCACATCCATACATGACTACTGGAAAAACCATAGCCTTGACTAGATGGACCTTTGGTGGCAAAATAAGGTCTCTGTTTTTTAACATACTGTCTAGGGTGGTCATGACTTTTATTCCAAGGAGCAAGTTTCTTTTAATTTCATGGCTGCAGTCACCATCTGCAGTGATATTGGAGCCCCCCTCCCAAAATAAAGTCTCTCACTGTTTCCATTGTTTCCCCATCTATTTGCCATGAAGTGATGGGACCAGATGCCATGATCTTCATTTTCTGAATATTGAGCTTTAAACCAACTTTTTCACTCTCCTCTTTCACTTTCATTAAGAGGCTCTTTAGTTCTTCTTCACTTTCTGCCATAATTGTGGTGTCATCTGCATATCTGAGGTTATTGATATTTCTCCCAGCAATCTTGATTCCAGTTGTGGTTCATCAAGTGCAGCATTGCTCATGATGTACTTTGCATATAAGTGAAATAAGCAGGGTGACAATATACAGACTTGATATACTCCTTAAAAAAATCATTTTTGCCAGAGATAAATCCACGCACATATGGACACCTTATCTTTGACAAAGGAGGCAAGAATATACAATGGATTAAAAGACAATCTCTTTAACAAGTGGTGCTGGGAAAACTGGTCAACCACTTATAAAAGAATGAAACTAGAGCACTTTCTAACACCATACACAAAAATAAACTCAAAATGGATTGAAGATCTAAACGTAAGACCAGAAACTATAAAACTCCTAGAGGAGAACATAGGCAAAACACTCTCCAACATACATCATGGCAGGATCCTCTATGACCCACCTACCAGAATATTGGAAATAAAAGCAAAAATAAACAAATGGGACCTAATTAAACTTAAAAGCTTCTGCACAACAAAGGAAACTATAAGTAAGGTGAAAAGACAGCCTTCAGAATGGGAGAAAATAATAACAAATGAAGCAACAGACAAACAACTAATCTCAAAAATATACAAGCAACTCCTACAGCTCAATTCCAGAAAAATAAATGACCCAATCAAAAAATGGGCCAAAGAACTAAACAGACATTTCTCCAAAGAAGATATACAGATGGCTAACAAACACATGAAAAGATGTTCAACATCACTCATTATCAGAGAAATCCAATTAAAACCACAATGAGATATAATTTCACACCATTCAGAATGGCTGCGATCCAAAAGTCTACAAGCAATAAATGCTGGAGAGGGTGTGGAGAAAAGGAAACCCTCTTACACTGTTGGTGGGAATGCAAACTAGTACAGCCACTATGGAGAACAGTGTGGAGATTCCCTAAAAAACTGGAAATAGAACTGCCTTATGACCCAGCAATCCCACTGCTTGGCATACACACTGAGGAAACCAGAATTGAAAGAGACACGTGTACCCCAATGTTCATAGCAACACTGTTTATTATAGCCAGGACATGGAAGCAACCTAGATGTCCATCAGCAGATGAATGGTAAGAAAGCTGTGGTACATATACACAATGGAGTATTACTCAACTGTTAAAAAGAATACATTTGAATCAGTTCTAATGAGGTGGATGAAACTGGAGCCTATTATACAGAGTGAAATAAGCCAGAAAGAAAAACACCAATACAGTATACTAATGCATATATATGGAATTTAGAAAGATGGTAACAATAACCCTGTATACGAGACAGCAAAAGAGACACTGATGTATAGAACAGTCTTTTGGACTCTGTGGGAAAGGGAGAGGGTGGGATGATTTGGGAGAATTGCATTGAAATATGTATAATATCACATATGAAATGAGTCGCCAATCCAGGTTTGATGCAGGATACTGAATGCTTAGGGCTGGTGCACTGGGATGACCCAGAGGGATGGTATGGGGAGGAAGGAGAGAGGAGGGTTCAGGATGGGGAACACATGTATACCTGTGGCAGATTCATTTTGATATATGTCAAAACCAATACAATATTGTAAAGTTAAATAAAATAAATTAAAAAAAAATAAATAAAAGATTAAAAAATGCAAAAAAATTTTTTTTTTGCCTAGTCACTGAAGCCATAAACAAGAACAAAAGGTAAACCTCAGAATGGAAGGATATATTTGCAACTGAAGCAACTGACAAGGGATTAATATACAAAATATACAAACAGCTCATGCATTTCAATATCAAAAGAAGCAAAAACCCATTCGAAAAATGACTGAAGAACTAAATAGACATTTCTATAAAGAACACATACAGATAGCCAACAAACATGAAAAGATTCTCAGTATCACTAATCATTAGAAAAATCCAAATCAAAACTACAGTGAGGTAACACCTCACAGCAGTCAGAATGGCTATCATCAAAAAATCTACAAAGAATAAATGCTAAAGAGGATGTGAAGAAAAGGTAACCCTCTTATACTCTTTGTGGGAATGTATATTGATATAGTTATTATGGAGAACAGTATTGAGGTTCCTTTAAAAGTAAAAAAATTAAAAAGAACTACCATATGACTCAGAAAACCCACTGCTGGGCATATATCCTAATAAAACCATAATTCCACAAGATACATGTACTCCAATATTCATTGCAGCACTAATTTCAATAATCAGGATGTGGAGGCTACCTAAACGTTTATCAACACAGGAATAAAGAAAGAAGATGTGGTACATATATATAATGGAATATTATTCAGCCATTAAAATAAACTAATTTGTACCATTTGTAGAGAGAGGTGGATGGACCTAGAGACTGTCATAGAGAGTGAAATAAGTCAGAAAGAGAAAAACAAATACCATGTAATATTGCTTATATGTGGAATTTACAAAAATGACATGGATGAACTTATTAACAAAGCCGAAATAAAGACAGAGATGTAGAAAAAAAAATGTGTGGATACCAAGTTGGAAAGTGGGGTGGGTTGAACTGGAAGACTGTGACTGATGTATATACCCTACCATATATAAAATAGATAACTAATGAGAATGAAATTTATAACACAGGGAAATCTACTCAATGCTCTGTAGGTACCAAAATACGAAGGAAACCCTTCCTATACATAGGAAACCCATCCTATGTATAAAAGAATGTATACATATAGTGGACTCACTTTCTTGTACAGCAGAAACAAACTCAATTTTGTAAAGCAACAACAATTCAATAAAAATTAAAGAAATTTCTTCAAAACATTAATGCAAAGAGTTGGTAGCAAAACATTGTGCACATTAAAATTTTAGTTTTGTATATATAATTAATGGGGTGAAAAGCACACCAGAGTTGTAATAGTGATTATCTCAGAGCACAAATAACTTTCCTTTCTGTGCTTTTATGCATTTTTAAAATTGTTTTACTATAATATTCTTAATGGACTCCAGTTCAGTTCAGTTACTCAATCGTGTCTGACTCTTTATGAACCCATGCATTGCAGCACACCAGGCATCACCAATTAGCTCGCTCAAACTCAAGTCCATTGTCAGTGATGCCAGCTAAACATCTCATCCTCAGTCATCCTCTTCTCCTCCTGCCTTCACTTTCCCAGCATCAGTGTGCTTTCCAGTGAGTCAGTTCTTTGCATCATGTGGCCAAAGTATTGGAGTTTCAGCTTCAGCATCAGTTCTTCCAAAGAATATTCAGGACTGATTTCCTTTAGGATTGACTGGTTTGATCTTGCAGTTCCAGGGATTCTCAAGAGTCTTCTCCAACACCACACTTCAAAAGGATCAATTCTTCACCATTCAGCTTTCTTTATAGTCCAACTCTCACATACATACATGACTACTAGAAAAACCATAGCTTTGACTAGACAGACCTTTGTTGATAAAGTAATGTCTCTGTTTTTTAAGAGCCTGTCCAGGTTGGTTGTATCTTTTCTTCCAAGGAACCAGCGTCTTTTAATTTCATGGCTGCAGTCACCATCTGCAGTAATTTTGGAGCCCCCCCCAAATAAAATCTGTCACTGTTTCCATTGTTTCCTCATCTGTTTGCCATGAAGTGATGGGACCAGATGCCATGATCTTAGTTTTTTGAATGTTGGGTTTTAAGTCAGCTTTTTTTGCTCTTCTCTTTCACTTTCATCAAGAGGCTCTTTAGTTCTTCACTTTCTGCCATAAAGGTGGTGTTATCTGCACATCTGAGATTATTGATATTTCTCCTGGTAATCTTGATTCCAGCTTGTGGTTCATCCAGCCTGGCATTTTTCATGATATATTCCACATACAAGTTAAATAAGCAGGGTGACAATATACAGCCTTGACGTAATTCTTTCCCAATTTGGAACCAGCCCATTGTTCCATGTCCAGTTCTAACTGTTTCTTCTTGACCTGCATACCAATTTCTCAGAAGATAGGTACGGTGGTCTCATATTCCCATCTTTTGAAGAATTTTCCACAGTTTATTGTGATCCACACAGTCAAAGGCTTTGGTGTAGTCAATAATCCAAAAGTAGATATTTTTTTTTTCTGGAACTCTCTTGCTTTTTTGATGATCCAATGGATGTTTAGCAATTGATTTCTGGTTCCTATGCCTTTTCTAAAACCAGCTTGAACATCTGGAGGTTCATGGTTTATGTACTGTTGAAGTCTGGCTTGGAGAATTTTGAGCATTACTTTGCTAGTATGTGTGATAGTTTGAACATCCTTTGACATTGCTTTTCTTTGGGATTGGAATGAAAACTGACATTTTCCAGTCCTGCGGTCACTGCTGAGGTTTCCAAATATGCTGGCATATTGAGTGCAGCACTTTTACAGCATCATCCTTTAGGATTTGAAATAGTTCAACTGGAATTCCATCACCTCCACTAGCTTTGTTCAGAGTGATGCTTCCTAAGACCCACTTGACTTCGCATTCCAGGATGTCTGGTTCTAGGTGAGTGATCACATCATCATGGTTATCTGGGTCATTAAGATCTTTCTTTTTAATAGTTCTGTGTATTCTTACCAACTCTCCTTAATATCTTGCCACTTCACCTTAATATCCTCTGCTTCTTTTAGGTTCATACCATTTCTGTCCTTTATTATGCCCTTCTTTGCATGAAATATTACCTTAGTATCTCTGATTTTCTTGAACAGATCGCTCGTCTTTCCCATTCTGTTGTTTTCCACTATATATTTGTTTGCTTTGTTCACTCTGGAAAGTTTCTTATCTCTCCTTGCTATTCTTTGGAACTGTTCATTCAGATGGATATGTCATTCCTTTTCTCATTTGCCTTTCACTTCTCTTCTTTTCTCAGTTATTTGTAGGACCTCCTTTGATAACTGTTTTGCATTTTTGCACGTCTTTTTCCTGGGGATGGTCTTGATCACCACCTCCTGTACAAGGTCACAAACTTTCATTTATAGTTCTTCAGGCACTTTATCTATAGGGCGAATCCCTTGAATCTATTTGTCACTTCCACTGTATACTCGTCAGGGATTTGATTTAGATCATACCTGAATCTTCTAGCAGTTTTCTCTACTTTCTTCAATTTAAATCTGAATTTTGCACTGAGGAGTTCATGATTTGAGCCACAGTCCACTCCTGGTCTTTTCTGTTTGTTTGTTTTGGCTGACTGTATAGTGTTTCTCCATTTTTGGCTGCAAAGAACATAATTGATCTGATTTTGGTATTGACCATCTGGTGATGTCCATGTGTAGAGTCATCCCTTTTGTTGTTAGAAGTGGGTGTTTGTTATAACCAGTGCCTTCTATTGGCAAAACTCTGTTAGCTTTTGCCCTGCTTCATTCAAGGCAAAAGGCCAAACTTGCCTATTACTTTAGGTATCTCTTGACTTTCCTACTTTTCCATTCCATTTGTTATTGTTGGTAGTGGTGGTGTTAGTTCTAGAAGGTCTTGTAGATCATCCTGGAACTGTTCATCTCCTTCAGCCTTAGTGGTTGGGGCATAGACTTGGATTAGTGTGATATTGAATGGTTTGCATTGGAAATGAACAGAGATCATTCTGTCATTTTTGAGATTGCAACCAAGTCCTGCATTTTAGAACCGTTTGTTGACTATGAGGGCTACTCCATTTCTTCTAAGGGATTCTTGCCTACAGTAGTAGATATAATGGTCATCTGTATTAAATTCACATATTCTGGTCCATTTTAGTTCACTGATTCCTAAAATGTTGATGTTCACTATTGCTATCTCCTGTTTGACCACTCCCAATTTACCTTGATTCATGGACCTAAAATTCCAGGTTATTATGCAATATTGTTCTTTACAGCATCAGACATTACTTCCATCACCAGTCACATCCACACCCGGGCATTTCCACTTTGGCTCTGTCTCTTCATTCTTTGTGGAGTTATTTCTCCACTCTTCTCCAGTAGCATATTGGACGTCTACTGACCTGGGAAGTTTCATCTTTAGGTGTCACATATTTTTGATTTTCATACAGTTCTTGGGGTTCTCAAGGCAAGAATACTGAAGTAGTTTGCTATTCCATTCTCATTCTCACGTTTTATCAGAACTCTACAATGACCACTAGGTCTTGATAGCCCTACAGGGAATGGCTCATAGTTTCTTTGAGCTAGATAAGGATGAAGCAAGGCAAAGGCTAATAGAGTTCTACCAAGAGAACACACTGGTCATAGCAAACACTCTCTTCCAACAACACAAGAGAAGACTCTACACATGGACATCACCAGATGGTCAACACCGAAATCAGATTGATTATATTCTTTGCATCCAAAGAAGGAGAAGCTCTATACATTCAGCAAAAACAAGACCAGGAGCTGACTGTGGCTCAGAGCATGAACTTCTTATTGCCAAATTCAGACTGAAATTGAAGAAAGTGGAGAAAACCACTTGGCCATTCAGATATGACCTAAATCATATCCCTTATGACTATACAGTGGAAGTGAGAAATAGATTTAAGGAACTAGATCTGATAGACAGAATGCCTGATGAACTATGGATGGAGGTTCATGACATTGTACAGGAGACAGGAATCAAGACCATCCCCAAGAAAAAGAAATCCAAAAAAGCAAAATGGTTGTCTGAAGAGGCCTTACAAATAGCTGTGAAAAGAAGGGAAGCAAAAAGCAAAGGAGAAAAAGAAAGATATACCCATTTGAATGCAGAGTTCTAAAGAATAGCAAGGAGAGATAAGAAAGCCTTCCTCAGTCATCAATGCAAATAATTAGAGGAAAACAATAGAATGGGAAAGACTAGAGGTCTCTTCAAGAAAATTAGAGATACCAAGGGAACATTTGATGCAAACATGGGCTCAATAAAGGACAGAAATGCTAGGGACCTAACAGAAGCAGAAGATATTAAGAAGAGGTAGCAAGAATACACAGAAGAACTGTACAAAAAAGATCTTCAGCGTCAGTCCAGGGCCCACTCCCCCCACCGCCCATGGGCTGGGCCACCACGCTCCCGCCAGGTTCTTCTGCGGGGGCCCTGCATGTGGAGCTGTCATCTCAGCAGTGGCATCTTTGGAACATTGCTGCGTGGAACATTGTTAATAGCCATCAGCTCCTTCATACCTACTTCACACTTCACTTGTATAACAGTGAAAAGGTATACAAAGAATTTTATAGGAGTGAAGTGATTAAGAATTCCTTGAATACAATATGGTGGAGTCTTGATTTTGGAATAATGCCAGGCTGTCTGGATACACCTGTGTCTTGTATTGTGGTGAAGATATGGGGTGGAAAGGAGGACATCTACCAGCTGTTGACTGAATGGAAATCTGTTTGGACTGGTTTAAATACCTGGGTCAGCAGATTCATGCCCGCAACCCAGAATGAAATAATTTTGGGGCTGAATGATGGCTAATATGGTGCTCCATTTGAACATAAGGGTTATTCAAATGCTCAGAAGAATATTCTTCGTCAGGTGTATCAGAACTGTGTTCGAAATTCTTATGATGTCTTCTCTTTGCTGCAGCTTCATAGAGCCCAGTGTGCAATTAAACAGACTCAGGTAACTTCAGAAAATTGGAAAGGGAATTGACGAAAAAACTAAGACTTACATCTACAAGCAATTGGCTGAAAAAAGAAAGTAAGTGTCTGCAATTAAAAATTTTGGTGCTTCGAAATGAACTGGAAAGACAGAAGAAAGCTTTGGGACAGGAAGTAGTCTTGCTGCATAAAGAAAAAATTGCATTACAGGACAAAGGAAGTACATTTTCAGCTGAGCACCTCAAGCTTCAACTCCAAAAGGAATCCCTAAATGAGTTGAGAAAGGAGTGCACTGTGAAAAGAGAACTCTTTCTGAAGACTAATGCTCAGTTGACAATTCATTGCAGGCAGTTACTATCTGAGCTTTCCTACATTTACCCTATTGATTTGAATGAGCATAAAGATTACTTTGTATGTGGTGTCAAGTTGCCCAGTTCTGAGGACTTCCACGCAAAAGATGATGGGGGCATTGCTGTTGCCCTCGGTTATACTGCACATATGGTATCCATGATCTCCTTTTTCCTACAAGTGCTCCTCCTGTAATTAATAAGGGATCTAGATCAATAATCAACGATAATATTAATGACAAGCTGACTTAAAAGGAGAGAGAGTTTCCTTTATACCCAAAAGGAGGAGAGGAGTTGCAGTTTGATTATGGTGTCTATCTTCTGAAACAAAAATATAGCACAGCTAAGATATCAACATGAACTAGGGACTCCAGACTTGAGGCACACCCTTTCTAACCTGAAAAACTTCATGGAGCATGGACTAACGGTCAGGTGTGACAGACATCACACCTCCAGTGCAAACCCTGTTCCAAAGAGACAAAACTCCATATTTGGGGTGCAGATGTAGCCTTCTCTGGGGGAATCCCTTCACCAGACAAAGGATACTGGAAACGGGCCAGCTCAGAGAGTGAGAGAGTCCAGTACAGAACCCCTCCCCCCAGTCACAACTCTGCACTAGTCCAGCCTGTGACCCTTGTGCCCTCCACAGGAGAATCTGACAGAAAGACAGCATCTCTGTCTTCCTCCTTGGACACCTCCTTGGACCTCTCCAAAGAAAACAAGAAAAAAAAGGGGGGGTAGATCTGGGTGACAGCTTAAATAGAGGCCACATGAGTGTGAAAACTAGCCAGGAGCAAGGACAAGCCCTCTCGGGGCCTCTGGTCACAATCAACAGCACCGTCCTGCCCAATGAGTAGGCCAGCTTGTCTGGCGCCCAGCTCCCCGGGGGCTTCCACCCAGTATCGGAAGCCGAGCTCTGCTTCACTGTGAAACAAGCAGAAGAGATCATTGGAATGGAAGCCACAGGCTTCACCTCAGGTGATCAGCTGGAAGCATTTAACTGCATCCCCGTGGACAGTGCTGTGGCAGTGGAGTGTGACGAACAAGTTCTGGGAGAATTTGAAGAGTTCTCCCGAAGGATCTATGCACCGAACGAAAATGTAACCAGTTTCCGCAGGCCACGCAGGAGTTCTGATAAGTGAAGCCAGCTGACAGATGGTAGGACCAGGATGGAGTCTCTGCTTGAAATGAGGATAAAGCTGCACTGGTTACCCTTTGTAGTAATTATGACACAAAATGAATATTAATGGAGGATATTCCTCAGAAAAATAGACTTTGTGAATCAAGGAGGGACTCAGGATCATTGTGTATCAATGGGCCAGATAAAGTTAGATTTTGCTTGCAAGATTTTGCTTTTCAGGCCTGACAATTGTTTTAAGGCAAAAGTCACTCTCTACCTTGAGTCACCTTATAAGCATTTGTCTGCTTTTTTATTTACACTTATATGTTATCCTCAGAGGGAAGATGATAATATATAGATAATATAATGAACTAGCCTTTAGATTCTCATCACATTTGCCCTCACCATAGTTTATAAAACTTTGGGGAAAATTGAATATTCAGTAAAAGGTCTCCACCATTGACTGAAGAATCTTTGGCCATCCATTAGGTTGATGTGTAAGAAGCACAGTGGTCTCCTATAAAAGGCCCATCGGCCTCTGCCCCCAAGCTCCACAGTCAACCCAGCTGTTACGCCATTGGGGCAGCAGATGCCTTGTGCATCCTTACCCCAGAGAACATCACATTTGCTGGTTCTTTAATGCAGTTGCCATGACCTTCCACCTCTTTCAGTCAGCCATAACTTTGATGCAGCCCTCAGATTATATGAAAAACCCCACCTCTGGAGGATCCTAGGGGACCCTCAAGGACACTCCCCCCAAGGTTACTTTAGTCAGACAGCATCAAGTTCCCTCTGGGGGCCAAAGTTTTTATGTGGGTAGACGCTGTTGTCAAAAACTGGGTGTGCTTTCTGGCAATGTTCACTGTATAGAAATCCCTATATGTAAATCCCATGTTAATTTATTAAATTTCAGTGGAAAGGAGGCATTGTGTATGATGAAATATGTGTAGGGAGTCAGGCTGTCCAGTGTGCAAACTGCAAGGCAGTTGATTTAGTTGGATTCAGAGACTAGATGAGGGATAGAATACTATTGGTATGTGTGCAATTACATAAATATTAAATTATGTTTTTGAAGTCCATTTTCATTTCTGGAGCTCAGATTTCATTTGCTATTGCTGTATATTTTATATACCCAAGGACATTACCTCAGGGTTGCAAGCACTTTAAGGAGATTTTATGCTTATATCCATGTATGAAATAGAAGAATAAAAATTGAGTTTACTTAAAAAAAAGAATCTTCACGAGCCAGATAATCACAATGGTGTGATCACTCACCTAGAGCCAGACATCCTGGAATGTGAAGTCAAGTGGGCCTTAGGAAGCATCACTACAAACAAAGTTAGTGGAGGTGATGGAATTCCAGTTGAACTATTTCAAATCCTAAAAGATGATGCTGTGAAAGAGCTACACTCAATATGCCAGCAAATTTGGGAAACTCAGCAGTAGCCACAGCACTGTAAAAGGTCAGTTTTCATTCCAATCCCAAAGAAAGGCAATGCCAAAGAATGCTCAAACTACCACGCAATTGCACTCATCTCACATGCTAGTAAAGTAATGTTCAAGATGTTCAAGCTGGTTTTAGAAAAGGCAGAGGAAGCAGAGATTAAATTGCCAATATCCACTGGATCATCAAAAAGCAAGGGAGTTCCAGAAAGACATCTATTTCTGCTTTATTGACTATGCAAAAGCATTTGACTTTGTGGAACACAATAAACTGTGGAAAATTCTGAAAGAGATGGAAATACTAGACCACCTGACCTGCCTCTTGAGAAACCTGTATGCAGGTCAGGAAGCAACAGTTAGAACTGGACATGGAACAACAGACTGGTTCCAAATAGGAAAAGGAGTACATCAAGGTTTTATATTGTCACCCTGCTTATTTAACTTATATGCAGAGTACATCGTGAGAAATGCTGGGCTGGAGGAAGCACAATGTGGAATCAAGATTGCTGGGAGAAATATCAATAACCTCAGATATGCAGATGACACCACCCTTATGGCAGAAGGTGAAGAAGAAATAAAGAGCCTCTTGATGAAAGTGAAAGAGGAGAGTGAAAATGTTGGCTTAAAGCTCAACATTCAGAAAACTAAGATCACGGAATCCAGTCCCATCACTTCATAGAAAATAGATGGGGAAACAGTGGAAACAGTGTCAGACTTTATTTTTCTGGGCTCCAAAATCACTGCAGATGGTGATTGCAGCCATGAAATTAAAAGATGCTTACTCCTTGTAAGCAAAATTATGACCAACCTAGACAGCATATTAAAAAGCATAGACATTACTTTGCCAACAAAGGTCCATGTAGTTAAGGCTATGGTTTTTCCTGTGGCCATGTATGGATGTGAGAGTTGGATGGTAAAGAAAGCTGAGCGGTGAAGAATTGATGCTTTTAAACTGTGGTGTTGGAGAAGACTCTTGAGAGTCCCTTGGACTGCAAAGAGATCCAGCCAGTCCATCCTAAAGGAGATCAGTCCTGTGTGTTCACTGGAAGGACTGATGTTGAAGCTGAAACTACAATACTTTGGCCACCTGTTGCAAAGAGCTGACTCATTTGAAAAGACCCTGATGCTGGGAAAGATTGAGGGCAGGAGGAGAAGGGGACGACAGAGGATGAGATGGTTGGATGGCATCACCGACTTGATAGACATGGGTTTGGGTGGACTCTGGGAGTTGGTGATGGACAGGCAGGCCTGGTGTGCAGTGGTTCATGGGGTCGCAAAGAGTCAGACACGACTAAGAGACTGAACTGAAATGAACTGAGACAAGGACATGATTCATGTGATCAGTTTGGTTAAGTTTCTATGACTGTGATTTTCATTCTGTCTGTCCTCTGATTAATAGGGATTAAAGGCTTGTGGAAGCTTCTTGATGACAGGGACTCTCTGTGGTTAATCTGGGTCTTGCTCTGATGGGCGGGATTATGCTCAGTAAATCTTCAAAGCAATTTTCTGTTGATGGGTGGGGCTGTGTTTCCTCCTTGCACTTTGGCCTGAGACCAAATTATGGTATTGGTAATGGTGGTAAATGGCAACCTACTTCAAACGGATTTATGCCAGCATGCTACAGCTCCCAGAATTGTTGTATTCAGAGCCCCTACCCCTGTAGAAGGCCACTGTTGAACCACGCCTCTGCCTGAGGTCCTGGACACTCACACACAAGTGGCTCAGTCCCTTGTGGGGTCACTGCTCCTTTCTTCTGGGTCCTGCAGCGCAGAAGGTTTTATTTGTGTCCTCCGAGAGTCTGTTTCCCTAGTCCTGTGGAAGTTCTGTAATCAAATCCCACTGGCCTTTAAAGTCAAATTCCCTGGGTGTTCTCAGTTCCTTTGCCAGATCCCCAGTTTGGAAAATCTCTGCAACAGATTAATTTCCAAAATATACAAATAAGTCCTAGGGTTTAAGACAGTAAGTACCATTATAAATAACTAATGGAATATAATGGAATAAGTAATATTGATAACATCAGTTTGCAAGGAGACTTAATCATATTAAATCAAGACCTGGCTGGTTCATTTTTCTGTTGTGAATTTTATCTCCATAAAAACCCCAATTTTAAAAAATAACTATCTCTGTATACAGATAACCAAGAGTACTGCTAAGAGTTGTTTCTTCTCTTATTTTCAAATATTTGAAAAGCATTGAATTTAAAATACTTCAAAATCAATGCATCATCCTAAGTGTTCTTGATATGCATTACTAAAATAAAAATACCAATAACTTTATCAATTGCTTAATACATACCAGAGACTTTACATACACTATTTTACTTACTTCATGTACCTGAAGGTGTTGAAAAATATTTTAATATGTGATGATATTCTATTTTTGTGATTCAATGTTATAATTATGATAAGATGGTTGGTATTATTATCATGCTGCTTTTACTGATAGAAACAGTAAAGCTCCATGTCTATGCTCTTCCTGTTATAAAATATTTTTTTCCTATGTTTTGGAATTAGGCACCCCTGGATCCAAATTTCAGCTTCACCACTTTCTGCTCAGGTATCCTGGGACATTAAGGTATCCAAGTTAAATTTCCTCCTTTGCAAAATACTCTTAACAAAGGTTATTGTGGGCTTAGTTTAAATGGTATACCTGTACAATAATAAGTGGGCAATAAATATTAGTGGCTTTCCTATTTACTTCTGTTATTCCTAGGTGGTTTTTCAGTACATCTAACACAGTTAAAATTCCATTCACATGATTTTCAGAAGTGTCTTGGACTGAGTTAGAATTTCTGGATGACTATAGCACTTAAAGGTAGAGTCCTGCAACTGAACATTTATTATAGTGCCTCTGAAATACTTCTAGCTGTGAGTCATACCTCACCAACCATCCTGCAAGCTCCTAGAAAACAGAAGTCTTGTCCTGTACCTTTTTGAATTCTACCTGGAACTAGATGCAGAGTTGAAAATATAACATAATGTTTGGGCAAAGGTCTATAAAGGGTGCTGTTACTACCTTTGACTGTATCATCTCAAGCAAATCATTTAACATTTCTGAGTCTGATTTTTCATTTTTAGAAATGGAGAAAAATAACATAATATCTACCTTATAGACTGAATGACAAAATGCACATAAAATATTAAGTACAGTGACCAATACATAGTAAATGTATAAAAACTGGAGTTATAATAATATTAGTATAAATTTCAGATATCAGTAAATACAGGATTGATTACTCTATTCCAAGCAATATACTATATTAATCATAGTCCTGTGAGGGTTTTTTATACTATGAAAGCCAGCACTTAAATATTTTTATTTATATTTTTCTTTATATATT